>NC_090250.1:17699388-17729388 GCF_037325665.1 Littorina saxatilis | reverse complement strand
ATAGCGGGTAATTTATATCTATCTACCTATCTATCTATCTATATCTATCTATCTTTCTATCTATTCCCCCCCCCCCCCCCCCCCCCCCCCCATCCTCGCACAGATATATTTCGTCAGCACCGAAACATGCATTGCATGGTTATGACGTCATTAATGTCAGAATGAATAGTGGTGATTGACTGTATCTGTGACATGTCATAGCAAACGTCATGTGTCATCGTGAAGGCATGACGTACAAGATCGAGTTGTCAGCTGGAAATGGAATGCTGTGATGACTTCATAGTTAAAAAGGTTATAGGGTTAAACCCTAAAATGTGTATTTTAGTATCGTTGAAAAGCGCGCAGGTATAAAAAGACATGTCGAAGACATATCTGATGACATAACAAAAAAACAAGTCGCGTAAGGCGAAAATACAATATTTAGTCAAGTAGCTGTCGAACTCACAGAATGAAACTAAACGCAATGCAACGCAGCAAGACCGTATACTCGTAACATCGTCAGTCCACCGCTCACGGCAAAGGCAGTGAAATTGACAAGAAGAGCGGGGTAGTAGTTGCGCTGAGAACGATAGCACGCTTTTCTGTACCTCTCTTCGTTTTAACTTTCTGAGCGTGTTTTTAATCCAAACATATCATATCTATATGTTTTTGGAATCAGGAACCGACAAGGAATAAGATGAAAGTGTTTTTAAATTGATTTCGACAATTTAATTTTGATAATAATTTTTATATATTTAATTTTCAGAGCTTGTTTTTAATCCAAATATAACATATTTATATGTTTTTGGAATCAGCAAATGATGGAAAATAAGATGAACGTAAATTTGGATCGTTTTATAAAAGAAATATTTTTTTTACAATTTTCAGATTTTTAATGACCAAAGTCATTAATTAATTTTTAAGCCACCACGCTGAAATGCAATACCGAAGTCCGGGCTTCGTCGAACAATATTTGACCAAAAATTTCAACCAATTTCGTTGAAAAATGAGGGCGTGACAGTGCCGCCTCAACTTTCACGAAAAGCCGGGTATGACGTCATCAAAGACATTTATCAAAAAAATGAAAAAAATGTATGGGGATATCATGCCCAGGAACTTTCATGTCAAATTTCATAAAGATCGGTCCAGTAGTTTGGTCTGAATCGCTCTACACGCACGCACACACACACACACACACACACACACACACACACACACATACACACACACATACACCACGACCCTCGTAAAAAAGGGAGAAAAGCGCTCCAAATGCATACGACATGATTGTGTAATAGAGTAAGTGAGAGTTATTCGGATACATTCTCCTGGCACCTGAGAGAATAACTAGTATTGAAATCATCAAGCGACTTTCTCCTCCGAAAGCGGCGTATGGCTGCCTAAATGGCGGGGTAAAAACGGTCATACACGTAAAAGCCGTGGGAGTTTCAGCCCATGAACGAACAAACATCAAGCGACTTTCATCGTCAAATCTATCTAAGATGTCTGAACAGCGCTCTGCGCCTCATTTGTGTACGATTCACGTGTCGAAGACAATTTTCCATTTTAATGTATTCACTTTAATGGGCAATCAAGTGTTGTTATTGTCAGTTTTATTGTTATTGTTAGTATCAAAGCATACTCGACTCCTTCCCGTCGAAACACAAACGGGACCGGCACGATTGGCCTAGTGGTAAGGCGTCCGCCCCGTGATCGGGAGGTCGTGGGTTCAAACCCCGGCCGGGTCATACCTAAGACTTTAAAATTGGCAATCTAGTGGCTGCTCCGCCTGGCGTCTGGCATTATGGGGTTAGTGCTAGGACTAGTTGGTCCGGTGTCAGAATAATGTGACGGGATGAGACATGAAGCCTGTGCTGCGACTTCTGTCTTGTGTGTGGCGCGCGCACGTTATATGTCAAAGCAGCACCGCCCTGATATGGCCCTTCGTGGTCGGCTGGGCGTTAAGCAAAAAAAAACACAAACACAAACACAAACACAAACACAAACGAATATTTGACAAAATTAATTAACACAAAAAACACTATGCACAGAAAAAAATCAGGCAGTTGGTGTTGGTAAGTGTCGAAGCATCAAGTATGGTCTTACCGCTGTTGATGTTGGTCTGTGTCGAAGCATCAAGTATGGTCTTACCGATGTTGATGTTGGTCTGTGTCGAAGCATCAAGTATGGTCTTACTGCTGTTGATGTTGGTCTGTGTCGAAGCATCAAGTATGGTCTTACCGCTGTTGATGTTGGTATGTGTCGCAGCATCAAGTATGGTCTTACCGCTGTTGATGTTGGTATGTGTCGAAGCATCAAGTATGGTCTTACCGCTGTTGATGTAGGTATGTGTCGAAGCATCAAGTATGGTCTTACCGCTGTTGATGTTGGTATGTGTCGAAGCATCAAGTATGGCCATATCGCTGTTGATGTTGGTAAGTGTCGAAGCATCAAGTATGGTCTTACCGCTGTTGATGTTGGTATGTGTCGAAGCATCAAGTATGGTCTTACCGCTGTTGATGTAGGTATGTGTCGAAGCATCAAGTATGGTCTTATCGCGGTTGATGTTGGTATGTGTCGAAGCATCAAGTATGGTCTTATCGCTGTTGATGTTGGTATGTGTCGAAGCATCAAGTATGGTTTTATCGCTGTTGATGTTGGTATGTGTCGATACACGATACTTCAGTCGGCAAAAAAAATAAAAAATCGGATACAAAAAAGTCTCAGTTCTTTTTCTTCTTCTCCTTCGTCTTCTTCTTCTTCTACTTTTTCTTTTTCTTTTTCGTTTGTGCGATGCCATTCCCACGCAAACACTCGTCATTTAATTAGGCAGTGTTTTCTGTTTCGATAACCCACCAAACACTGACATGGATTTCAGGATCGTTTCCTTGCGTACTTGATCTTGTGCCAGCATGTAAGTACACATGCAGTGGGATAAGGCACTTGCAAGTCTACATGTAAATCGATCTGGGAGATCAAAATAATATTCTCCACCTTTCACCCACCAGGCGCTGCCGGGATTCGAACCTGCACAGATTCAAACCCCAAACCTTCCACGTGGAAGGCCAACGTCTGGACCGCTATATAGGCTATTGTGCACTGACTAGTAGGAGTATAGTAGTTGCCGTGGTATGGATAAAAAGCGGCAATAACCAAATCCCTTGTTGACCTCCGGGACAACCTGTGTCTGGCCTGTCTGAAAACATAATATCGATCCGTGTGAGGGGTTTTTGCTGCCAGCGCGGTGAAGATATAAAGAGGGAATATTTTCTCTCCCCGCGCGGCAGCAAGCAGGATGTCTCTGAACTGTATTAATTTTACAACAACAGCAAAAATATAGGAGGATTGACATAACCCAAACCAATAAAACCTGCAATAGTACACTGTAAACTGAAATGTTTTACTTTTGAACACACTTTGTGTAACTTGTTTTGAACACTATGCGACAAACTATGTAACTCTACTTGCAAAGGTATGCACACATGTTAAACACGAAACAGTGTTCACAATGTGTGCTACTTTTGCAAGCAGAATGATAATTATAGTATTTCACACAGTGCTCACAACTGGCAGGGCTTCCAACGGACGCCCCCCCCCCCCCCCCCCCTAGAGTGTGCCGGTGTAGGATCCGGTCCGGTCCCCCCTCTGAAGTAGTCCCCCGGGGGACCAATTCGTGGCAAAAACTGCTCTATAATGGTCCCCCCTTAGACATCCAGCCTCGTTTTTCTTAGGCATTCAAGCCATTTTCAATCTATATCTTCGTCCAGTATTATGTAGTGCACAGACAGCAATCTCTTTGTTTGACTATATTTTGCAGAAAATAAAATAGATCTGATTTATAGTGCCGTTCAAAAGAAAAATCACATGAAATAAAATGAATAATAAATAAATACTGATAAGAAGAAATGAAACCAGTCTCTGATTCTTTCCTTTCTTTTCTCTAAAATTGCTGGTAACATTACTAACATTGTAACAAGAAAAACGAGGCTGGATGTCTAAGGGGGGACCATTATAGAGCAGTTTTTGCCACGAATTGGTCCCCCGGGGGACTACTTCAGAGGGGGGACCGGACCGGATCCTACACCGGTGTAACACGAAATATTTACTCCACGAAAAATGTACTCCGGAGTAAAAATTTCGTACGAAATTCTTACTCAGAGTAAATTTTTCATACGAGAAAAGAACTCCCCAAGGCACGAAAAAAGTACTCCCTCCACGAAATGTTTACTCCCCATTTTTTTACTTCCAGTAAAAAATCTCGTACGTGAAAATGGGATGCGGGCGAAGGGATAATGCCAATATGTGATCTCGCCCAAACGAATGTCGCGCTAGCCTCCCTCCACTCCTTCCACCACCAAGACTAACAGGGGACAAGGGAGTCAAAATTTCGTACACCTGGCATGGGAAGTTAAATTGCTCGTGTTAGGGTGAAGTAGTTCATTCGGTTTTTTTATTCGTCAGGGGAGTAACATTTGTGTACGAAATGTTAACTCGGAACTCACCTGTCGTGGGGAGTAATTTTCTCGTGTAATGGGGGAGTGCTTTTTTCGTAAAGGGAGTAACATTTTCGTACGAAATTTTTACTCCGGAGTAAAAATCTCGTGGGAGTAATTTTCTCGTGTTACACCGGGACCCCCACTTTAATTTTGTAGAGGGTCCGTGGAATTGTAGATGGTTCTTTGGGTCCAAAAGCCGAAAAATCCCGGTGTATTTATAAAACATTGTGGTCACGCATAGTGTGCTGTGTACAATATCTGACGATTGCAGTCTGAACAAGTATCTATATACGGTACGCACGATAAAGGAAATTTAGTGCGTCTCATGACCCGCTCTTTTAAAGTTTAGTGCGTCCCAGGACTGACCCCCCTTCATGCATTTCGAGTACGCATTTTCGGCTTCAAGTGCGTATAGAACGCAGGGATGCGCACTTTGGGGAGCCCTGACTGGTCACAAATAAGTGTGTTAAAAACTGGAACACTTCAGTTGATTTACTGTGTGTCCAGCTGTTGCCTTGTCATGGCTAAGAGGCGGCCATAGCCCAAATCCTTAATTGTAAGTTGTGCACAACAACAAGGAAATTAAAATGAAAATTTAAAATCCAGCATGACAATAGTGCATTATATCGACACGTTAATAACACTAGAATGTTAATACAACATTCATTTGACTTGCACCGGCACGGTTGGCCTAGTGGTAAGGCGTCCGCCCCGTGATCGGGAGGTCGTGGGTTCGAACCCCGGCCGGGTCATACCTAAGACTTTAAAATTGGCAATCTAGTGGCTGCCCCGCCTGACGTCTGGCATTGTGGGGTTAGTGCTAGGACTGCCGGGTTGGTCCGGTGTCAGAATAATGTGACTGGGTGAGACATGAAGCGGCCTGTGCTGCGACTTCTGTCTTGTGTGTGGCGCACGTTATATGTCAAAGCAGCACCGCCCTGATATGGCCCTTCGTGGTCGGCTGGGCGTTAAGCGGCAAACAAATTTGACTTGCAAACACAACACTGTTTTATTCACCTGTATACCCGGAGGTTATTTTCTAACCTCTCTCAGTCTCCAGCAAGTGTCTAATAAATTGAGGAAGATGCGCTGTGCTGTGAAAAATGTTTCGGCTGTGTAAGTGTCAACATTAAGTCAACATAATCCTGTTTTAGCTTTTGAAAAACAACTTCCGTCTCTAAGCCGCAAGGAAACCAGGTTGACGGCTAACTTTGATGGAGCTTAATGGGGAATTGTCTAAAACTGAGGAAATATTGTCGTCCCTTGAGTTTTAAAAATAGTTACTATATAAAGTGTATTTAACACTTTTTACCCCACCTATGTTGACCAAGTTTTTTTGTAGCCGAGACCAGCTGTACTGCAGCAGGTCACTCAGAATTGTGGTAACTGTGTCACCAGTAGTGACTGTGTATCAACACGCTGGAATGCAGGCGTTAGGTCGACGTTACAGGAGTCAGTCGACTGCATGAAGCTAACAGTCTGAGCGCATATATCCGTACCTGGTCAGATAG
Source organism: Littorina saxatilis (assembly GCF_037325665.1). Classification (NCBI taxonomy): domain Eukaryota; kingdom Metazoa; phylum Mollusca; class Gastropoda; order Littorinimorpha; family Littorinidae; genus Littorina; species Littorina saxatilis. The sequence continues at coordinate 17,723,402 of NC_090250.1, read as the reverse complement.
AGCCATATGAGTGGGTATGGATATACTGATATCCGTACCTGGGAGACAATGAGTTACTGAGTATGTTTTGGAGGATGCGTCTGTTTGTGACAGGGAGTGGGGGGGGGGGAGGGTGAGGGGGGGAGGTGAGGTGGAAGACGGTGTGTTTCTTTAAGTGTGAATGTGTGTGTATATGTGCGTGCTTATGTGGGTGTGTGTTTGTATGTATGTATGTGTGTGTGTGTGGTTTTATTTTAAACATGTGTGTGTGTGTGGGTGTGTGTGTGTGTGTGTATGTGTGTGTGTATGTGTGTGTGTCAGTGTCAGTGTGTGTGTGTGTGTGTCTGTCTGTCTGTCTGTCTGTCTGTCTGTCAGTATTGTGCGTGCGTGCGTGCGTATGTGTGTTTGTGTTTGAGCGTTTATGTCTCCTGGAGAAAGAGAGAGAGAGAGAGAGAGAGAGAGAGAGAGAGAGAGAGAGAGAGAGAGAGAGAGAGAGAGAGAGAGAGAGAGAAAGGGAAGAGAGAGAGAGAGATAATGTAAGGGGCGGAAAGAGTGAGAGAGGGGAAGGGAGACAGTGAGGAATCTGGAAAGAGAGAGTGGATCGAGTTGAAATTTAAGAACATGGGAGGTAACCATTCCTTTAACTGAACTTTATGGTGTAGCCGAAAACGGGAGTAAATTAATGGTCGTTTTCAACCATGTCTTAGATTTTCGCTAATGTTTTACAACACGCTTTTGCCGGATCAGCAAGTCTCTGTATTTTTATTATTTTTTTAAGCTTAGTAATGCGTGTGTGTGTGTGTGTGTGTGTGTGTGTGTGTGTGTGTGTATGTGTGTGTGTGTGTGTGTGTATGTGTGTGTGTGTGTGTGTGTGTGTGTATGTGTGTGTGTGTGTGTGTGTGTATGTGTGTGTGTGTGTGTGCGTGCATACGTGTGTGTGTGTGCTTGTGTGTGTGCGTGCATACGTGCGTGTGTGTGTGTGTGTGTGTGTGTTTGTCTGTCTGTCTGTCTGTCTGTGTGTCTGTCTGTCTGTGTGTCTGTCTGTCTGTGTGTCTGTCTGTCTGTGTCTTTGTGTGTCTGTGTCTGCGGTATTGTCCTCTTGAGTGGGGTAGATTTGCTGTCAGTTAATTGTCATATTTGTGTATGATGATCATGAATTTCTTTTTACAGCTTTAAATTGGGTTGTTTGTTTGCTTGTGTGCTTGTTTGTTTGTTTTTGTCTAATAGTTATTTCTGTTTGTGAATGTCCTTGTACGCGTCTGTGCAATGGCCATTAATGGTTGTATTTCTTTGTTATCATCATTTTGTATAATGTGCATGACTATCTTGTCAACTCTTACGTTTTTGTTTATAACCTGATGAGAGTTGACATCAGTGTTGAACATGTGGAAATGTGAACGCAACCTGTGAATGACTAGTGGACTTAGACAATGTGACAATCACAAACGACTGCTTTACAAACAACCCCACCCCCACCACTCCACCCTACGCAGACAAGCACATAGACCGACAGACAGACAGACAGACATAGAAAAACACACACACACACACACACACACACACACACACACACACACACACACACACACACACACACACATGCGTATCCCCTTATGTTAAACTTTTGTACGTTTTGAGAATTTTATCATTTGTGAACTATTTCTTTCAAGTCAGGTTTTCATGATTGTACAGACTATCAAATCAATTGCAATCATGATGAAAAAAACACTCAGTTTTAGCGAGGCAAACCACATTCAGTCAAAGAAAATAACTTGAAGAGTCAACACACAAAACTGAAAACCCTTTCCAGAAGCGCGGAATTGCACTGCTGTTGTACACAGAAAAAACACTCTTGTGCGCAAAACGAAAGAAAAAAATAACATTTCTCCCTACTTTCCCTTGATCCCTCGTCCAAACACCTTCCGACAAACCGCACAGTCAACTGAGAAGTGGAAATAATGTTTGCCTGCGAAGAATCAACCTGCTGGGCATTTTCTCGCTTCCTTCCCGGCTGCCAATCACCGCCTCGCGGGAAACTCTCCACCAACCAACGCACGGAAAGCGAATGTGTGACAACGCTGAGAGCCACGCCCCCCTTTTCACGCTCCGGTTTGCACAAGCTAAAGGGGAAAACCTTGCCCTATACAGGGAAAGAGTGAAAGACTGACTCGTCCCGTTCCGTATGTGTGGGTGTGTAACACACATGCTTGGTCAGTCTATACACACGCTACTTACTGTACCTACCTGATGACTTTTTCACTACCTTCTGAACTGACCGACTTTGCATCGTCAGTAGAGTGGACAGCTACTTTACCTGTGGCCAACGCGGAAAAGGCCCTATATGACTGTGACTGTGTGGTAGTTCATACCTGTGTTTATACGGACGGCGTCGGGAAGGTTTTGGTATAGTAGTAACCGCGTGGTTCTCAAGTTAGTACTGTCAAGTGCACTGTGTGTTTTTGGGGACAGCGGATGCGCTTTGCACAATGGAGCCCACCTGTTGTCGTTGTGGTCGAATACGGCGCATCTTCGTCGACGGATGATACGACGACGTTGTGGGAAGAATACTGATCCTCGAAGAACTGTGTTGGAGTGAAGTTTCTGTGGATTTTGTTTGGGGAGTTTCAGAACTGACAGGAACAAGGAGTATATATTTTGTGAGATATTTCTATGTTGACTACGTTTGTCTCAATCGACGCCTCAACCTCTATCCTTTGAGAAGGCTGTGTGGGAGTGAAGTTTCTGTGGGATTTTATATCAAAACAGGAACAAGGAGATTTTTTATACTGCTGGTGAGGGGTGACACAGTTTGGATTTTACGATCTCCTTCAGACTCATCCTTCCTTAAATACCTTGACCTACTGAGACAGTTAATTCAAACTTTGGTGTAACTTGTTGGTTCACCAATCTGGCCTTGGCCGGTTCACAGCCCGAACGACTGAGGAAACGAAAGAAGTGAAAGTCTCACCTGGTCTTTTACTCACACCTGTGAAACTACGACTTTTGAGGAAGTGTCAGAGAAAAAAACAAGTGTAGGTACGTGCTCGCTTCCGTGTGTCTGGGAGATACCACGTACCAGTGTATGAATAGTCTATAATTATTGTCTGTCTCTGGTGTCAGCAGTATTTTTACTTACACACTGTGAGACATGTTTGATACACGAGACTGTACTAGCCAATACTTTGTGTAGATCGTCAGTTTCATTTCCGTGAGTTAGAAGACATTTTTTTCTGGTCAAGATTACTGGGATAACAGTGGTGAAGCCGGTTGTCTTGTTTCTCAGTAATTATAACGGTATTTTTCTTCCTTAGTGATAATAACGGTGGTGATTTCACGTATGTTTTACATGATACTCAGTTTGATAGAAATTGCTCTGCTTGGCGAGAAAATCTATTGCAGTGTAGTGGGATAAAACTACACAGGTGAAGTTATCTACTTTCTGATGATAACGGCAGTACTGCCAGTAGTTTCACAATAATTACAAGTTCCCGACACGAGACTTTGCTGAATTAAGTTGTAGAGATCGTCAATTTTATTTACTCAAGAGAAATTGATCTGCTAGTAGAAACTAATGTAATAACAGTGGCGACATTATTTTGTGTCTGATAAACACTGACTGACTGACTATTAGGGTTTAACGTCCTCTTAGACCAACTGGTCTATATTGGGACAGGTATTGGTAATACGCTGAAGATATGGTGTGATACTTTGATTCGAACAAGCCCGCTGTGGCTGTCTTCTTCGAGAGATGATGCATGCGTGTCTTCGTGTTTTCCAAGCCCTGAGACTTTCGCTGTGAACGTGGGATCTTTTTCGTGCGCATGTGTGCACACGGGGGTGTTCGGACACCGAAGAGAGTCTGCACAAAGTTGACTCCGAGAAATAAATCTCTCGCCGAACGTGGGGATCGAACCCACGCTGATAGCGACCAACTGGCTACAAAGCCAGCGCGCTACCAACTGAGCTACGTCCCCGCCCCCTGATAAACACGGCTGTATGCTTACGTGCAGTGACAGTGGACCAAGTTTTTAACACGAGACTGTGTCGAATAATCTGTATAGATCGTCAGTTTCATTCCCACGAATAGTACAGAAATTGCTCTGCTACAGCTGAGACTAGCACACGATTTGTACACATTAGTCAATTTCAGTCCCAAGAGTGGTGCAGAAATGTCACGGCTTGCCGAGACTATCGCTAAAGTTCAATAAGAGCGGCCAAGTTAACTTCTTCAGGGTGATAACGCAATAAAACTATTACGGCAAACCTTCGCCTAAGTGTGTGGAAAGTGATAACGGGTGTTGTCAGTCAATGATAATGGGTGTTGTCAGTCAGTGCCTGTCGTTACATCATCGATAAGAGTGCTAGTTGTGCTTCCCCGGGAAATTTGTGTGAAAACTATCAGCTGGGAAATGTGGATCGATAGTGGCCTAGTTTTCGATAATTGCTTTATACGTTAGTTTGGATGTATCGCCTTGTTTGGGATAATTGTTTTGTAGTTGAATTAGGGCACATTTTTACAACAGCGGTTGTTAAAAAGCTTTGGCCCATGCGTGAAAATTGCAAAGTAAAAGCAGAACCGGTTGAAAAGTGAAAAAGAAATTTAAAGGCATATGTACGCGCTCCCGTGTTTACAAAGTGTAGTTTGCCCACAATCGATGTCAAATGCATCATAAGGCCATATAATGACGATATGTCGCAATGCGCGGACCATATACATGCATTACAGCTTGTTCTAGCCTCTGAAAAAGTGAGGATGTCAACAAAGACGCGGAGTTATTTCCCTTGCGTCAACGTTCCCTCTGTTGGCAAATCTATAAATAGGACGATCTAGATCAAAATAAAAATTCAAATATCTCAACATTTAAGGGGTCCTAGACCACAATATTTTGCAGGGAACTTAATTTAGCATGTCTCCAGCTGTTGGTAAAGCAATTAGCGTGTATATTCATCGAGTTAATATGCCTTTAACAAAAAGCCTGTCTCTGTATTCTGTAACTTACTCTTTGCGTGTGGAGAAATCAAAAAAGGAGACAAGTAGAAACAACAATATAAGTTAAACACTTTTTTTTTAAGGAACAATTGATTAAATTACGCTTGTGTTTACACACATTTCTTATTTTCAGGTGTCAAAGTCTTCCTCTTTGTGAAATCACGCCGAAGGAGAATACCTACCAAACACTAACTGTGGATATTTGTATTTTGTGGCGGCGAAAAGAAACCTCAGATTCAACAAGTAACTGTGGATAATTGTGTTTCGTGGCGACGAAAAGAAACCTCCGCAACGAGTGTTAAGTGTCAGAGGTGGTGGTGAGGGCGGTGGTGTGGATGTGGTGGCGGTGGTTGACTGCGGCATGGTGCTGCTGAGCAGTCTGGCGATGCACCCCGTCAGGTCGCGACCCCCCACCCGAGATGCTCTCTCAACCTCTTCCCCCCACCCCGGGTATCCCACCACCCCTGTGGCTGGGTACCCTCACTCTAATGGATACTTCTACAGTCCCTCCCACTCCTCCGACACCCCTGAACACACTCAGAAAGGCCGGAGGTTCAGCGGGCCCAACTTAGGGGGTTCCGTCGCGATGACGTCATCACATGTGACGTCACCTGTGACGTCACCGGGAGTGTACTCGTCCCTGAACAACCTGGACACGTGGAGTCCGAGCACCGTCAGCGTCAGTTCTCTGCTCAGACAGTCCGGTGACGTGTACGGCAAGCCCAGCAGGAAACTCAACAACGGCTTCGTCCACGTGAACGGAGGAATAGGTGGTAGCGGTGGTAGCGGCAGTGTTATGAGGCCGCTTCGGGATTCATATTCGGGGAGTTTGTCACGGTCAAAGCCCTACGCGCCATGGAAATTGCTCCACGAGGAATCAGATTCGGAGAGCGTGACATCTCAGCCATACGCAACAAGGAGATCGCTTCATGAATCAGATTCAGGGAGCGTGTCACAGTCCTACGCTTCCAGGAGAGTGCCGCAAGACTCAGATTCACAGAGCGTTGTCTCTAGAAGATCGCTTATAGACTCAAGGAGAGTGCCGCAAGACTCTGATTTACAGACCGTTGTGTCTAAAAGATCGCTTCAGGACTGGGACTCGGGGAGCGTGTCTAAACCTTACGCGACAAGGCGATCGCTCCAGGACTCAGATTCGGAGATCATCGCGTCACCCCCGTACGCCCCTGAAAGATCGCTTGAGGACTCAGACTCGGGGGGAATGTCCCAGACCTACACGACCTCCCCCATGCCTACACGCAGCAGCTCGGGAGGCGGGGTCGTCAGAGACAAGACCCTGAGAAGAACGATGTCCGCGGACCCTCGCAAGGCGGACAGGGACCCCTACTACCCCTGTGGCAGACCCCTAGGGTCCCCCCACCCCGGAGAGGTGTCGGGTGGAGGCATACCCCGCGTGTGTTCGGACGGGGACCTGCTGGAGTCGGAGTACGTCACGCTGGATTATACCTACGTGACGATGGAGAGGGTGGGTGGAAGAAGCGAGGGTGAGAGCGGGAGGGTGGAAGGGAAGGGGTACGGGAGCAATGAGGAGTGTGGTCATCCTTCGGACACCAGTCACAACCTCAGCATGGACAGCGTCCACAGGAAATACTCGGACAATAGTTTTCTCTACACCTCCCCCACCTCCTCCTCCTCCTCCTCCTTCCATCCCTACAACAACAACAAAAACAGCAACAATGCAATCAGCTACACCCGCTCCTGCAGCGACGACAACAACGATTACGCCTACGCCAACGGATACAGCAGCGACTACGGTTCCGGCAGAAGCGGAAGTGGGTCCACGGGTTCCCTACAGCGCAGCGGTACGCTCCCAACCAACAGCGGAAGCAAGCACAGAGCCATGTCCGCAGAGAGGTTGTTGAATCACTCTCGGAGCATCTCGCCCATGGATAGAGGCTCCAGAGGCACTCCACCCAGAAAGAAGACCAGTATGACCTTGCAAACAGTCGCGGAAATCACTGTGCAGGGCTCGCAGCCAGGCAAAGGCATTCTCAAAAACGGCAGTGGTAGTGCTACGAGCAGCGAAAGCAAGGGTCCGAACTTATTAAACACGAACGATGCCGGCGCCATCAACTTAAACGGGAGCGGTACCAACACGCCGAGGTCGGCCAACAGCAGTAGACGCAGCAGCCTCAACTCTCGTGTCAACGGCAGTCAGGATAGCGGCAGCATCATCAGCTCCGAATTTGCCCAAGATCCTAACAAGACCCCCTCCGTGCATGCCGGCCCAAACAACCTCACTACCCCTCTTAATAGCATCTTAATTAAGCACAACAACTTAAGTCACACTTTTGCGAACACCGCCACTAGGTCAAGCACCAAACGCACGAACGAAGAACAGAACCAACACCCTCGCATATTAAGACTGAGGAGTAAGTCCATGTCCGACCTCAGGGAAGACACCAACAATGACGCAACGACGACGACAGCGAACTCTGGTTGCTATAGCGACGACGAAGATGGCGACGATTTTGGCTTCCTCAGCAACCCTGGGACTACTACTACTACTTTCGTTTCTCGTCCTCCGACAGCTATGCACAAGGCCAAATCGGCTGGTGGTACCTCCTCCCCCTCCCATCGCCTGTTGCCGAGACGATGGCGGAACAAGAACAAGTCTGGTTCGAGTCCTTCGCACCCGCCCGCCCAGCCCATGTGGAGCCCCGAGGTCAGTGCGTTTGCATGTGTGTCCGCGTTTGTTTTGTGTGTTGGTGTGTTCGTCTGATGAGTGTTGTGTTCTGTTGGATTTTGTTTCTGCCTGCGTGCTTGTTTTGACGGTGCTGTTGGTGTTTTGTCTGTGTGACAGTGTTGTTGATGGCGTTTTGTTTGCTGTTGGTGTTTTGTCTGTGTGACAGTGTTGTTGATGGCGTTTTGTTTGCTGTTGGTGTTTTGTCTGTGTGACAGTGTTGTTGATGGCGTTTTGTTTGCTGTTGGTGTTTTGTCTGTGTGACAGTGTTGTTGATGGCGTTTTGTTTGCTGTTGGTGTTTTGTCTGTGTGACAGTGTTGTTGATGGCGTTTTGTTTGCTGTTGGTGTTTTGTCTGTGTGACAGTGTTGTTGATGGCGTTTTGTTTGCTGTTGGTGTTTTGTCTGTGTGACAGTGTTGTTGATGGCGTTTTGTTTGCTGTTGGTGTTTTGTCTGTGTGACAGTGTTGTTGATGGCGTTTTGTTTGCTGTTGGTGTTTTGTCACTTTGTTTGTTTTGTTGTTGGTGTGTTTGTCAGTATGTTCATTTTGTTCCTGGCGCTAGTAGCTTGTTTGTCTGTGCAGTTGTGTTCTATTGCCTTTGTCTTCGTTGGCATGTCCGTTTTGTTGATGGGTATTGCCGTGATGCCTGTCTGTCTGTCTGTCTGTCTGTCTGTCTGTCTGTCTGTCTGTCTGTCTGTCTGTCTGTTTTTGTCACCATACTTCTTATCAGTTGCGTTGATGTGTTCGTTACTGCGTCCTTCTTGGTATTGGTATTGGTGCATGTATCAATGCGTTTGTAACGATACAATACAATACAATACAATACAATACAATACAATACAATACAATACAATACAATACAATACAATACAATACAATACAATACAATACAATACAATACAATACAATACAATAACTTTATTAATCTCTAAAAGAGAAATTGCATTGCTGAGCGTTTGTGTCCGTAATAATAACATGTTATGTATTTGATTTCTGTTGGTTTGCCAGTGCGTTCAGTTTCTTTCTTTCTCCCTCTCTTTCTTTCTTTCTTTCTTTCAGTCTTTCTTGCATGAAATGAGGTTCTTCAGTAAAACGTTTTGAACGTAATTTTCTTGAAAACTTGCAAATTACATGATAGTTTCCTTCTTTAAACCGGGGTTTCTTCAATTTTTCGGTTACGGTGTGGGTTTATCTTTCCTTCCGTCTTTCGTAATGAAATAGGTTTTGTTCAGGTGCATTTTCTTGAAGATTTGTAAATAATACTATCCTTCTTTCAACCGGACAAAAACTATACTCTGCAGGTAGACCACAGGGGAAATAGTATGCGTTCAAGAAGTCAAATGCAATTCAGATAGATACCAGAAAATTAGAAGATTGAATAACTATTCAAAGGAAGATCAGAAAATGCGCGGTTGTGGTTTCTAATACAACAGTCCTGATCTCGAATTGTACAAAGACCGAGGTCCCTCTCCTTCAAAGAATCTGAGCACTCAAGTTACTGGTATGGTATTCTTCCCGCTTTACATGTAAATGTGTTACTTATTTACAATGGGAATTTAACTCTTTATGCTAAAAGAGTTTCTCGTTTCAACAAGGCTGGGTTAGTTCTGGCTTTCTCAGAAAGAAGGATTGGTATGTATGGGTACGTCCTTTAGTGTTTAAAAGTTCAGGTCTACATTTACAAAAAATCCACCAGCGTGTCAGTTTCTTTCCTTCTTCCTATCTTTCTTTGCTTTATTTTACTTTTTTCTAAATGTTTAAGGATCTTGATAACCGAAGGTCATCGTAGACAGTACACAATGTAGTTTAATAATAATAATACTTCCATGAACGAAATGATAATATGGCTTCGTGAAATCTTTTTTGAAACTCTATCTCTTTGTCTCTTTGTCGCTTTCTCTCTTTCTCTCTCTCTCTCTCTCTCTCTCTCTCTCTCTCTCTCTCTCTCTCTCTCTCTCTCTCTCTCTCTCTCTATCTCTGTGTGCGTGAGTGAGTTGGATTGTGTGCGGGTGTGTGTGTTTGTGCGTGTGTGTGTGCATGTGTACACAGGTATTCTTGACGTGGTGTAAATGTATGAGTGAGTGGTGCAGATTAATTTTGTTTGTTTGTATCCCCTTGCATTTTTTTGATATTTCAGCTTAAATGTGTTTTTATTCATTTGATATTCGTAAAGATCATGTAGTAGTTGCGATAATGCATGATTAATCTCTACATGTATAACCTTTTATTCGATTTTTTTTCGTGTCGGTTTACGATTGTCATTGTATCCATCTTAATACATGTTTAGTTTTAGCAGGGACAGATTGTAAGACTAGGCGTCAGCCTAAAATCTCCATCCTTGAGTAATAAAGTTCGTTCGTTCGTTCTCTCTCTCTCTCTCTCGCTCTCTCTGTCTCTCGGTCAAAGTTTCAAGGACCATTGCTCTTAAACGTATAGGATACGATTCGTAAAAAAATCATTATTATTTGTCAGCTTCCTGTTCTTGTGATCCTCTTGAACACTGCGGAAGAAGAATACAAAACAAATATAACAGCGACGTTTCAACCCAAGGGTCTTCTTTATGTGACAGGGAGACTACCGTCGCCCTTCACAGCAGACTCTGCAGAGTTGTTCACCTTAGAAGTTGCGAGCTATTTATAGCTCGCAAGGCAACACCTGTGGATTGTAGAGTTCTGTTTGTGATGGGGTCTGGCGGCTTTTGTCTCTCTGTATGTTCATGGATTCCTTTGCGAATGCATAACAGTTTTTATAGGGCTTAAAAATAAGCTCTAAAATTCTCAATGCTGTTTGATTGGACGTCGCCTCCAAAGGTGATTGTGGTGTTTCGGCACTCGGTTACATTTTAGGCACATAAACAAAGTTGAACAAATTAAAGTAGTAGACAGACAATACAACAGAAAGAAGAACTACAGAAACGATAGATCTATGAGCAAATGAACTGTCCCCCGAAATCGGCGTATGGCTGCCTGAATGGCAGGGTAAAAACGGTCATACACGTTAAACCCACATGTGCAAAAGCATGAGTGAACGTGGGAATTTCAGCCCATGCCTGAACGAATAAGAAGAAGAAGCAATGAACTGTTCACATGACAAGGTCTTTTTGAACTTCGTAGCCTTCAATTTCTCGTTGCCCAAATGGAGACTTGGGCTAAGAATGAATTTAACCCCAGTTTCCATCACCGTTCAATCTTGTGGCTTATACCTAATCAAAGGACAATACGCCGTAACCCTCCAAAAGTTTCTTCATTTAGCCTTTTAAAGGATCATTGCAGCTTAGCCGGTCAGTATGTCGGTCACAGCTTACCCAGTCGTTCGCAATCAGTCCGATTGACTTCCACACGCTTTTGGTGAGAGGTGGGCAGAGAACTGAGGGTATAAACTCGTGAAGTAAGAACGGTAAGAATGTGGAAGTTATGAGAGAGAGAGAGAGAGAGAGAGAGAGAGAGAGAGAGAGAGAGAGAGAGAGAGAGAGAGAGACAGAGACAGAGAGAGAGACAGACAGACACAGAGAGAGAGAGAGAAAGAGAGAGGGAGAGAGAGAGAGGGGGAGAGAGAGAGAGAGGGAGACAGAGAGAGAGAGCGACAGAGACAGAGAGACCAGAGAGTGAGAGACATAGAGAGACAGACACACACAGAGAGAAATAGAGAGAGAGAGAGAAAGAGAGAGCGCAAAGTGAGAGAGGGGGGTGAGAGGGAGACAGAGAGAGAGAGACCGAGAGAGAGTGTCCGAAAGAGAGAGAGACAGAGATAGAGAGCAACTCGAAAAATGTGGAAGTTATGTCGGGATAGAGAGGAACAAATATGGTTGTGGGAGTGGTGTTTCGGGGCTACCCCATACCCTGGGGTCAATGAGCCACTGCAGTGTGCCCTGACTTGCTGTTGACTTTGCCTTACCTGCGTCAGTCAAACACCTGAAGGGAGGGGAGGGGTGTTTTGTTTTCCTCCGTAATTTCAAGGTTTCAAGGGCTCCTGGGGTCTTGACTGAACTAAAGAGTAATCACACTCCTGGCATGGCAATTACAATTCAGTGAAAAGAATAGTTAGGCTACATCGTGGGTGTTTTTTTAAAATTATGGTGTGTGTGTGTGTGTGTGAGTGTGAGTGTGCGTGCGTGAGTATGTTTGCGTGCGTGCGTGAGTATGTTTGCGTGCGTGCCGGCCTGTGTTCGTGCGCGTGCACGTGCGTCCGTGCTTATGTCAAACATGACCAGTCCTCCGTCACAACTCCCGGGGGGAGGTGGGGGGGGGGGGGGGGATTTAAGAGAGAAATATGTGTCGGAGGGCGGTGTTTGCGTATGTCACTCCACAGTAGCCGGAGGGGGACCTTTCACAGTCATAAAAGGCGGGATTGACATGTAGATTATATGCAGCTCCTGTCCCTCTAGCCCTGACGAGTGGACCTTGCTGTGATGCATTATACTGATACGATACGGGAGGAGATATATATATATATATATATATATATATATACATATATGTCGCAATGAACCGTTAGGTTTCTATACTCGTATTCCTCAAGTCCAGAACTTCTTCTTCTTTTTTGTTCATGGGCTGAAACTCCCACGTTCACTCAGGATTTTGCACGAGTGGGGTTTTACGTGCACGGTCGTTTTTACTCCGCCAACCAGGCAGTCATACGCCGCTTTCGGGGGAAGTCTAGATCTATAACCCACCGAACTCTGACATGGATTACATGATCTTTTCCGTGCGCACTTGGTCGCACTTGCGTGTACACACGAAGGGGGATACGGCACTAGCAGGTCTGCATACATATAAGTTGACCTGGGAGATCGGAAGATTCACCAGGCGCGGCCGGGATTCGAACCCGCGACCTTCCGCATAAGTTAGCGGTTAACTTCTCATGTGCACCAAAGATCTATGTACGCTTAGTTTTACATGGGATAAGAGCTTTGTTGGACTTGGACACATTCAAACAAATAACAGTCTGGCTGCTTTCTGTAAAAACAAGTTGTGTTTTTTTTCTGAATAAATTGTACAACTGACACCGGTGTCCATCTTTGAAATTGATTCAGCACAACATCCCCACTCAGCACAGTAAATAGCCAGACCGTCGATTTTTGGTATACGTATATGTTATACATGTATGTGACGGGCGCAGTGGACAGAGGTCGTGAGGTCGTGAGTTCGAATCCCGGTCGCTGCCGCCTGGTGGGTTAAGAGTGGAGATTGTTCCGATCTCCCAGGTCAACTTATGTGCAGACCTGCTAGTGACTTAACCCCCTTCGTGTGTACACGCAAGCACAAGATCAAGTGCACACGGAAAAGATCTTGTAATCCATGTCAGAGTTCGGTGGGTTACAGAAACACGAAAATACCCTGCATGCTTCCCCCGAAATCGGCGTATGCTGCCTAAATGACGGGGTAAAAACGGTCATACACGTAAAAACCCACTCATGCAAAAACATGAGTGAACGTGGGAGTTTCAGCCCATGAACGAAGAAGAAGAAGAAGAAGAAGTATGTAGACCTAGGATTGGAATGCTCTTATTCTATGTAACTTGAACGCCTTGACAGATTTCTTTGGGTGTTCATGATCGCTGTCACGCGAAGGAAGGGACCTTTTCACGTGTATAATTTTGATTTTTGATTTGTACTTGACACTATAAATAGTCAGGGATGAGAGGAGTAACGTGTGTACTTAGTCCAAGTTTAAAGGTATCGCCGACGAGCATAGACTAGCTAAGCTTCATTGTTCTGTATTCAGAACGTGGGTAGTAATATAGAAGGGAAGAACAGGAAGAAAACATGATTTAGTACGTGTTTGTGAGTCCAACAAAGATGGCGTCTTAATGGTGTCACCGGGTCAACTGAACAATCCACAAACAGGGAACGTAAATCCCCTTGTCTGGGGGGAGAGTTAGTTCTCTTTGTAATCAGCTTACCGGTCCATATCCAAGAAAATCTTTATGGCGGTTTAATGGCCGGCGATGGTTTGGCCTCAACATCTGAATGGCCTTCTTAGTTTGAAGGCGACTCTTCGCTGGACAGTTTAGGCCAGACTTGGGTTTAAGCTTATACGTGTATACACGTTCGTTTTTATCGGAGATTTGTGGATTCTTGGTGACATTGGTATTGTGGTGATTTTTGTTTGTTTGTTTGCTTAACGCCCAGCCGACCACGAAGGGTCATATCAGGGCGGTGCTGCTTTGACATATAACGTGCGCCACACACAAGACAGAAGTCGCAGCACAGGCTTCATGTCTCACCCAGTCACATTATTCTGACACCGGACCAACCAGTCCTAGCACTAACCCCATAATGCCAAACGCCAGGCGGAGCAGCCACTAGATTGCCAATTTTAAAGTCTTAGGTATGACCCGGCCGGGGTTCGAACCCACGACCTCCCGATCACAGGGCGGACGCCTTACCACTGGGCCACCGTGCCGGTCTATTTATTGTGGTGATGAACAAGTATAAAGCAAACATGCTGAAACAAAACAACACAATCACATTGCTTGATCCCATTGCCTATCTTTTTCTGAATGTTTTGACAACCTTGACCACGCTCGCTTACGACTGCTGTCATCGATCTGCCTTTTGTTTTTAAAATTAAATTTTTTTTTGTAATAAACATCTTTTAGTTATAAAAATAGCTCTTTTCTGCGAATGTAGTTTGTCACGTGTTCGGTAATGTTCCTGGAAGAATGCAGGTGTGTATTTTCATCGAAAAAACCCACCCTACCCCAAACTCTTCCCTTGCCTCTATCACCAAAATCTGCACATAAGGACTAGCATACTATACTGCATACCTACAACAACAACAAACCAGTGACAGTGTGAAAGCCAATGCTATGTTCTGTGAGGTCCGGGTCTACACCTAAGTACATCAGATTGCCAAACAGATCTAAGTCTTTATCATAAACGCTGAACAAAACGTTGTTCTTCGAAAAAGAAAAAGAGAACAATCTTTCTTTCTTTCTTTATTTGGTGTTTAACGTCGTTTTCAACCACGAAGGTTATATCGCGACGAAAAGAGAACAATGATTATGTGGTGAAGAAAAGGTGTCAAATGCAAACCTGGAGTCCCAGTGCGCTTAACGATTTGAACTTTACCAATTATTTCTTTAATATAATTATAATGTAATGTCACGCTTGTTTATTCGACTTAACTTTGTATACGCTTTATTCGTGCCATAGGGCGTGATTACTTAAGGGTTCAGTTCGTATATAATATAACTATAGTTCGTTTCTCAAGCAAACAATATTGTGAAGTATATATTCCTCTGAGAGAACAACAATTCTGTCCGCTTGAAAGATGGATAGACCGAGGTTCTTGTGAATGGGTTTTTTTTGGTCTAATTTAAACGCTCCATTTCTCATTGTAAAATTTGTGTGTTTTTATTTCTGTTAGAAGTCGTTGTTTGTTAAGTTGTTTTCACCTCCCTGTATTTCTTACTTTCGGGACTAGGGTACTAAAATTCAATACTTTTATGAGTCAGAATTTCGCACAATGCTTATGGTTCACTGACTCGCAAACACATTCAACCTCTTGGTGTAATTTCAGTGGTCTCTACCATTTTCTCAATCAGTCATCCAAAAAAGCGTGCTGGAGTTAATGAACCGGAGATCAAAGAAAGGCAAGACCAGTGTGACCAGGGCCGTACATATATGCATATATACATATACGGGTATAAGTATACCTACATAGTTAAGGACAATTCCCTCTTGGAAATATGCCTTTGTTTCTTTTTCTCCGATCCTTTCTGTCTTTGGAATATGCCTCAAGCGGTACAAGCGTTCTATGTTTAAAATAACAAGGTTAAAAAACAAGCTAAACAAGAGGCGAAGCCTTCAAGGCTCACGTAAGAAATAGACAAACAGTAACACAAACTCAATCACTCCGTCACACATACACACCCAC
Source organism: Littorina saxatilis (assembly GCF_037325665.1). NCBI lineage: Eukaryota > Metazoa > Mollusca > Gastropoda > Littorinimorpha > Littorinidae > Littorina > Littorina saxatilis. Next base: position 17,707,852 of record NC_090250.1, on the reverse strand, counting down.
ACACACAGTAAGCTTAGGTGACGACTGTGCAAGAAAGAGAGACACTAGATCTAGATCTGTCTGTGTCTGCATGTAGCCTACTTACAGGGACACGACTGCCAAATAGTCTCGGCCCGCTCAAAATAACACTGACCGAGACCACACACACCACGCGAGAGAGAAAGACTACAGGGAGGCATGCCGTCATGATGCATTAATTGACGTCAAACACTTTTGACCGTGACGTAATCTTATGCGAGCTTTATCCATAGTCTTGGATAACCACTCACACATAGACTCGGAAATGTTAAAGTTTCTACCACAGACATACACACACACGCACACACGCACACACGCACAGACAGACAAAGTTACGATCGCATAGGCTACACTTACGTGAGCCAAAAATGAGTTCGTCTCCGTGACGGCTTGAAAAACAAAATATATACACATACATGTACATATATATGTATGAAACAAGATCACGAACAGCGGCTTCAATTTTCTTACAGGACATTTTCACGATACATTTTTCAACAACAACCTCTTTTCTCTTCGGTGTTGGTAGACAGCAAGTTGATCCTTGATAACGCGTCAAATGTAAACACGCATACCTCTTCCTCTAACTTTAAAGAGTTCGTCTTTTGTGTAAGTCAACAGTCACTTGTCATCGGTGGTTTTTGACTCGGACGCGATGGAAATCACATTAACACTGAACCATACAGTTTTGAGAAAACGCATGCAGGGCTTCTTTTGTCGTTCAGAGTCTGTCCTTTCAAAACCTTTGAGAGCCACTCTTGAGGCACCACACGACTTCCTTGGGTGTCATAACCCTGTCTTTTCCACACCAAGTGTGGCGTTGAAGGTCATGCCTTGCACAAAAGATGACATTCTTTCTGAAAGAAACTCCGGTGTGTGCATAATCTCAATGCAGGACCTCGATATATAATTGTTGGTTATGGGGGCCCGGTAGCTCAGTTGGTAGAGCACTGGACTTGTGATCGGAAGGTCGCAGGTTCGAATTCGGGCCGGGACGAACACGGGTCAACTTTATGTGCAGACCCAGAGACGGAAGCCATGTCCCACCCCCGTGTCATCACAATGGCACGTAAAAGACCTTGGTCATTCTGCCATAAGTGCAGGTGGCTGAATACACCTAAACACGCAGACACCTGGGTAGCGCGACTCCGTTGCTGCTAGCTTTCCACTGGGAGGAAGCGACCCGAATTTCCCAGCGATGGGACAATAAAGTAATGAAAATGAAAATGAAAGAGAAAGAAGTTGAGAATGAAATGTCGCCATTGTGGACAAATAAAAAGGACGATATCTATGACATTTTAAATCTGAGCATTATTAAAGGTCTTTTTCTTCCTGTTTACTGCCATCTTGTGAATCACCATAAATTCGTGCAGGCTTTTACGCGAAACAAGAACATTTCTACTTGGACACATTGCAAAAATCAAAAGCCTGGCTGTTTTAAGTGCGGATTGACATTTTGTTGCTGAATAATGTATTGATGTTGTTAGTAACACACACGTCGATTCGGTTGGCCTAGTGGTAAGGCGTCCGCCCCGGCCGGGTCATACCTAAGACTTCAAAATTGGCAATCTAGTGGCTGCTCCGCCTGGCGTCTGGTATTATGGGGTTAGTGCTAGGACTGGTTGGTCCGGTGTCAGAATAATGTGACTGGGTGAGACATGAAGCCTGTGCTGCGACTTCTGTCTTGTGTGTGGCGCACGTTATATGTCAAAGCAGCACCGCCCTGATATGGCCCTTCGTGGTCGGCTGGGCGTTAAGCAAACAAACAAACAAACAAACAAACACGTCGATTTGCGGAATTAACTCAGCAAGAAATGTACTCACTGCGCCAGAAGCAGCCAGACTGCTGATTATTGGTATCTGTCCAAATGGACAGTCCGGCAAACGAAAAGAGAACCTACCACGCATACGGCGAAAGCGACGAGCAGGTTTCTGTATTTCGTTCTCGAAGCACGTAAACTCAAAAGGCTGAACATTCCTTGTTTTTGACTCACATGCGAAGCAAAAGTGAGTCTATGTACTCACCCGAGTCGTCCGTCCGTCCGTCCGTCCGGACGTCCGGAAAACTTTAACGTTGGATATTTCTTGGACACTATTCAGTCTATCAGTACCAAATTTGGCAAGATGGTGTATGATGACAAGGCCCCAAAAAACATACATAGCATATTGACCTTGCTTCAAGGTCAAGGTCGCAGGGGCCATAAATGTTGCCTAAAAAACAGCTATTTTTCACATTTTTCCCATTTTCTCTGAAGTTTTTGAGATTCAATACCTCACCTATATATGATATATAGGGCAAAGTAAGCCCCATCTTTTGATACCAGTTTGGTTTACCTTGCTTCAAGGTCAAGGTCACAGGAGCTCTTCAAAGTTGGATTGTATACATATTTTGAAGTGACCTTGACCCTGAACTATCAAAGATAACTGTTTCAAACTTAAAAATTATGTGGGGCACATGTTATGCATTCATCATGAGACACATTTGGTCACATATGATCAAGGTCAAGGTCACTTTGACCCTTATGAAATGTGACCAAAATAAGGTAGTGAACCACTAAAAGTGACCATATCTCATGGTAGAAAGAGCCAATAAGCACCATTGTACTTCCTATGTCTTGAATTAACAGCTTTGTGTTGCATGACCTTGGATGACCTTGACCTTGGGTCAAGGTCACATGTATTTTGGTAGGAAAAATGTGTAAAGCATGTGAGTCGTATGGGCTTTGCCCTTCTTGTTATTTTGTGCGCACACATTTCCACTTTTTCCAAAACTTATTGATTATTGCGACATCTATTTCTTCGAGCATCTAGCTGTCTATACGCGTTGTGATACCTCAGGCATTTGGGAACTTTAAAACCCAACAAGTAAAACGGAACTCGGGCTAACACTGCTACCGTTGTTAGCTGTATGGGACACACTATACGCTGCATACTCGTTGTTAATGTTATTATTACAGCATGATAAATGAAGCCGATTGTGCGAAGAACAAAAGCGGGTTGTTCGTCGAACGTGTGTTTCTGACTTTCCGGGACTTCAAATAAGTTTATAAAGGCAAGCTATGAATTATAATACAGACATCCGTTCTTGAACAGATTCCTTTGTGTCGGTATGTGCTTCAACGTCGTGCACACACAACAAAGCGTAGGCGTACAATTGACTAAACAAATGCAGAAAATATAAGTAGGTATAATATATATACCCAACTGATTTTGCAAATTCTTCGTACTGTTGTTGCACTATAGAACAATGTTATCAAAGTTGTAATTCATTCAAATAAGGAAAATAATGGGTTTTGTTTCTTTTTTGTAATTTAAAAACAACAACATATGATTTGTAAGGCAAAAAAGAGGAGATATTTTGGAAGCGAGTAAGTCTCTCCGTCAAAATTAATGCATGGATGCAAGTATGGATTTGGTTTTCTTGATCATCATAGATACAGTGGATTCTGAAATTCAAATAAAACAGAAATTATAAACCGCCTTTTTAGTGTTATATCTCTTTTCATATTCCTATTAGCCTTGTGGACCGGCACGGTTGGCCTAGTGGTAAGGCGTCCGCCCCGTGATCGGGAGGTCGTGGGTTCGAACCCCGGCCGGGTCGTACCTAAGACTTTAAAATTGGCAATCTAGTGGCTGCTCCGCCTGGCATCTGGCATTATGGGGTTAGTGCTAGGACTGGTTGGTCCGGTGTCAGAATAATGTGACTGGGTGAGACATAAAGCCTGTGCTGCGACTTCTGTCTTGTGTGTGACGCACGTTATATAGCAGCACCGCCCTGATATGGCCCTTCGTGGTCGGCTGGGCGTTAAGCAAACAAACAAACTTAGCCTTGTGCCCATGGCAATGCTGTCGATGCAAATTTGTAAATTTCACTCACGCTCTTCTTCTACAAAGCCTTTCTTTCACAGCAATTTGATGTTGCATTCCAGTTATACACTTCACAGATGTGAATGCGTGATATATTGTGTAAAAAATTCCATCTCACACGGCAGAAATTAATATGTAAATCGCCGTGAGCTCTTGTGAGAAGGGGCGATTAATACATGTCCATTATTATTATTATTATTATTCACATTTTATGTCCTTTTTTTTTATGTCCATTGATTTTTTTTTCTCTCTCGAATGCGTAGAGTCATTGTTCAAATGAAGCAGTGCAACTTGAACTGAAGCACATTTTGGAGACATTCTGAACAGAATTATTCAGACGCACGCGCAAATATTTTTGTGTTTGATAATAACCTTCAAGAACGAACAGACCCTGTGTAAATGTCTCGATACAGCTCTGCAAAGGAGGCTGTGCAAACTACCCAACATCGACTTTTAGCAAGAGGTCGCGTTTCGCGTCGGTCTACAAAAAAAGGCCTAACGTACAAGATTCTTTATTTCTTTTCTACTTTTATGTCATTCTCAAAAATGACACGTATCTTTGAAAAAGTCAAAAACCAATGTTCTTTAAGGCTGACGTCCGCTGTCTTAGTCCTGGCACTCCCAAATAACCCCCGCCCCCTTGACCTAACCCATCTTCAACTTGAAACACACCACTCACAAGGCAAAAGGGTAGAAGCGGTAGTTTTTAAAATACATTTTTTTAAGCAAACCGCAGACATCTCTCTGTCCTCTGATATTGATCATACATTCTTGTGGCCAACACTTCTCTTCCTCCCCCCCTTTCTACAAGGCCTTCCACCATACCCTCAAAAACCAGGGCTCAGGGCTTTTGTCGGGTAGCATGAAAAGCGATCCCTCTCTCTCTGTCGCTGTCTCTGTCTCTCTTTCTCCTCTTTCTCTGTGTCTCTCTTTCTCTGTCTCTCTCCCTCTCTCTCTCTCTCTCTCTCTCTCTCTCTCTCTCTCTCTCTTTGTGTTCCATCCACCCGTTTCTACTTGGGGTATTGGCGAGGCAAATATTGTCAATATTATCCCCCCGTATTGGATTTCCCCCAAACCCTGGGGGTACCTTTTGGGTTGTACGGTCGACGGGTTTTTGCATTTTGTTGATTTTGATCACATGCTGTGGGATGGTTCCGTGACTGTTGGCAATTTGTTGTGGTTTTTGAGGAGTGTGGTGATCTTCCTGGCTTTTTGTTTTGTTTTGTTTTGTTTTGTTTTCGTCGGTGTGCACATTGATATGGTGCTGGGGTTTGTATGTGTGTGTGTGTGGGGGGGGGGGGGCTGTTGTAGGGCATGAGGAGTATGTGGGTGTGTTGGGGGGGAGAGGCTTGAGGGGAATATGTGTGTGTTTGGGGGGAGGGCAGTAGGGGATGTGTGTGCGTGCGTGCGTGCGTATGTGTGTGTGTGTGTGTTGTGGGATGGGGGTTTCTGCGTGTTTTTGGCCTCTGATTGCGTGTTTGCCGCTTGCATGCTTCTTTCTTCAATACACCAGTTCTTTTGGCGGATATGGCAGTATACATAGCATTTGATTACACATTTAACAGTGTGAAGGGCATGAGATGTTTCCAGTTGTATAAGCAAAGTCAAGTGCAAGGGTACATGTCACATGTTCGAAACTTCAATTTATGAATAATTCATTAAAAAAGGGGTGGGATGGGGTGGGGAGTGGGGGGGGGGGGGAGGGTGGTGATATATTTCGCCCTTGAAATCCCCCGGAAAGTGTCTGGTTACGACCGACTGTGTTTCAAGCAAATAGTCATAGTGTTTATATTGAAGACAACGACATCTTAAGATGTCGTTGATTGAAGATTATTCTAATCTTGTTTTGTTCAAAGTTCGAATACCTTGTTTTTGTTTGAGTTATCTCACCTCAGTCTGTACCAAGGAGTGTTGTGGAGTGTGTTTGCACCGAGCTAAGACTTCATTACTTCCTGATATTTTTCTTAATTCGTGCAGGTAAAATTGGTTTTGAAACAATGTGTTTCTCAAAAAGAGGGTAATCGTTCTGTCCAATGGGTGTTTATTTTAGTGGGTCCGGAAGACATTCTGTGAATGCTGTAAGGAGTTTGGCCATCACTAACAGGAAGAGTAATTACGTTGATTAGGTTTATCCCAGCGTTTGCATTGTCGAATTTGTCGTCACCGTGGGTATCACGTGGTTTTTTTTTAAATTTTTTTTATATTTTTTTTATTTTTATTTTTTACCTTTTTTGTATACATTACATGTGCATTGCTTTGTTCGCTTATTTACGCATTTCTGTTTATCTTTTTTCTTCTCTTCACATCCCCTGTCTTCTTTTCTCTTCTCTTCAATAGAACCTTCCCTGTAGTATTTGGATAATATCATAAATATTGCACGTTGAAATACATAGAAACTCTTCAGTCACTCGTACTTAACCTGTGTATTTGCAAGTGATCCAAATCCCGATCGCGATCTTCAGAGTAAAGCCGCTTATGTCGTCAAGAATATTCGTTACGGCATATCAGTTACTTCCCTTGGAGTTTTTGAGTCTCGGTATTCCCGTGAGATAACCGAGACGCGGTTAGGATTCTTTCTTTCTAGTGCGTGTGATCACGCAAACATTAATGGCTGGTGATCGGCTACGTTAAAGGCACAGTGCTTCCTGTGAATTCCACGGTCTCGAATTGCAGCTAGCATCTGCTGAAGGGACATTAAAACCCAAAAACCAACCAACCAACCAACCAACCAACCAACCATCCTGTTTGTTTGCTTGTTTGCTTAACGCCCAGCCGACCACGAAGGGCCATATCAGGGCGGTGCTGCTTTGGCATATAACGTGCGCCACACACAAGACAGAAGTCGCAGCACAGGCTTCATGTCTCACCCAGTCACATTATTCTGACACCGGACCAACCAGTCCTAGCACTAACCCCATAATGCCAGACGCCAGGCGGAGCAGCCACTAGATTGCCAATTTTAAAGTCTTAGGTATGACCCGGCCGGGGTTCGAACCCACGACCTCCCGATCACGGGGCGGACGCCTTACCACTAGGCCAACCGTGCCGGTCAACCATCCTGTGAATTCCTCCCTATCTCAGTCTGATCTGGCCATCAGTGCTGATCCGCTTACATGGGGTACGTAAGACCATTCATTCACTTGGAGACATTAATAACAAAAATAAAAACACAAATAAAAATAAAAAGCTCCCCACGGCTTCCTTGTGCAGTTTTTTTTTAAATAGTAAATTACTTTCTCAATGTCCTTGGAAAAATTAATTCTTAAAAAAATCTCTGCACGGAAATCCAAAAACAGACACACGGCTAACGTTCTAAAATTCAGAATCAAAAACAAAGAATGGTAGGGTATTGGAACGTTTAATTTATGGCAAAACGTTACTTTTACAGTACATTTACAGTACTTTTACAGCACTTTTACAGTACTTTTACAGTACTTTTACAGCACTTTTACAGTACATTTACAGCACATTTACAGCACATTTACAGTACATTTACAGCACATTTACAGCACGGAAAGCTTCGGGGCTGTTGATTGTTGGTTAACTATATTCAAATGGAAGGATAGTCTTTACTCATGTAAAGGCATGGCCGGCCAGATATGAGATGGTGAGCCCGAATCGTTTACATAGGGAAAACCGAGCCTTTAACCGGCTACAGCAATTGGAAACGCATTCCCCGTTGGATTCGGTCAAAGAGGAAGACGGTACGATTCACCCAGAATAATGTAAAGACAGACTGAGTGACTACTCCATTGGAAGATGGTTACCGTTCAGGGTTCACTTGCAGAACATGCTGGGTCATGTCCCTCGAAGTGGAATTTGTCGTGTGCAAAGTTTGATCAGATGCGACATGGTGCGACAACTTCAGTTGTTGCTTTGTAAATGTCTATGTATCAGTGTATTATGTCTTGCCACACACATGCCAAATTTCCTTGTATTGATGAGGACAATAAAATTTCTTGTATCTTGTATCTTGTATCTTGTATCTTGTACATCGATTGAACAAACCAAGACCTCTCTTCTTGTCCCTGATAAGAAAACCCATGGCGCCGAGTTCGAGAATATGTCATAAATGCAATTAATGCCAAAAATATCCAGAATGAAGTTTGTCGCGGTGACTTCAACATATCAGCAGATGAAAGATACTCGTAAGGTCACCGCCAGGCTGTGCATGTATCGCTATTGTAGGTCGTTAAGGCACAGCGAAGAGCATTCAAATCGAGCTTTTGGGCAAAGACACGGTTCGTGCATGTTTGAAGCCGTGTGAGACTGGAGATAACGGATTTGTTTGTGTCCATGCGAAACAGAAACTGGAAACAAAACAGAATGACTGAATCTCAACCAGATTAAACAGAAGAAGGAGAACGGCATTGACATGACATCGGATCACAGTTGTCTCTTTTATTTGTTTTATGACACCTCCAGCCTACAACAACATACCCCCCCCCCCCCCACACACACACACACACCTACCCCCCACCCCACCTATCCCTTCCTCCCACCATTCAGTCTTCCGCCACTTCTCATCGTTGAAGCAACCCTTTGCAATTAATTTGTAAACGAATTAAAACTATGCATA
>NC_090250.1:17619388-17694388 GCF_037325665.1 Littorina saxatilis | reverse complement strand
TTGTGACTCAACTCAAGGTTGTTCGAGAGCAGTCACGTTTAAGTGGACTATTTACTTGGGACATTCTGATTTGTTGCTGGGTAAAATTTTCTCAACGAGTCACGAGAACATTGTTAGCAAGATTATCACCCTCCTACATCTGCTCAGCGAGCCTGGCGCGCGCCTGGTTAGTTATCTTCGGCACAACTCATTGCGTCATCGCCTTGTACGCCACAAACCATTGCGTCATCGTTGATCCTTCGTCAACAGTTGCAATACTAACGGTTGCGTCAGTGTAAATTCTTGTGCAACTGTGTCCCCGCTAAGAGAGTTTGTTGTCGCCGCTCAGTAAATGCTGTTACGCTTAACTCGAACTGATTGCGTCGCCCGTCAAAAGCGTTGCCCTGTTACCGTTCAGAAAACTGCTATGGCGTTTGCCGGTCGAAACGATTGCGTCAAGCGTTTGCTGTCGCAGTTGAGAAAACGACATTAGGGAGATTTAATAAAGGAAACGTCGGGACGTTTCGTTTTGAAGTTGTGGTAAACGTCATCATTTCGGGGGTCTCTCGCTGGAAAGGTGAAGGTCAACTGAAACGGAACGTGGAACGTCAAAACGCAGTCACGTTTTCCACCCCCAAAAAACGAACAATATGTCGTCAACTTTTGTGAGTATTTTTGCACACTAACAGTTTTATTTGTTGGCCATTTTATGCATTGCTAGATTCATCAACCCTTTCACAGTCTTTCAGCGCTGAGAATGTGTTCATTGGAGGTAGACAACTGTTGTGAACTGAAATATTTTGAAGGGTGCTGATCCTGGTACATTTATCCAACTTCATGGTGAAGAAAGCAAATGGCGAAGCAGAAGTAGGTCATCGCATCGAATTTTTATTCTGGCTTCGTATGTGATTTTGTATAAACAAAGTCTGTGTGATTTATTTGGACTGAAAATAATCAAAGTATGCCCGATTCTGGACCACCTCCTAGGGTTTTTTTTCCATTCTGATCGAGGACAGACGTGATAATTTCACTTGAAGATTTATCGCCCTTCCTTCATTCCGAAACGAAACGTGAATACATCTAAATCTTGTCTGCGGCCTATGCCGTCTCGTTTCACGTTCCGTTTCGCGGGGTGACTCATTCACCAAACGAAACGAGCAGCAAAACGAAACGTGCTGTCCTTTGAATCTCCCTTATGACGGTACGTGTGACGATGTCATCTTGGCCCCGCCGTCATATTGCCCCCTCGATATATGAATCATAGATGAATCAAATTTCTAAGTTAAATACAAAACATTGGTTGGACAAATTTGGCCCCATAAATGTAAGGTACCCAAGGTCGCTCATCAGTACTATCGAAGGGTGTTTTTTTGTTCAGTGTGGAGTTTATACAAGATCAACGAGGCCGAGAATCGTAATATGACGGCGGGACCAAGATGTCATCGTCATCGTCACAACGGAGCTAGGTTCGATTGTGTCGACACAGACTGAACGTCGCCGTTCACGAAACTGCTATGACGCCGTGCTCGGAACGGTTGCGTCGCCGCTAAATAGTTGATTCCTGTTTGCCTTTGTGGGTTTGTGTGACTGCTCCGGTGTAGTCAAAAAGCGTCCTTTCTGTGCCTTTGTCCGAGTTTGGGGAACGGGGGTGTGGCTCTGAATTATGGACTGAGTGGTAGTGTAGGTTTCGTAGTTTTGGTGGTAAAGTGATTTACTGTTTGCCCTGACTTTGCTTATGTAGTGCTACCTTGCTACCTTTTTCTGTTTTTCCTTTCGCGATGTAGTGTTACACCCTGTGCAGTTTTTGTATGTGGGTTTTTCTGTGATGTAGTAGGGCAGTTTGGGTTTGGAGTGTGCGAGAGACGTTGCTTTTTTTTTTTTAACCTGTAGGTTCAGGTGTGTGTGTATGTGTGTGTGTGTGGGTGTGGGTTTGGGTGTCAGTGTGTGTGTGCGCGTGTGTGTGTGTGCGTGTGTGTGTGTGTGGGTTTGTTCGTGCGTGAATGTGTGTGTCAGAGAGAGAGAGACCCTTGTCGTCTTGCCTGTCTGAGCTCATGCGCGCGTTTTGTAAACCTGTCTTACTCAGATCTATTCTGCTGATATAAAACACTTTGCGAGGCTAAACGACCAGGTGTCTGTAGCAATCTGCACTTTTTCTGTACCCTGTTTTTTTTCGTTGTCACTCGAGCTTATTCTAACGGCTGCGATAAAAATCGACACTTGAAGTAATAACAGGAGCAGGGTTGGTTTCGTGTTCTGAGTGTTATAAACGTGTCAACTCCTTGACAATTACTCAACAAATTCCGGTGCATAAAATTCACATAAAAGTTTCAGCGACATTGATTGTCATAAAACTGTATCGCCAGTGATTGATCACTGATTAACTGACCTAGATTTCGACAAGCACTGATTTTAACGTCGTGTGTGTGGTCCAATTAGGGAAAATTGGGGGGGGGGGGGGTGTCGGAGGGGAGGGATGTTGAATAGTGTGTGTATAGAAAAAAACGTGATGGGAACAGCTAATGAAAAACAAAATTGCCCAAGGCAAGGGTATTACTCCTCAAATAAAACAAACAAAAAACACTCTCCAGTTTCGTAAAAGGACAAAATGCCCAAGAGTATTACTCCTCAAGAAAAAAAAAGCACTCTCCAGTTTCGTAAAAGGACAAAATGCCCAAAGGTATTACTCCTCAAGAAAAAAAAGCACTCTCCAGTTTCGTAAAAGGACAAAGTGCCCAAGGGTATTACTCCTCAAGAAAAAAAAGCACTCTCCAGTTTCGTAAAAGGACAAACTGCCCAAGGGTATTACTCCTCAAAAAAAAAGCACTCTCCAGTTTCGTAAAAGGACAATATGCCCATGGGTATTACTCCTCAAGAAATGAAAGCTCTCTCCAGTTTCGTAAAAGGACAAAATGCCCAAGGGTATTACTCCTCAAAAAAAAAGGCACTCTCCAGTTTCGTAAAAGGACGAAATGCCCAAGAAAAAAATAAGCACTCTCCAGTTTCCTAAAAGGACAAGTCGTTCACATTGAACTGATTTTAAAAGTGCTATCTAACAGCCTCGGTCCTTTCCTTGTATTGCTTTTGTTTGTATTTGTTTTCGTTTTGAATGTGTCTTATATATAGTATATCAGGACGAGCTGGTACGTCCAACTATTCGTGTAATCTTAAATGTATCTTGGCACGTTATTTAAGGTGTTGCTTGAGTTCGTGTCACTACTTTTCATTAGCACGCTGTACTGTATGTACTCGTATACCTTTAACTTGAAGACAAAAATCTTGTGCTTTGTGTGTGTGTGTGTGTGTGTGTGTGTGTGTGTGTGTGTGTGTGTGTGTGTGTGTGTGTGTGTGTGTGTGTGTGTGTGTGTGTGTGTGTTTATTTTTATTTTTTTGAAGTGCTGTCTTTCCCGCGTACGCGATCGTGTCTCCCGCCATGGATCTGATTATGGGCAGAATATACCTGCGCAGTTTCAGCGGCAACAGACGACGCACTGCATATCATTTATGCCGCGATAGGGATTATGACGAGTACTTGGCCTGTTTTCCTTTCATGCAACGTGTAGCGGGCTGGGATCATCTGCAGTGCGTCGTCGGTCCTGCTGAAGTTACATAGATGAGCGGAGCCCCTTAGGAAGCAGCCTGGCTGTTGATTTTAGCCATGTGTTTGACCCTTCTAACTCAAGTTAAATCTCTGGCGTCAAAAGCGAAGCAAAGTTCGAGAAGACGTCATTAGTGCGAATAACGGCGTCACGAAAATGTCTGTCGCTTCTTATGATATGCAAGTCTTCTGAAATAGCAAATCATTCGAAAGAAAAAGCTTGTCTCGGTGACTTCGTTATATCAGCTGAGAAAAAATACACGTAAGGTCACCATCATGTTGTGCGTGTATCGGTATCGTATCTCTTTAAAGCCTGAACAGATCCGTAGCGATGAACATAATTGTTATGACGAGGAGTACTGCACCTTTAAGTGTTTGTTTGATCAGTCAGGTGTATCGTACAGAGATGTGAAGTTAAATCGCAATTTGAGAGGTATGTCAGTCGTGATGTTTTCGTTTGTTCGTATGTTGATCACACTTTAGATACAGACGTGGCATGCACTTTTGCTGGAGAGTTGTGGAAATAGTTTTGATTGTCACGATATACAAAGAGTAGAGATATATGAAAAATGCTTATAAAAAGGCTCATCCGATTTTGTTTTCTTGGGGGTCCACTATCTTTGTGTGTTTCCGGTTTGTTTGCTGTGCTGTGCGAGCGCGTGTGTTTAAAAATACTGCGTAGGTCAGTCCTGCGACGAGAACAATTAAAGCAACTGTCATAATCCCGCAACGGTTGTTTTGCATGACAGTACCGTTGTTGATTACCTCTCACTTGATGTAGCCGAAACAATTAAAGTAGTCTCCGTAATTCTGAGGAGAAGATTCTCGTGTAGTCTTGTCTGCTCTGTGGACGAATAAAGCATTTTGTAATTGTTTTGTCATTAAGCCTGTGCACCCGGTCTTTAGTCTTTAGTTGTTGTTGTTCTTCTTCTTGGTCTTCGTGTTCTTGTTCTTGTTCTTGTTCTTACCCCTGAGGTATACAGCGGATACATCCCCTTCAAGCATAATAATAATTATGTCCTGTTGTTTACAACGTTGTATGCATACAGTCAAAGCAATTGTCGTAACCCCACGCCCGATAGGTATCTCGCCGAACTTCATGCATCGCCAAAAGGCAAAGGCAAAGAAAGAACTTCTGCACATCTCCTACCCATCCCTCTTCTTTTATTCATCTTCTTTCCCTCCTTCCTTCCTTTACTGTCTTCTTTATCATCATTATGCAACGTTCATTGCGTTATTAATAGATTTGGTTTATTGAGACAAATTTTTCAGCCGTTACCGCCTTATGTTGTACTGTCATGCAGGAACACCACTATAAGCTTCTAGCTTGTTGCTGTTTCTGTGAACTTTGTATACTTGTCATGATTGTAACCTTTGTTAAAATAAACTTATGTTTAAACCAAAAGGCAAAGGCCGCGAACATGCTCCGGATTTTTCTGACCGACTTTTTCCTAACCTTGAACTTTGGAGTTAAAGGCACAATCCTTCCCGTGGCTCGCGAACTCTAATTATCGATCTGACAAAGCTTTCAAACGGGGTAAGAACATTCGTCCACTTGGACACATACCAAATACCAACATCCTGACTGCTTCCTGGAGGTCGTGGGTTCGAACCCCGGCCGGTTCATACCTAAGACCTTTAAAATTGGCAATCTAGTGGCTGCTCCGCCTGGCGTCTGGCATTATGGGGTTAGTGCTAGGACTGGTTGGTCCGGTGTCAGAATAATGTGACTGGGTGAGACATGAAGCCTGTGCTGCGACTTCTGTCTTGTGTGTGGCGCACGTTATGTCAAAGCAGCACCGCCCTGATATGGCCCTTCGTGGTCGGCTGGGCGTTAAGCAAACAAACAAAAAAACCAACAAAAAAACAAACAAACAAACAAACAAACAAACAAACAAACAAACAAACAAACAAACACATTACTGGTTCCTGGGCAGAGTGAAAATGTCTAGATGAACTAATTTCTTTAAAAAGCCATGCATACCTCCTTTAAGAAATTAATTCATCAATTTGAAAATGTCACCTTCAACTGAATGAGCGAATGGTGTTGACATTTAGTATGTTTTCAAGTGGAGGTATGGTCTTATCTATAAGCCAGGACCTAGGTCAGATCTAAGATTGTGAGTCGAATGGTTACTAGCGAAGGACAGTGCCTTTGAAAGTTACCGTCCTTCTCATGTTTTAAGACTCCTTCCGTTTTAAGAGCTCATACTCTTAAATGTTGGAGGTCTTAAAAGGGGGGGGGTGTTCCATCGTAGCAGAGGATGAGCTTGTTTGTTTGTTTGTTTGTTTGTTTGTTTGCTTAACGCCCAGCCGATCACGGGGCGGACGGATAAGCTTGAGAACTCGGAGGATGGTGATAAATGAAGTATAGGGATGGGGACACAGGTATAATATGACCCTGAGTCGGGGTTGGTTGGGGTGAAGGTGAGGATGCGCTTTCCTTCTACCACACACACACACACGGGGGCGGGGACGTAGCTCAGTTGGTAGCGCGCTGGCTTTGTAGCCAGTTGGTCGCTATCAGCGTGGGTTCGATCCCCACGTTCGGCGAGAGATTTATTTATTTCTCGGAGTCAACTTTGTGCAGACTCTCTTCGGTGTCCGAACACCCCCGTGTGCACACATGCGCACTAAAAAGATCCCACGTTCACAGCGAAAGTCTCAGGGCTTGAAAAACACGAAGACACGCATGCATCATCTCTCGTCTCTGATTATCATGATCGTATTTCGATACTTTGACGAGACAAACCCAATGCTGGTGTGTCGAAGAAGACAGCCACAGCGGGCTTGTTCGAATCAAAGTATCACACCATATCTTCAGCGTATTACCAATATAGACCAGTTGGTCTAAGAGGACGTTAAACCCTAATAGTCACACACACACACACTCACCCACGATCCTCACACACACACACACACACACACACACACACACACACACACACACACATATACGAACAACCGCTCTCTCACCCCCCCCCCCCCCCCTTCGCACAAACACACACTCACACACGCTCAATCACCCCCCCCCCCCCTTACACACACACACACACACACACACACACACACACACACACACACACACACACACACACACACACACACCTCAAGTGTCCTGTAGGAAGGGGAGGGTGTTGATGTTGTTGTCGTTCTCCTGCTGCGTAGCGTGTAGTTGGTGTTGTGAGTGTTGACAGGGTCTTTCTTCTTCTCCGCGTGTTCTCTGCGGGGACAACATCTTTTTTGCTGTCTGTGGCGAAAAAAACCCGGGACACCGTCTAATTCTCACTGTCGGTCACACCATCTTCCCAATACACTGTTGTATATATTATATTATATGTATACGGGGAAGGAAAAAGTCAAAATAGAACAGGTCACCAAAGTCTCTGACACAGTTTGTTTGTGTGCTTGTTTGCTTGTTTGCTGTAGTTTTTGTTCTTTCTTTCTTTCCTTGTTTCTTTGTTTGTTTACTTCTTTCTCATTCTTATTTTCATTTTTTATTTATTCGTTTCTTTCTTTGCTTCTTTCCTTCTTGTTTTATGCATTCCTTTTTTCCTTCTTTCTTTGTTTTGTCTTTCTTTCTTTCTATCTTTCTTATTTTTCTTTCCATCTTCTTTCTGTCTTTTACGTGATAAAACTCCTGGGAAGCCTTCAGGAGTCCTTCTGCCTGTTTCATACTCTACAGAATGCCACTTTAATTCTTGCAGGAACAGGCAAATGATGCCAGAGATTGTGGGGTGTTCCCTTATTTGTTTCTTTGCTTGTTTGTCGTGTTTCTTCTTCGAGATTAAAAAAAAAATAAAAAATCAGGACAAAAAGAGCTCTCGGAAAGCAGCGTCCATATCTGCTTATTTCATACCCATTGAAACCGCGCCATTTTCTCGGAGGAACAGGCGGAGGATGCCAGAGCTATGGGTGTTGAGAAAATTAGGTCTGAAAAGAGTGTGAGTAAAACAAATGGAGATACAGCTGAACCCCCCCCCCCTCCACACACACACACACACACACACACATTTAAGACCCCCTCTCCTTTAAGAAATTGCTTTTTCAGATGTTGTTTATAACCTCTGTAAATTTACCCCCATTTTAACAAGACGCCTTCCTCTTTAAGAACTAAAATTCGCAGAATTTTGGAGGTGGTGGGGGGGGGCGGTCCACTCTAATCTAAAGGCTTCATGAGCACAACGTCTCAAATTGAAAGGTCTCCAATGAAGAGGGGGTGGGGGTCATTATATGGGGGTTCCAGCGTACTCTCGAGTGAACCATCACGCAATGGTAGATGGAAAAAGTAGGTGTTCATGTTCATGTCATTGCTTATAGTACAAGATATGCCCCGGGGGGTGTGAGGATCAAGTTAGCTTTAGAGGGCTTGTCATCAGAATCTGAGCACGCATATTATACACACAGGTACACTAGAACACCAACTCTCTACTCCCTTTAAAAAAAACTAACCCCCCCTCCCCACCACCACCAATTTAAGTCTCTATACCTCCTCCTCCTCCTCCCCTTCTCACACACATCAAATTTAAGTCCTCCCTTTTTTTTAAACACTTTTTTTTTAACCAATTTGTTGGGGGTTTTTTTTTGTTTTTTTTTTTTGGTATAGATGTTTTCTTCATAGTGTCTGTAAATCAACCTCCATTTGAAGATTCCCTTGCCTTTGAGACGTCAGATTTCTTACAGTTTTGGTGGGTCTTCAAAGAGACTTCCACCGTACAACACGTGTTGAGAATGAGGGGGGAATGACAGAGTGTCAACACACTTTATGTGCGCCTCATGGCAAACTCCCTTCATTAACCGACATCAACATTCACAACAATAAGGCATTAGTATGCATAAATATATGATAAGGATATTTGTAAACATCGTACGAGCTAACAATTGATCATTCCCCTTGACGAAGGCAACGAGGCCGAAATATTGGTGAAACGAAAAGGCTTGTTTGGTTATTTTTTGCCGTATTTGCATTGGTATATTTATACATGCATAATTTTAAGACACCACTTCAGGCCGTAGTCTTCTTCTTGTTTTCATACTTATAAAATAATGTCAATTTTACAAACATGTGAACAGAAATAAAAACATTGTTTAAAAGAAACAATTAGTCACGAAACGTACAGAGCTATGTTTGAATCGAGGTTGGGTGATTTTTTTTTTAATTTTTTTTTTTTTTTAATTTTGAGCTTTTATTTCACAAAAGAGAGCCAAACAACATCAAATATACCAATATTTTTCCCAGAAAACATAATCACCCTGGCAAAATACGACAATGCTTTGAGTTCTTATACCCCTTGCATGCAGGTGTCCTCCGACAATCCTGAATAATGATGACCAACAATCTAACGGGAGCGTCTAGGGAGAAAGCTATAAACCCCAACGACAATGAACGGCGACATGTCCCCTACGATCACTACTAGACACCATTGTCTGGGTCATCTGTCAAAATGGTCTCTGGCCGGTCACTCGGCTGGTCAGTAGTTAGTTTACAGTGTTTGGGATGTCCTGTTGGGTTGAGGAGTGAGACTATTGTGACGCATCTTGGGTCCAGATAACCTCGCATTCTTTTGGGGCGTTGCAAAGGCGTGCCGAGTTGTTTTGAGCTCGTGCTATGAAAACGATCTATTGCATGTTTTCATCTTTTTTAAGTGGATGATACTAAACATTAGATTATGAACTTTAAGTAACTAAGAAGTTTTAGCATTTGTTTTCTCTGACTCGGTCTCTCTGTCTCGGTGTCGTTGTCTGTGTCTCGGTGTCGCTGTCTGTCTCGGTCTCTCTCTGTCTGTCTCGGTCTCGGTCTCGGTCTCTCTCTCTCTCTCTCTCTCTCTGTCTTTTCTCTCTCTCTCTCTGTTTCTCTCTTTGTCTGTCTGTCTGTCTCTCTCTCTCTCTCTTTCTCTCTCTCTCTCTCTCTCTCTCTCTCTCTCTCTGTGTTTGTGTGTGTGTGTATCTCTCTCTGTGTCTCTGTCTCCCTCCCCCCTCTCCGCTGTCTGTCTGTCTGTGTCCCTTCCCCCTCTCTGTCTGTCTGTCTGTCTGTATCTCTCTCTCTCTCTCTCTCTCTCTCTCTCTCTCTCTCTCTCTCTCTCTCTCTCTCTCTCTCTCTCTCTCTCTCTCTCTCTCTCTCTCTCTCTCTCTCTCTCGCTGTTCGCAACTAGTAACGATGTCACAAAGTCCATCAACACAGCCAAGCCAACCCTGCTCCTCTTCACCACCAAACTTGGTCCAGTCTTCCCCTGACGCTCATGCATGCCCCAGGCCAGGTTGTGGTTGGACCATGTGCCGTACAACGGTGGTGACAATGCAGACACCTGTAGAGAATGACCGTTGTCCGCACCGTTATGGCATGTCACTGTCCGGCCTGCACAATGCATCGTTGGAAAATGTCTTCCAACCCCTGCCCCTCCCACACGCCTACACCCCCCCCACACACACACACACACCCTCCCCCCCCCCCCCCCACACACACACACTCTCTCTGTCTGCCTGTCTGTCTGAAACACCGTAACAACAGCTGTCTAGAACTATAACACCGTTTGGAAATGTCCCCCAACCCCGCCCTGCACACATACCCACATACCCTCCTTCCCCACACCCATACTATGTCTGCCTGTCTGTCTAACATACCGTAACAGCAGCGTTCCAGAACCATAACATCGATCATGTGTGTTCTTTATTTGCATTTTCTTTATTTGGTGTTTAACGTCGTTTTCAACCACGAAGGTTATATCGCGACGGTTTTGTTTGCATGCCTGTCTAATGTTTTGTTCACTCACTATAGCATACCAACTCTACCTGTCCCAAGATAGGCCAATTGGTCATAAGAGGACGTAACAATCAACTAGCAAATCAGTCCTCCTCCCCCACCATCCCACCCACCCCACCCACCCACCCTCCCTCCAAGTGTCTCCTTGCTGCTCAAAGTAACAGAGTAGGAGGACCGGACACCCGACTTACTCCGAGTGGCCGACTGATTGATGGACTCAAAGACCCGAAGATGGCCAGGAGTGGATAAGATGTCCCTATGGATAGCGTGCAGAGATGAACAGGAGCTGATTACCTCCCGTGATTTTATTAGCGGCATGGAGGGACAGAGTCGCTTTGAATTGTCTTTCTCTCGTTCTCAAAGGCAAAGCGATTATATCCATGGCCGTGCCGCATTCTTTGAATTGCTCGTCAGTGGAAAGTCCCAGAGACATCAGTGGATTGGAGAGACAAGATGAAGGAGATAATTATCTGATTGTGGCGTTTTGAAGTGAATGCTAATTGTGGCTTTTTGTAAAACGACGTCTAATTGAGGATTTTTTAAATCAATAGCTGATGATGGCTTTTTAGGGCGATAAGCTGATGATATTTGATGTTCGATGGTACCTTCCTTTGAGTCAAAGGACGATTTTTGAAAGGGCAAGATGTGTGTGTGTGTGTGTGTGTGTGTGTGTGTGTGTGTGTGTGTGTGCGTGTGCACGGTGTGTGCGTGTGTGTGTGTGTGTGTGAAAGTGTGTGTGTGTGTGTGTGTGTGTGAAAGTGTGTGTGTGTGTGTGTGTGTGTTAGCGTGGAGTATTCTTGTTTCTGATTGCAAGGAGAGGTGTGTGTGTGTGTGTGTGTGTGTGTGTGTGTGTGTGTGTGTGTGTGTGTGTGTGTGTGTGTGTGTGTGTCCAACGAAACACAAGGTGACCGTCACTTTTACGGCGTGAATAATATCAAAGAGTACGCAGAGATGTACTTGCTTTTATGATTTTATCTTGTTTGTTTTATTTTTATTTTTACTGTTTATTACTAAGCGTATCTATTTGTGCAAATGCATGCATTTTCAGAGGAGCCCAACGTGGACTGAAGTAGCAGCATGTGTCTATACATAGCAAGCAAAGCGGGTCAAGTCTCTCTCTGACAACAGTTAGGGAACAGTCAGTAAACCAGTCAAGTTTGCAGGTGTCTACTCGACTTTCATGGCCATCCACCCGTTTATCACACCGCTCTTTATGGCCATCAAACACCCTGCCGCGAAGTCCATCCCAACCGAAAGGAACGACTTCTTTTTTGTGTCTGGGTGGCCGAGTGGTAACGCACTTGCTTGCGCTCGGAAGCGAGAGGTTGCGAGTTCGACCCTGGGTCAGGGTGTTAGCAATTTCTCCCCCCTTTCCTAACCTAGGTGGTGGGTTCAAGTGCTAGTCTTTCGGATGAGACGAAAAACCGAGGTCCCTTCGTGTACACTACATTGGGGTGTGCACGTTATGTATTGTGTCAAAAAAATTCCACCTCACACGGCGTAAATAAATCCCTGCGCCTTGAATATGTGCGCGATATAAATTGCATAAAATAAAAATTAAAAACAATAAATCCCTGCGCTTAGAACTGTACCCACGGAATACGCGCGATATAAGCCTCATATTGATTGATTGATTGATACCCGTTTATTGTTTTTTCATTATTTTGTCTTCGAACTGTTTTATGCGGGGCCGACCTCTATGGAGTTAACGTTTTCTTTATTTACCATGTTTTGTCAAGCCTTAAAACGTTTTTATGTAGCATTCTGTTTGGACCAAAATCCATGTAGATTGTCCTTGAGAACTTTTGTGTGACTTGCAAAGTACGGTTGACGTTTGTATACAGAATTAGAGTGTAAAATTACTGTAAACTGAAGTTTTCCACTTTTGAACACCCTTTTTGTAACCAGTTGTGAACACTGTGAGAAATACTATGATTCAATCAATCAATCAATATGAGGCTTATATCGCTTATTCCGTGGGTACAGTTCTAAGCGCAGGGATTTTTAATTTAAAAAAAAAATTTTTATGCAATTTATATCGCGCACATATTCAAGGCGCAGGGATTTATTTATGCCGTGTGAGATGGAATGTGTTTGTACACAATACATCACGCATTCACATCGGCCAGCAGATCGCAGCCATTTCGGCGCATATCCTACTTTTTACGGCCTATTATTCCAAGTCACACGGGTATTTTGGTGGACATTTTTATCTATGCCTATACAATTTTGCCAGGAAAGACCCTTTTGTCAATCGTGGGATCTTTAACGTGCACACCCCAAGGTAGTGTACATGATTCTACTAGGAAAACTAGCAGCACACTTGGTAAGCACTTAATAGCTACATACTTTTTTCAGTAGAATTATATGAGCACACAGTGTTCACAACTCGTTACAAAAAATGTGTTCAACAGTGGAACACTTCAAATTACAGTGTAAATACATTGAAATAATGGAAACTAAGAGGTATACGAAGACGATTTTCGTGGTCCGTGAAATGCTGACTGTTAATCGCGTTCTTATTGATTTTAGTCGCAGTGGAAGTTAATGACTCGACGTTTTAATCAAGTTACATTATATGGACATACAATCAGCTCGCTTGAAATCATGTGGACGTAAGTATATATATATACTAGATGCACTCAAGCGTGTTTATTTATATGTTCTCTATCTGACGTGAAGAGTATAAAATAAACACGCTTGATTGTATTATGTTCTCTATCTGATGTGGGGACATCGTTGATGCAATTAAACGTTTTTGAAGGGGAATGAATCAAATTTACCTATAAAAAAGGTCAAACGGCCGATGGTTCAATGGCTTCAGTGGCAAAGTAAGAAATGCAGTGAAAAAAAAATTTGAAACTAAAGGGATTCGTCCGCGCTTTTTAACTATAATAAAGAGCCTCAGAGCGAAGAACATTTAATATGACATTGTGTTCTTTGTTTACATGCCTGTCTAGTGTTTTGTTTACTCACATATATCAATCAATATATAGCGCGTATTCCGTGGGGACAGTTCTAAGCGCTTGTCGAAGAGTTGTCAACACAGGACTAACAAAGAAACTAACATCTACAGACGGACACGAACCCTATCACACACTAGCAAACCCTGTTAAACATACAACAAACAACTGTTTAACAACAATGTACACATCAATAGCTAGGTCCAAACAAAATAATATTAAACACAGAGAAAACACCTCTCACAGAGGATACTAACTCTACCTGTCCCAACATTTGCTTGATATAGGCCTAAGTATTTGCTTGAGTGCGTGTCCTAGCTGTGTGTTTTGAACTGTTCATGCGAAGAAATTCTGAATAACATTTTGTTTAAACCAACATTGGCCAATTGGTCTTGAGAAGACGTAAAAAATCAACTAGCAAACCAGTTTCTGTTTCCTGGTGTGTGTTTTTTTAAAATTATTTGTATTAATGTCTTTCCTGTTGTTGTTGTTGTTGTTGTTGTTGTTGTTGTTGTTGTTGTTGTTGTTGTTGTTGTTGTTGTTGTTGTTGTTGTTGTTGTTGTTGTTGTTGTGGTGGTGGTAATTGTTGTGGTTGCATGTTTGGTATACTTTTGTCTTGGGAAATAAAAGTGAAAAAAACCCGTGCCTATCGTATTCTTTTGCCGTCCTCAAGCTGGTGTGATCTCCGTGCCTCAGCCTCATTGTTTCTTCATTTGAGTATTGTGTATTTGTGCGTCTCAAGAACATATTTTTAAGAAAAGGCCTAGCCTTAAATCCGTACACACACAAAAAAGGGTAGCGCCGTATACTGTGTGGCAGCTCGCTTTCCCCTGTGATAAAGCTACCCGAATTTCCATGAGGGTAACCTCACAGGATTATAAATATGCAATCGTCTCCTCATCCTTATCCTATGTGAAATAAAGTTCAGTTCAGCCACCGTTCTAGCTTGTCCATCAAGACTGACTATTAGGGTCCTCTTAGACCAACTGGTCTATATTGGGACAGGTATTGGTAATACGCTGAAGATTATGGTGTGATACTTTGATTCGAACAAGCCCGCTGTGGCTGTCTTCTTCGACACACCAGCATTGGGTTTGTCTCGTCAAAGTATCCAAATACGATCATGATAATCAGAGACGAGAGATGATGCATGCGTGTCTTCGTGTTTTCCAAGCCCTGAGACTTTCGCTGTGAACGTGGGATCTTTTTCGTGCGCATGTGTGCACACGGGGGTGTTCGGACACCGAAGAGAGTCTGCATGCCAGCGCGCTACCAACTGAGCTACGTCCCCGCCCCCTTGTCCATCAAGCCTTCAACAAGTTCCTTTGTGCTTCACAGCCACAACATCACCACCACCACCACCACCACCACTACCCTCTCCCAACCCAACCCAATGGTATCCATCCCAAAGGGTGCGGTCCCTCCCAGCTCTTGGTACCTGTAATTGTCAGGTTGGGGGCTCTCGGCCGTGACGAGTGGGGAAGGGTTTCAGACCTCTGCAAAGCACGGTTCCGCTTCGATGAACTTCAATACACTCACAACTGCAAGGTCCATGGCCTGTCCCCGCAGGCTGGAAGAGAACTATAGAGGGGTGCGTGTGTGTGTGTGTGTGTGTATGAGGAGGGTGGTGGTGACAGGGGCAGGCTGGGGGCAAAGAGTGTTTCCCTACGGAACCACTCTTTGCTGGGGGGGACTAGGGGAGGTCAAGTTCTGGTACTGTTAACGACAGGTAGAAGGTAGAATTAAGAAATGTTTGTTTGGGTGTAGCGCGTGGACACATTTGAAGTAAAGGTGATGGGGAACACACACAAACTGTACGAATTATTTGTTGAATAAAGCACTGTTTATATATCAAATAGTATCGACAAGAGCGTGACAGACCGTGAAAAGCTTTAGAGTAAAACAGAGAATTGTTGCACGGTCACGTAAAGCCGTTTGTATTCTCTGCTAGCCGTGACAATCACGTCTCGGGGAATGAGTGCAGAGAGGAAAGAGCTTTGTGTCACTCACTGCTGCCAGAATAAGTGGAACCCTTGGCTTGAGTGGTGCGGCAAAGTGATGGTGCCAACTACAGTGCAATATTTCGTTTGTGTGTGTGTGTGTGTGTGTGTGTGTGTGTGTGTGTGGTGTGTACACATGTACGTGTGTGTGCGCATGATTAGGCTGGGGACGATGGATTGAAGCAGACTATTCTCATTAGGTCAAAGCCTTATTACTTTGACTGGGCCACACCCGTCCGCATTATCTGAGGAATAGACTCTGCCTCCCCCCCCTTCTGTGTGTGTGTGTTTGTGTGTGTGTGCGTGGATGTGTGTGCGTGCGTGTGTGCATGCGTGTAAGATAGAGGGAGAGCGAAAGGTCTTTATGTGTATTTATTTTTATTTTGGAAAGTCATAACAGCCAGGACAAAAAACACAAACCAAACATTTACATTTAAGACATTTTTATATTTGCCGTGTCTTATCGCCTACATGTTTAAACGTTCTACATCATTCATGAAGCGACACACAGCTAGAGAAATCGTTTCCAGTACACTATACATACACTAAGATATCTTACACAGAAACCCGCAAGCTGAGATAAACCTTGTTGTGGTCCGCCCAAGAATAGTCAGTTCCCAAAGATCAAAGGATTTAGCAACTCGTGGTCTATCTTTCTGATGCGATGCGCGAGGCAAGAAGGAGGGGGGAGGGGGATTCTCTGAACGTGACCAAACACTGATTGCACTGTCCTTTGACTAACCGCTGGCTCAAAGCGGGAGGAAGAATTAGGTCAGCTGGCGGCTGCTTTGATGTTTTGTGTGTGGTCCATGCCAGCTTGGGCGCGTGTCACTGTTTTTTGTTTGTGTGTGTTTGTGTGTGTGCCAGCGTGCGTGTGTGTATCTGTCTGTCTGTCTGTCTGTCGGTCTGTCTGCAGTCCTGACGTCTCTCTATCTGAGATTGTGTGCGCGCTGGGTCGGGAAGTTACTGAAGAAAAGCACATACACAGTTATATAGACAA
The DNA here is from genome assembly GCF_037325665.1 of Littorina saxatilis. Lineage (NCBI taxonomy): Eukaryota > Metazoa > Mollusca > Gastropoda > Littorinimorpha > Littorinidae > Littorina > Littorina saxatilis. The sequence goes on along the minus strand of NC_090250.1, from coordinate 17,678,091 downwards.
CGAGTAATATGAAAAGATATCACTTGCCATACACGTGTTGAAATCAATTTATTATTCTAATAAGCCTAGGGCTTCGCTTGTTCTCCATAATTTGAATATATATGTATACATTTGCATAATTATATACGGCAGCCAATACGTACCACACAGAAGCGCATAGCCTACGTTTTCGCCTTCACTACTTATCATAAACTATTTTTATTTCACGTGTGTGTTAATCTTGGGAAGGCAAGGTAGGTAAACAAAATAAAAAGGCGGAGTAAGTTTCACAAGTGCACGTGAAGGTATATAAATATCACGATAAAGTGTTCGTGACCTTCTTGTTTTGCATACCATTGACCTTAGCACGGGCGATAAAGTGCTCTTGACCTTGTAGTTTTGCATACAATTGACCTTGATGCGGACAAACGTTTAGGAATCTAGGTGGAGAACTTTGTACAATGGAACACTATTTTAAGACACCCTCCCCCCCCCCCCCCCCCCCCCCTTACAATGTAAGACTTCTTCGCCTTTAGAACTGTGCTTTTTAAGATTTCCTGTTCGTATCGTGTGTCAATTTACCTCCATTTTACGACTCCTTGTTAACGACCTGATTTCTCAGATTTCTAGCGGAATTTAAAGGGGGTTTCACTCTATCGTTAGAGCTGTCGAGTGCTAGATATACACACTCGCCATTCCACTCTCTCTGTTGACCTGCAGTATGGCCGTGCAAACAAACAGCTTGCTTTCCTCTTTGCCTCATACTATTGTTGTGAAGATAGGCAAATCCAAAAACAAAGATTTCGCTTGTGGCTTCCTGGCGAGCGGCCGAAAATTCCACGAAGCTAAGTTTTTGTCACTAGTTGTTTGTCTGTTCACTTAAAGTAACACATGTGGCTGTAGCTCAATAATTAATTCATTTTGGTCACTTGTACAAATAATCTCATAAACGTCCTTTAAAGTTGATAGAAGGAGGATTGGCTACAGTATTCGAACACAGAAAAAAATTGTTGGTACGATATTTTCGAGAAAAAGAATTCGTAGGCCTAAACATTATTCAACAAGGCCTTTGGCGTAATCGTCACCGGAAGTCAAGGGAACTCCCTACTTCCGCCACTACTGCCGCTATCAATTGACAAGTACAACATCACTATGTCGTCGCCATCGGTAAGTTTCAAAGGCCGTGCAATAACTTTTCGCCCCTAACTTAAGTCTATTTAGATTTGGGATCCAAAAGTGTTCTACATTATCAAGAAGAAGAAGAAGTGGAAGCAATCTGTCGACATGAGAGTGACAGAGTGAGAGTCATTCATGTCACTACCGCAAAAACCGCCCCACTCGCATTTTCTGAGTTTGACGGTAAGAGTAAGCATACTCGTAGATCTTGATAATTATAAAGGGTAACAGCCTTCATGAACTTTGGAGCATAGGCTGTATGCCTCTTAGCTTCTTTTTGCTTTCGATGGGTTGCTTCTAGATCTGTCGTAATCCCTGTAGCACTACATCAATCATTCAATGTACTTGTGGACTTTTGCTCAGAACATGTAAACAGCATAAAGTACTCGGTTGGTTTTTAATTTTCTATTATTCCTTGGTCATCACTTGTTTGATGGATGATGCCCTCCTTCCCTCTTTGCTCCCTCTAGAATCATGTGCAAAGAATGTGACAGAAGAAGACTTTGACTGTCTAGCAGTCCTAACCTAAGTATTTCTCTCATAACCCCACCCATACCCCCAGGTGTGTTCTCATATACATTAGTTTGATGAGAAAATTTGCTAGTAAAAACTGGTTTGGCACTCACAGATGACAAAAAGAGTGGAGAGCTTACCAGATGTATTTCTACATGCTGAAGATACAACTAATTTATTATTGTTGATTTCAGACAAGCCGGAGTGATCATGAAACAGACTCACCTGCACCCCACAGAGGGAGAGGAAGGAGGAGAGGAAGGGGAGGGGGAAGAGGAGGTGGTCAGCCTCAAGAACAAGATCAGGTGTGTTTTCATGTCCATTACTTTGAGAACATTTGCTATTTTGGCTCTAATAGATGAGACTGAAGAGCTTACAATTAATTATATGAAAATTAGTTCTACATGCTGAAGATACAACTATTTTATTATTGTTGATTTCAGACAAGCCGGAGTGATCATGAAACAGACTCGCCTGCACCCCACAGAGGGAGAGGAAGGAGGAGAGGAAGGGGAGGGGGAAGAGGAGGTGGTCAGCCTCAAGAACAAGATCAGGTGTGTTTTCATGTCCATTAGTTTGAGAACATTTGCTATTTTGGCTCTAATAGATGAGACTGAAGAGCTTACAATTAATTATATGAAAATTAGTTCTACATGCTGAAGATACAACTATTTTATTATTGTTGATTTCAGACAAGCCGGAGTGATCATGAAACAGACTCGCCTGCACCCCACAGAGGGAGAGGGAGGAGGAGAGGAAGGGGAGGGGGAAGAGGAGGTGGTCAGCCTCAAGAACAAGATCAGGTGTGTTTTCATGTGTACATTACAGTGAAATCTGTGGTATCCATACTGGTCTTATCCAAATACCCTGTGATATACAACTGGGGAATTACCCAAATACGTATTACTTAGTCTGAATCTGACCTGTGGTATCCAACTACCTGTGGTATCCAACTCTTTTTGTCTGGGCCCCTTCGTTGTTGGATACCACAGGTTTCGCTATAGTTTGAGGAGAAAATGTGCTAGTTTGGCACACATAGATGAGAGAATTGGAGAAGTTACCATTAGATGTAAATTAGTTCTTCATGTTGAAGACACAAATGTTTTATTAATGCTGTTTTCAGACATGTTCCACAAGTAACGAAAGAGGAGGAGACAGGGGGAGAGGAAGGAGGAGAGGAGGACGAGGGGCGACAGCACAGCAGCGGGGCTCTTCAAGTGGCAGGGGGAGAGGTGGTCGAGGGAGGTGGGATGTGGCCGGCATCCCCACTGCGCAGCAGCACAGGAATAACTTGCAGGTGTGTTTTTAATTAATTTGACATTATTATGAGGAGATATGAATAGCAAAGTCTTTCGCATGTATACACAGATAATGATAACAGCACACATGTTTCATTTTAAAACATGTTTGTTGTCTTTACATTATTACAGACTCAGATCCAACAGCTGGATATTGCACAACTGCGACAACTGGCCCTCGACCTGGCTGTTGCACAACCAGGTCTTGTTTTTGACATGCTTGGTAAGTAACTTCTGCTTTATGGTGTTCTGATATAAGTTTGCTCTTGTCATTATTGTGGTATTTTGTGTGAGCTCTCTATGTAGTATTTTGTTTCTGCATTCTGCTGAAAGTATTTTTTCAATGGTTTTGTTGTTGTTGTATACAAAAAACAAAACAAAAAAAATATATTTACATCCATGGTGCATTATTGATTTTTTTTACTTTGACATTGGTAATCATAAAATATGTATCATAAATTAAGAAATAAAAATGCTTTCTGTTGAAAACAGCCGATCAGTCGTCTGTGCCAACACCTGCACCATCACCAGACCATGCAGCCTGGCCGGACTGGTGTGTGTGCCGACATTGTCGGCACATGCCCACACCTGCAGAACGGATCTGCTGCCAGCGCCGCACTCAGTGCATATCAAGAATGCCTGTACGTATGCCCATTTTTTATATAAAAAAGTATTTATTAAAAAAATATTTACATGAAAAAAAAGATAAACACAGTCATGGTCAGATTGTGTACTTGTGCAGGGTAATATAGTTGTATGTAATGATATACAGTGGAACCTGCTAGTACTCATACTATAGTGGACTCTATTATTGTGATTTTCCACTTATAATGAAGAGGGTTTTTTTCCCCCTTGGGTTCTCTCTGTTAGACAAAAATCTAAACTGTAATAGCAAATTTCTTTTAGTGAACGACTTTCCTCTTCCCTTGAAGTTCACATTGGTATGTAGTCCTTGGAGTCCAATTATTATTATTTATTTATTTTTGTATTTCTTATTTTTGTATTTGAAAAAAAATGAAATTTGGATATTTACAACGCGCTTTATCTTTGCTGTGTAGGAAACTAAAAGCGCGGCAAAGGTCGCACTTTACCAGGCGCCCCACTCAAGGCCCAACAGGGATTCGAACCCGGGTCAATGTGATGTGTTGTTACTTTGATGATTACAATTATTATTTCTTTTTTCTTTTGCAGGAGATGAACATCATTTTACATCCGTTCGTGCTACACCTGAGCAGGAGGCAGCGGGTGGACATTTTGGTGTTTGCGGAAGAGGGAGGCGAAGCCGCCTCCAATCGCCATGCTGCCTATCGCCAGTTTGTTTTCTGGCAGCATGGTCGTTTGGGGGCTGGTAACAGGAGGGCTATCCCTTCATGTTGTGTGTGGGCCATTCGGGATACTTACCCCAGTCCCAACAATGTTTATACAGGATACATTCCAGCGCGCTTGCAGTAGATGGGGTAATTGCTCTTGAATACCGACACACAACATGGAGGGATATTTTTCGTCTGTCTCTTCCTCAAGCACCAAAATGTCCTGAGGACTTGGACATGTTTGACTTTTAGTTTTCAAATTTTTAATTGCCTCTCTGTATGGTTGTAACAGCTGTTTGATTGTTTCCATGGGTTTTTGCACACATTACTTTTTGAGTGCAAGAAAAATATTACAGAAACATTTTGTCTTGAAAATGAGAATGTTATTTTGGTTGACTAGAAAATTATGTTAAAATGGTTTCTTCAGCTGAGCTGTTTGTTTTGTACAAGTTTGTGTTCATTTACTTTGTATGTACTAGTATGACTCCACAAGTTAATTTTAATAAATGTATATTTGACCAACAACAAAACAAGTTCATGTGCCAGCAGTGACACAATGTCATATCATGTAAATTATGCTGTCAGATTTTGAAATTGTGTAATTCTGAATACAGAATCTGAATCACTTCCACTTTTTGTAATGGGTTCAGAAAAAGAAACATGATGTTATTGTTTTTAAATTTATATCACACAACAAACACACAATAGTCTTTAGTCATTTTCAAAGTGGTGTACATCCCTTTATCTGCAGACAACAAACAGTTTCTGTCTTTGTTTTTTGTTTTTTTCTTTTCTTTCAGCAGACATACTGTTGCACAATTACCACACCACAACGCACTCATAAAAACAAATGAACAGACAGACAAATATCAAGTATCGTTACCACCATTATTCTCATATTGTTTCCAGGTAAACATGTACAAAAGCCAACTAAACAGATATGCTAAGTCACGCTTGCAGCCACACATAATAAGAATATACTAACACATGTTGTACAAACCCTCAGTCTCTCTCGCACACACATTAGTATCATGAATAAACAATTATTGTACACAAGCAATATTTTCAACTAAACAAGAAAAGAAAAAAAAAACATGATCACCATGTCACAACCACTCCCTCAGTCCCTGCATTGAGAGGTGGGTTGTCGCTGACATTCCTTTAATTATAATGGGAGGTACATTTTCAGCCGAACATTCCAACATGCTCAATTATAATATGTGTTGCAATGTGAGTTTCTTGTGCCTGCAGCCATTCTATGCCGCCTGAATCTAGCCTGTGAAGCAAAATGTAGTCTAAGGCAATTGATATCAATTTGAAGTGAAAATCATACAACACAGTCTCAACTAAAATGATACAGCTTTGGAAACTATTGATAAATGCTTTTCTTGCAAATTTAGTCTGCCAATGTATAATCACAAAGTTATTACTATTTTTCAAAGTTATTATTAAAATCATTATTCGCCAATGTATACAAGAGCCTCCCATCTATATTGGTGAAATAGCGCAATTTAGGGTCCATGATAAGGCAGCAGATTAAATTAAAAAACTAAACACAGCCATGCCATAGAACTATGCGGGTCTATGCATTTTTACTGGTTACCCACACATACAAACATTGCTGTCTTGAAAAGGGCCTTTCAAAAGTCCACTGGTGTCATATTGTTGTACCTCTCCACATGTCAAAAACAACTGTAACAGAACCGCAGACAAAAAGGGAGGTAATAATTATCCCACTTGACACTCTTTCCTTATGTTCTGCCTCCTTTTGGGCTACTACCAGCTCAACTGCTACCGTCATTCAGGTAAAACGAGATTTTTTCTGTGCAACAAGTTCACTAGTTGGAGGTGGGGAGGTTGCTGCCAGGTGTGTTGACAGTCTCCTTGGGTCCTCTTGTGCCAGAGGTTTTTTCCTGTGCAGTGGCAACGGGTCTTGTAGTCTCATCTCCATGATTCGCAGCTTCAGGGCTGGAATGTGGTGGTAGGTCTTTGGGACCTTCACAGGGAATACCGACCAGCGGCCGGTTTTCTTATTGAAGCATCTGTGATACCTATCAACATAGAACAAGAACAATTATGACTAAAATGCTTGACACTAACCCTTGTAATGGCCTTGAATGTCATAATATAACTAAACATGCCAAGGACATGATCATACATCTAGAACTTGAAGCCTGAATTTACATGTTTGGCCTGTGAAAAAAACAAACAACAAAAACATTGCATTGAGTGTGTTTCAATACATGTACTTACTTCTTTCTGCCATCCTTTGAAGTCGCCAAGGGTCGACCAGCATGAGTGTTGTGGTCCATGGCTGCCAACAGAATCCTGGCTTCATAAACCGGAGGTGTGTACGCAAACCTTTTGCCCGCATACATCAACAAATGTTGGTGAAACACCTCCAGGGGGCATGTGCTCCTGTATGTAAAAAGAAAGTATTATATATAATGGTAGAAGTGAACACGCTTATCATTAAATATTTTACAGTGATGTTCTGCTGATACTGTAGCGATAGGTTTTCTTGTTTATTTACCTCACTGTATGATATAAATCAACCCTGTTACAGCGAAATTCTTATATTCACTATAACAGAGTTCCACTGTATAATGTTGGCCAGCACACATCAGTATGAGCACTACAACTCCTGATTTTTACATCGAGTATTAGTAATTACAAAACCACACAAACAAGTTCATACTTGTTGCACCCACATAATCTCCTTTCATGCACACTGTAAACAGTTCCCTGATTTCTCCCTCAATAGTGAGTAATAATAATCTTCTAACCTGTTTGTGATGACCAACTCTGCTTTCTGGATCAGAGTCTGGTCTAAGACCACAGAGGCGAGCTGTTTCACTAGGGCACGGTCTTCCTGAGGATCAAGCCAGGCCCTCCCATCCTCCCTTTCCCCGCCCAGGTCTTCATGGTCGCAGCACCAGGCACCAGCATCCCAAGAATGTATGTTGCAAACATGTTGCAAAACTCCTCGCCACATACCCTGGAATGGAACAGACACATTCAGAAAACTATACATGCCTGATTTTTTTCAAACTATTGAAATTAGTGCATAATTGTGATTGACGTGCTATTATTATTTGTAAATGAAACCGTACAAATAACCAAACAAGACAATGACCAAACAGGTTACCATGAACTTTGTCTTGGTGTCAGCCTTCTGGCAGCAGAACCAAAAGTGGTTCACTATCGAAGGGATCCACTTTTGCAGCTTGCGACCTTTACTGCCTGCAGCAATCTAAGAAGAAAATGCAAATGTAAAATGTAAAGATACACACACAAACAAACCAAAGAAAACATGAGAAAACCAATAAAGCATTCACAATATTTCAAAATTGTATCAAACTATAACACAATTACAACATACGTACCTTGGCTAGCTTCTTGCCAATATTTTTGGCAACATGCCACACATCAAGGGAATGTTTTTTTCCGATCGCCTCTTTTTGACAAAACAAAGAACAAAATATATTCATTTGCAATATCAAATATTTGGTGCATACATTTTTAAAATGTTTGCTAAAATGACCAGCCCAAATTAAATGAAAAGGGCTTAGCAATGCACACATAATACAATGAACAACAGCTGCTAAAGAGACAATAATGGTGACACACTCTAAACTGTATCCCCAAAGTGGGCAAGAGGTATATTATCTTGAAATTAAGCATTCTAACTCACTGCACTGTCCATCCAGATGGGACTGATGTATGTATAGATAATAAATGTTGCATAATAAATTACCGCTAACATATAATTGACTGTTAATCACACACACACACACAAAGGGGGGAAAAGAGGAAACAGAACATACTCATATCTGCAGCTATTCCCACATGGGCATCAGTGACGACCTCATCAACAGTGGTGTCCACCCGTTCACCTTCAAGCACTACCTCATCCAGTGCCCTCTTAAATCCAACCCTTTCCATGTTCGTGGATTTTCGCTGTGTTTCCCGTTTGTCCACACACTGGACAGAGAGAATCTTTGTGGTCTCAGCCTCCATAAGAGTGTAGCTGCAGTACTGTGCGCAATGACCTATTTGAAAATTCAATGCACCATTAAAAAGTAACCATTTATGATGAAACCTGCAAACAATATTCTCTGACCGGACATCAAAATTGCAAGGCTTTTCTAAGCTCAGTTGTTTGTTAACATGGTTACGAGAACACAGGCAAGCCAATTACTCAAGCGCCTAGACTATATCATTCTACATGATGGTAAATAGCACATTCTAATATTCCAATGACTATGTAAAATTGGGGACATGGTATATATTGGGTCATTGAATAATGCAGGTCTGCAATAATCGTACTGACCTGGTGAATCATTGCGTCCATCTCCTGCACACACACACACACAAAAATGGAATGACATAACAAAATAAATGTTCAATAAAAAGTGCTCTGCCGTCACTTGACAACAGGAAGTCAATTTCAGTGGGTTACATGAAAATGTAACTTTTTCTTTCAGTCTATTTCTCAAAAGCAAGCACGCCTTGATACAATGTCCAAAATTGAATATTATGTCCTGCATCACATCATGTTTTGCTTTTGAGAAATAAAATAGAAAATATAAAGTTGATTTTAGACATTCATTTCAATATTATTGTGGGGTTGGGGGGGTGGGGGGTGGGGTTGGGTTAAGTCTACAGCATTGGATACATTATATTTCTGAAATGGCACAACAGTGACAAAGGGGTCAAACATAAATCACAAAAGAACAACAAACACTCACCCAGAACAACCAAATTTTGCTCTGCCAATGAGTCGAAGATGGCTCGTTGGTGGTCCTTCCATGTGTCCTTCACAGCCTTTATGATAAATGGAAAACAAAGTTATATATCTATATTCTTGTGAGTTGGGACAGTCACTGAGGGACACACAAAGCAAGAATTTTGCCTCACAGACTAGACTATGTCAACTGTTCTAGACAACAACAAAAAATGCCATACTTGTTACAAAACATCTGAATACATAACGAGAATGGGTTGCTTTTAGTTTCTAAACATCATTTGTAACTAGGGTGGCCGGTTGGTTCTGTGGTGAACACGATTCCCCAGGGATACAGCAACCCGGGTTCAAATCCCCGTTGGGCCGTGAGTAGGGCGCCTGTATAGTGCAACCTTTGCCGCGCTTTGAGTTTGCTAGAGATAAAGATAGAGATCAATAATAATAATAATAATAATAATGGACATTTATATAGCGCGTTTCTAGACAATCTACTCATAGCGCTTTACAATATTTAAACAGGTAAAAACAAACATGCATAGATATTAACACAAACTGGCAGGCAAACATAAACAACACAACTATCAATATCCAAATTCCATTTTCTTTCCATTTTATACACACACATTATAAATTATTTTTTAACTGTTTTTTAATTACCTGCACCACATAATGTTTCTGGACAGCCTGGTGGAAGGTAGCACCAGGAAAGGGCAGGTTCAGCACCTTCGCCCACAACGCCAGCTTGGCATAATTATTTCCACTTAGGAGGATACATGTGCTGACTAGAAAATCACCACAGTGAATTTTGTTGGGCAGGGTGGGCTGGGCACACCATGTGTGGCTCACATGGCCTTTCACACATTCCTGAAATTCACAGATCAGATTTTAAAAAAACAAAAATGCAAATGACTTTATAAAAATTCAATGTGTCACTGTCAGTAGGATTACTAGGAACATATACATGTACAAACATAATGAGTTGATGAAGCCTAAGTGCATTCTGAAATCTGAACCATCATGCCACATTTAGTGCTGTTAGACTTAGTAGTGTCCAAGATAAATTCAACATTTTAGTTTTTAACGAATGAACGGCCAGACGGACAGATGAACCAGGTGAGTACATAGACTGACTTTTGCTTCGCATGTGAGTAAAAAATAAAATGTTCTCACCCATCTGAGGTACAGTGCTGAGCCTGTGAAGCCCTCCTTCACGGCAGGAACATGCTCACACCCAGCAGTGGAGCATTTCCTGATGCTCACAGCAGCCAGTGCCTTTAGTTGGTGGACAAATGCTAGGCACAGTGTGCTGTTGCAAATGTCCTGGCACTGGTCTGCTGTGGCTATCCTGGTGATGCCTGGTCCTAACTCCACCTCCTCCGCAGTGTCAGCATCACCTGTCTCTTCGTCCTCCTGCTGGCCGTACGCCACCTCCTCAAAGGCCACCTCGTCTGCCTCCTTGGCATACTTTTCATCCCTGACACATAGGAATAAATAAAAAATAATAATAACATTCAGTGTGCAATACAGTCTGATGTAGATTAGACTTCCCTAGAAGAATGAAACCATTTTAATCATTTTACAACATAAATGTATAAATTCATGTATACATTACATACAAATGAAATAGATTAGAATTTGTTTTATTCTTACAAAAGCAACACATTAATAAGAAATGCAAAACATACACATCCATGGTGAGAAAAAAACTGGCGTCTTGAGATTCCAGCTCGATATCATCGACATCAAAGTCGCTGTCATCACCATCTAAATCACCATCACAGGTTAAATCACTGAATTCAACAGTGATGCTGCACAAGAGAGACATTGAAAACAAAGTTAGCATCACTCAAAATAATAATGTAAGTTGTCAACTGACAAACAAGAAAAAATGTGCCTGCAGTGCCAATCTATAATACTACTACATGTATCTCCGAAAACATAAAAAATCATCAAATGACCTTTATTATCAGAATATTCTCATTGTTTGTGTGTGTGTCTTGTTTTTCATCATTATTATTTTCACATGGTTCTTTACAAATTAGCTTTTTTAATAATACTACACTTACTTGAGAGGGTTGACAAAGGAGCGGTCAATGTTCTGCCTGTAAACATAAAAATGGTAATTATAATGTATTAAAACATGCAAACAAGAACTAGATGTACTGGGTAAATCAAAACACCCCTCAACAGTATCCAGTTTCTGTTGACATTACATTTCATTATCTTGAAAAAACAAGAAGTAATAATTGGTATAACTAAACCAGCAACCAACTCAACAATCAACAATAGTAGACACTAATGACTGCCGTCATTGTAAACTGAGGTAACCGGCTGGTGTTGATCTCTGGCCGACAGTTTGCCAACTCAACTCAAATGCAGATAACAAACAATGACAAGCTTACCGTTTTGACCTCATCCCTTTCCCTTCTTTGGCAGGCTGATCAGTCCTATAATTGAAAAAAAAAGTTATTTATAAATATGATTTGACTATTTAACACACCTTGAATCAATCGATAATGTGAACCCACTGGCACTTGTGGAGACGATTTAAAGTTTAGCATTTAGAACTTTGTAAATAGATAGCGGTTTTTGATTTAAACAAGACAGTTATTTGTGCAAGGGAGACAATATACAACCGGTGTAACCAGCCAACCAAAATCAACACTGCACCATGTTCAGTAAATGCACTCACTTTTCAATCTCAAGTTCTGGCTCCTCCTCGAATGGCTCCACACCTGATAAAGGTGTACTGAAAAATGTCAAACAATCAACTCTGACCATCACCTGATTAAAATGTGTTTAAATGCATGAAACTAGCAAACTGACAAACTGAACAAAATCTGAAACCAATCTTCCCAACATTTCTTTTTTAAGTTTTTGTGAACCCCATTTACTGTCAATAAACGGTCTATGAGTATGAGTATCAATTTACAAAGTACATATATATATTTACCACGGCTTGGACGAACTAGGGACAGAGGAGAGGTCGGGGGTGGTGCTGACTTTCGCTTGCTGCAGGAGCTGCCCTGGGGTGGAAGTTTTCTGCGGAGGCTGTTTAGCAAAGTCTGGTCTCTGCACAGCTCTGTTGAATAAGAACAAAAACAAAATCCATGCACTTTGAAATAAATTCGGTTCCTACATTCACTACACCCAGCTGAGCAAATTGGTAAATGTATCAGAGCTCTGTGTAAAGCTGACTTTCACAATGTATCAATTGACACTGACCTGCTTTCAATATCCCAAGTAGAACATCCTGGTTGAGGGTCAGTCAATGCGGCCTCTTGAATCTGTTGATAGCTAAAAGTAAAACATAAAAATAAGTCAGAAGTCAATACAGCGCTAATTGACTGAAAAAAAAAATGAAACGAATGTTCATCTATAATTATCAGTTTACAAAATACATTTACCACGGCTTGGACGAACTAGGGACAGAGGAGAGGTCGGGGGTGGTGCTGACTTTTGCTTGCTGCAGGAGCTGCCCTGGGGTGGAAGTTTTCTGCGGAGGCTGTTTAGCAAAGTCTGGTCTCTGCACAGCTCTGTTGAATAAGAACAAAAACAAAATCCATGCACTTTGAAATAAATTCGGTTCCTACATTCACTACACCCAGCTGAGCAAATTGGTAAATGTACATCAGAGCTCTGTGTGAAGCTGACTTTCACAATGTATCAATTGACACTGACCTGCTTTCAATATCCCAAGTAGAACATCCTGGTTGAGGGTCAGTCAATGCGGCCTCTTGAGTTCGTTCGTACCTAAAACAGAAAAAGAAGTACAGTAGTCAAGAAAGCACTGATTGACTGGAAACAACACTTTGGTTTTGAAACGAATGTTCGTCACACTGTCACTGTAAATTATTATTTGAAAACATGGTACTCAAAGAGAAAACAAAACAAGCAAATGACAAGAACAAAGGAGGAATTTGAATTGAATTTAAACGATACTTACGCGTCCATGAGGATTCTAGAAAGTTCCGTGTCTGCTTTTGATCTGTTGTGAGGTTTCAACAAATGAGGTGTCTTGGCAAACACCTGTCCTCGGAGGGCCCCCCATCGTTCGAATTGGCTGGTCAAACAAACTTTCAATTTCTCCCTCAGCTTTTTCTTTTTTTTCTTGGCCGAAGCCGTGCTTGCAACTCTGGCAACAGGCACAGCAGGTGGTGTAGGAGGCAAACATACTTTTGGAGGCATAGATCGAAGACGATCTTTCACATCTTGAGAAGCCATCTTTGTTTGTAGGGGAAATCCGTTTCCGGTAAATGTTCTAAACATAGAATCGCCTCGCTATACACTGTCACGTGACTGTTCTAAAAATATCACGGCGAAGGGTATGGGTTTATTTCGAAACTATCTTCAATTATTGATTTCTGACAAACTACAAAGATTTGAATAGCCCCAGTTGGTAGAACACCTAATTTTTATACGCTGCAACAGCTGAAAAAGCCTTAAACCTATGGGTTGAGCTCAATGGGAGTCTTTAAAAGACCGTTGGGTTGATATATTTGTGACTGTAACGTATTGTTTTGTCAATAACAAACGTTCCAACAACTTACCTTTCTTGTTTTTTGATTGTGAAGATAGGGTAAATCCCGACTAGACGGAAACTTAGTAGTACAGTGGCGACCCCCTATCTCCACCTCCACCCACCTCCACCCTCACCCTTTTTACGGACCACGAAAAAAAAAGAGAAAATCCAATCTTAAAAGCGAGGGAGGCCTAAAATGGAAATTATTTTACAGATATCTTATGAATAGAACGCCTGGAAGAGTAGGGCATTGACATTTGGGCGACAGACCAGATCAGACATATTAAGTATCTTCCGCAATATATTTTTCTGACATTTTCATAGCTAACAGTGATTATTCTTGAGATATCCAGTTTGCGCTTGAGTGCATGATTTTGCTATATGTTTTTCGGGGACGGGATCTGTTTTAAGCTTTTTACAAAACTCCCCAAAAGTGCGCGTCCCTGCGTCCAAAACGCACTGGAAGCCGAAAACACGTACTGGAAATGTGTGCAGGGGATCCCGGGACGCATGCACTTAACCTAAAAAGAGCCGGTCCCGGGACGCACTCACAATGTCACGATCCGAGTTATGTCTATAGGTCTGACAATAGGTAGACTTATGAGTGCGGGTCAAGTTACACCCTAGGTCAGATTTATTCTCAGCCACCTGACGTTAGGGGGAGAGAGAGTGAGACGAGACGATACTGTCAACATTTGTCAGACTGTCAGCAAGGGTCAATGAATGGGCAGTGTTTGCTTTGCTGTGTTGACCAACACGGGCTTATCGTGACACGGTGGTCAGACAGGGGGGACTCGGTACGGACACCTAGGTGTGAGGCCAATCTTATCGGGGTCACCGGAAGCTGTTAGGCAGAAGTCATAACGCGCATAAAAGAACGTCTGGAAGGAAGTTAGGCGGAAGTTATAACGCGCATAAAAGAACTTTGGGAAGGAAGTGAAGGGGATGGATACATAGTCTAGAAGGGCGGGGTTTAGGAAATTAGTAACTATCTTTTCACGTCAATAGCACCGAGGTGTGGGTATTCTGATTAGAGATTGTGTTTCTGTATTAATGTCTGTTTGTCTGTCTGTCTGTCTGTACACATGTCTGTCTTGACCACGTCTGTGCGAGCGTATGCATCCAAATGGCGAATGTACGTATTACACAAGTACGTATATACTGTACATTACCATCCTCCGATTTTGGACCAACGCTTTAAAATTGTAATTGAAGCCCACAATTGATTTTTCTCGAGAGAGATTCTCTCTCGACACACACACAATTAGCAATCGTCAAACAAAATTACACCTAAAGACGACTGCTACTAATGGACACACAATTTGGTAGCGTTGCACTTTAAACCAGAAATGCCCCCAGGTTGTCAGGCAAACGCAGCTTCAAAGCCGAGATGCTAAAACCTTCAAGGTCTCCCTCTTTCATCTCCGGCCCGCCTAAAGTTATTATTTAATTGGTTTTCTGCTGCTTTGCACCCACATACATTCCAACCGAGAGGTCCCTCAGGAAGAAAAATTGATCAATTTCTTCGATGAGTAAAACATCCGACGGGTTATAGTACCTCTAAAAAAGATGTTTTGCCTGAGGTTTTTTTTAATTGGCTTTCTGATGCTTTGGCCCCACGTACATTCCAACCAAGAGGTCCATCAGGAAGAAAAATTGATCAATTTCTTCGATGAGTAAAACATCCGACGGGTTATAGTACCTCTAAAAAAGATGTTTTACAGCTCAACCGCCTGAGTTTTTTTTTTTAATTGGCTTTCTGATGCTTAGGACTCACGTACATTCCAACCAAGAGGTCCCTCAGGAAGAAAAATTGATCAATTTCTTCGATGAGTAAAACATCCGACGGGTTATAGTACTCCTAGAGAAGATGTTTTACAATTAAAAAAATTGGCTTTCTGCTGCTTTGGACCAACTTACATTACAACCAAGAGATCCCTCAGGAAGAAAAATTGACTATGCAAGAGTATATCCACACGGTTTATATAGTACCCTTGGAGAATATGTAATAACAGCTTGTATAACTGTGTTTTAATTTTAGTGTTATTTGTTGTTTTAGTGATTTTTCACTACCTATTTTATTCATGTTTTTATTATTTAGTTAGTGGAAGAATCTTTTGTAATGAATCTTTGATGGTGTATGCTTTTAATTAAGCGTTGTTGACTATGAATGTAGATGTAAATGCTTGTATAACTGTGTTTTAATTTTAAATGTGTCAAGCGCAAAGAGCATAATTGTAAAGTTATGATGTTGCGCTATATAAATGCTCATTTATTATTATTATTATTATTATTATTATTAATACCACTCCAAAAATAAACAAGAGGACTGGGTTTTTTGTTACACAGGCACACGTGCGATCAGATGACCAATTGCTTGGATGGGCAAAACATCCACATGGTTTTTAGTGACTCTTGAGCAGATGTTTTCAATAGTATACAAACACTAAAAGGGTTAATGTATGCAACGTTAGCAGTCAGTCCATTTCAGATGTTTTTCATTGCCTAGGAGACGGAAAGAAAGGGAGGCTACAAAAGGTCTCTCGTGAAACCGTGTAGCCATTGTCGGTACGCAGCACTAAACAGGCATGAGACCAAGGGTAGGGCGGATGTTGGCGAGAGAGGTGAAGGGGCGGGGAATGTTTACAGTGCCGTGTGCCGGGCTGTGAGTAGTGCCCGCCAATGTTTAGCTCAGGCACGTCGCTGCAGACGCGCCTTAGTTTTATGCAGGAAAATGCAGCGCGCTATTCTGGCCATCTGGGCAACTGTCGTCCTCATCTCTAAGGTAGACTGATACCAAGAGGTGTAAGTTACACCCGCCTTCAGGCTCAGGCATTTTCAAACGCTCGACTCAAGACTATAAAGGAAAGATAGTCTTACCACTCTTTGGTCTTACTATCAGGGGCTTGGAAGGTCCAGGGTGCCTCCCTTTTCTGGCGCTATTGTTGTCTGTTTTGCCATTGTGTTTTGGGGTTTCAATGGTAGTACTCGTATAAACCGGTTTGTAAGGCAGAAGGTCAACAACCCTATCCAACCAAGTCAAGTCAAGTCAATATTTATTTCAAAAACCCCCAGGGTTACATGAATAAAATAAATAAAAATTGCAATAAACACGACAAAAAAGATATATGTAATAATGGGACACAACACTTCTAATTAACCGAAAATAAATCAAGCTTAATTCATAACAAAATAATTGTAATCATAAATTGTTTTGGTTTTTTTTTACAGGAAAATATGTTTCTGTGTTTGTTTTTGTTTTAATAAGAAAAAAAACACGTGATCAAATAATCAGAACTCTTTCAAAATACTCTTAATAAAATATATTAAATGCAATAACTTTCGTTTCTTTGTTAATTCAAATAAATGTTTAAATTTGACTGCATTTGAATTTATACGAAAATACAATGGTAACAACCTTTTCCTCACATTTAAAAAAAAATGACACTGAAATATATAATGAAATTCATCTCCGAGTTCTCCAGACTGGTATTTAACACATATTCTTTCGTTATGTGGTATATTTAACATTCGGCCTTTCTGTATTAGCAATTTATGATTTAATGTTCTAAAGCGTAAAAAAGAGAGTGCTAGGTTATTGGGTAAAACGGACAGACAGACGGGGCCCGAACTCTGCGTTATCATCGCGTCCTCTTCTGTGGCTGTGCTTCTCTCCTGCACCAATAGGCAAGGCAGTACAGAGAACGAATGAGTTACGGAGATATAAGTGGGTTATAATTGTAAATAGCGGAACATGGATTGTCAATTGTGCCTGAGAGTACACGTTCACACTGGAAGAAGATGTGTAAACGGAAAACGGCGTGATTTCTTGAAACCACCAGAAAAAAACTCAAATTTCCGCAAAGTGCAATTTGTTTTATTAGTAACGTACTTCTTCAGTATTGCAAATTAGCCACATCGCACCTCACGGCCATAAACGTAATCCATGGAAAGAAAAGTGTTATCTCTAAGAGCACAATTGTAAGTGTAACTTGTTGTGCCCCTTTGTTGTATTCTAGATTTTACGTTTTTGTGAAGCATGACTGAGAAAACAACATTGTTGAAAACAAGTTGGGGTCGGCGACCAAGCCTGCTTTTCCTTACTTTGCTTCAGAGTTGATAACCAGTCTCAATCCTTTTTATAAATGAGTCGTACTCTGGTCAATGGAAGCCCAACCGATGAGGCAACAACGATGCACGTAGCATTCAAGCACACCTTGCTATCGAAAGTACGGCGCCGTCGCTTAGATAAACGCAAAGAGATCGAGATAGGGCAACCCCACACGCTGCATGCATTATCTCCGAACGGGTGATAGAACAGTGAGGAAGTAAGGACTGGGAATAATAGATTGTGGGAGGAGCATTTTCGTGGGAGTTTCCACCCGACATTAAATTGACCCCCACTCCTATCCCCGATGCAGGAACCTCCAATTTCAGACTTCCACCTCCTAAGGCTGTCTTTCTTAGATTTTCTGTTCATAAACTTTGTAAAATTAATTTACTTCTATTTCGAGACAAATCACTTTCTTAAGTTCTGGTTTTAACAGACGTTTGGAGGTCTTCGAAGGTCGGTGGGGGGGGGGGGGGTTCAATTATACTAGCCACAGATGTTTATTTAATTGCGTCCAGCTCGTGTTTGTGAGGTCAGGTCGTACAACAAATAGTTGATTCCCCTCTAGCGTGGATCGGACACCTTCGTTATCGCCACAGGCTGGCGTCATCCTGACTTGATGGAACAACGACCAAGGTGTGTCCGTCTGCTGGAACGATAGTGACCCCTATGGACAGGGGAGATAATGGCTTTGACTCTGATGCTATCCCCCCTCCCCTCCACCCCCCGCAGGACACCGCACCATTGTGCTTATTTAGCAAACCAGGTTTTAAACAGGGAAACTCGACATATAGGGTAGCGAGATGTTAATTGTTCACAACCGCGACCCACCGTGTAAACTTGTGTGTTTAGCAGTTTCTTTGTCGATAAAACTTTAAAGTGCACACCACATTGCAAAGTAGGTCATAGAATATTAAAAGAAAACGAACGATGAGCAGGCAAATACAGAATGAATACGATCAATAATTTGACAGGCGTAACGGACGTTAACTCCTGGAACGCCGAAGAAGAAGAAGGACGTTAACTCAAAAGAACGACATATTTATTTTGTACGGATACCCACCAACATTTATTTACTTGGCTCCCCTTTTGTCTTTCGCTCGACTGCAGCCATCCTTGAAGATTGGTTTCCATTTCTACATTATTTGTCTTTTTATCGCAGATAAGACCACTCGCTGCATTGGGAAATTTGGTCGAAAACGATAACAATGGATTCATATCATCTGTTTTGTTTTGTTATAATGATTCCTATGCAGTGTGTTCGTTAATAGAAAATAATAATAGATAATAAAATAAGACAATGGAAATATTGCGTGGTTAGCACGACATAAGTTTATATAATGATAATGAGTGTTAATGTTGTTGTTGTTGGTGTTGTTGTTGTTGTTGTTGTTGTTGTTGTTGTTGTTGTTGAATTTAATATTTTTAATGTTGCTGTTATAAAGTATCTTTGTAGAGAAGAATAATGCGAGCTGATGATTGCAGTAAAACTCCCCCGAACCATTGTCAAGTCCTCACACTTCAAGCTTACATCGCTCTCAACTTCCGAGTTTTATCCCTAGCATTGTCACAAGTGCTCACATACCAACAATGCTTGTGAGAAGTAAAAGAAAAAGTCACCACCGAGGAATTCAGCTAGCCTACAAATACACAAGGTGACTCCATTCTCCAAAGCAGAATTATCTCTCGTTCTGAAAAGTGAGACAGAAAGTCACCGACGAATTTAAGCAGCCGCCTGGCGTCTGGCATTATGGGGTTAGTGTTAGGACTGGTTGGTCCGGTGTCAGAATAATGTGACTGGGTGAGACATGAAGCCTGTGCTGCGACTTCTGTCTTGTGTGTGGCGCACGTTATATGTCAAAGCAGCACCGCCCTGATATGGCCCTTCGTGGTCGGCTGGGCGTTAAGCAAACAAACAAACAAACAAAAAATTTAAGCAGGTCTACTCAAAGCACACTAAAATTACTAGATTTTCAAAGCCGAAAAGTACAAGAAAAAGTCACAGAGGAATTCAGCTAGCCCACAAATACATTAGATGACTCCTTTCTCAAAGGCAGAATTCTTTCTCTCTCGGTCTGAAAAGTAAGACAGAAAGTCAGTGACTAATTTAAGCAGGTCCACTCAAAGCACTCTAAATGACTCGATTTTCAAAGCCGAAAAGTACAAGAAAAAGTCACCACCGAGGAATTCTGTTAGCATAAAAATACACTAGGTCTCCTTTTTCCAAAGCAGTATATTCTCTCGGTCTGAAAAGTGAGACAGAAAGTCAGTGACTAATTTAAGCAGGTCTACTTTAAGCACACTAAATGACTCGATTTTCAAAGCCGATTTCTCTCAGGGGCTCAATTTCACAGGCAAACGCTAAAGAGGGTTTGCTTCATAGGGTAGTGTTGTACAGTTCTAAAGGTCAGGCGGATTTGAAGTTGCCACGCTTTGAAACGAACTTTGGAGGTGCTTGTAATTACGTGTGTAACTCATTAGCAGTCGGTCTTGGGGAGGTAGGATTAAATCGATGTTAGTGTTGACTCATGGCCAGGGTGTGGTGGGAATCAGCAGGAGTGACTCATGATTGTTTGTTTGTTTGTTTGTTTGTTCGTTCCTTTGTTTGTGTTCCTGTGTTTGTCGTTTGCCTGTTTGCTTTATGTCTGTCTGTCTGTCTGTCTGTCTGTCTGTCTGTCTGTCTGTCTGTCTGTCTGTCTGTCTTTGATTATTTCGGAATTATAACAAGCTTAATGAAAATGAGCTTACTCTCCCCACGATAGCCCCCAGCTCAGCAATAGTGTGACTGTCATGATCACAAATTTCATGTCTTGACACGAGTGACCTAGCAATGGACTGGTCAAATTGCAAGATGACCCAGCAAGCTCGGCCAAGATTGGACACTGTAGAAGCATGGCCAGTGCCCCCCAACCCCACCCCCCCCCCACCCCACCCTGGGGCTTTTGGCGATTTGTCTTATGATTAGTTGGACTGAGTTGGACAGTGATCCAACTAATGTTCCCAGAAAATGCGATTTCTTTCCACAGTTGTATGTCTTTTTATAAGAGTAATAGTTGGACTGAGTTTGGAAGTGGTCCAACTATTATTCCTAGAAAATGCGATAGCTTTCCACAGTTGTATGTCTTTTTATAAGAGTAATAGTTGGACTGAGTTTGGAAGTGGTCCAACTATTATTCCTAGAAAATGCGATAGCTTTCCACAGTTGTATGTCTTTTTATAAGAGTAATAGTTGGACTGAGTTTGGAAGTGGTCCAACTATTATTCCTAGAAAATGCGATAGCTTTCCACAGTTGTATGTCTTTTTATAAGAGTAATAGTTGGACTGAGTTTGGAAGTGGTCCAACTATTATTCCTAGAAAATGCGATAGCTTTCCACAGTTGTATGTCTTTTTATAAGAGTAATAGTTGGACTGAGTTTGGAAGTGGTCCAACTATTATTCCTAGAAAATGCGATAGCTTTCCACAGTTGTATGTCTTTTTATAAGAGTAATAGTTGGACTGAGTTTGGAAGTGGTCCAACTATTATTCCTAGAAAATGCAATAGCTTTCCACAGTTGTATGTCTTTTTATAAGAGTAATAGTTGGACTGAGTTTGGAAGTGGTCCAACTATTATTCCTAGAAAATGCGATAGCTTTCCACAGTTGTATGTCTTTTTATAAGAGTAATAGTTGGACTGAGTTTGGAAGTGGTCCAACTATTATTCCTAGAAAATGCGATAGCTTTCTACAGTTGTATGTCTTTTTATAAGAGTAATAGTTGGACTGAGTTTGGAAGTGGTCCAACTATTATTCATAGAAAATGCGATAGCTTTCCACAGTTGTATGTCTTTTTATAAGAGTAATAGTTGGACTGAGTTTGGAAGTGGTCCAACTATTATTCCTAGAAAATGCGATAGCTTTCCACAGTTGTATGTCTTTTTATAAGAGTAATAGTTGGACTGAGTTTGGAAGTGGTCCAACTATTATTCCTAGAAAATGCGATAGCTTTCTACAGTTGTATGTCTTTTTATAAGAGTAATAGTTGGACTGAGTTTGGAAGTGGTCCAACTATTATTCCTAGAAAATGCGATAGCTTTCCACAGTTGTATGTCTTTTTATAAGAGTAATAGTTGGACTGAGTTTGGAAGTGGTCCAACTATTATTCTTAGAAAATGCGATAGCTTTCCACAGTTGTATGTCTTTTTATAAGATCTAGAGTAATAGTTGGACTGAGTTTGGAAGTGGTCCAACTATTATTCCTAGAAAATGCGATAGCTTTCCACAGTTGTATGTCTTTTTATAAGAGTAATAGTTGGACTGAGTTTGGAAGTGGTCCAACTATTATTCCTAGAAAATGCGATAGCTTTCCACAGTTGTATGTCTTTTTATAAGAGTAATAGTTGGACTGAGTTTGGAAGTGGTCCAACTATTATTCCTAGAAAATGCGATAGCTTTCCACAGTTGTATGTCTATTTAAAAAAAAGTATTAGTGGCACTGAGCTTGGAAGTGGTCCAACTATTATTCCTAGAAAATGCGATAGCTTTCCACAGTTGTATGTCTTTTTACAAGAGTAATTGTTGGACTGAGTGTGGAAGTGATCATACTAATATTCCTTAGAAAAAAACGATTTCTGTCCACAGTTGTTAGTCTATTTTTAACAGTATGGTGTGATTTATCAGTTTAGATCGTACTCAAAGTATTATGGTCGTCTTCTCGCAGAATGCAGTTGAAATATGCATCCCCTGCCCCATTGGGAAGTATAACTATGATATTTTCCTTCTTGAAGTAAGGTTTGTCATATTATCTTTTGGACAAAAGTCGTTTGGAAAACGGTTGGAAGTCGTCAATGTAAACAGCCCTTATGACCCAATGGATGTTTTATTGTTTCTTTCTTTCTTTGTTTCTTTCTTAGGGGTTGAATTTTGTCTTCATGGCAGTAAGTTCTTCAAATTGTAGTGCTCAACTGAAAATCTAGTTTTTGACCTTTGTGTGAAAAGGGTAAGCTCACATGCAGTCAACGTTTGGTATTTTAAGGTGATAGTCGTTGCAAATATAACAGTGCGCCACCAAGTCACGAAGACTAATTTTCTTCACGTTTTTGGATGTTATTAGTTTAAATAGTCGAGGAAGCGTCAAGCCTTCCAACCTTTAAAAAGTACTACAGTTCGTGTATTGAAGGTGTGCTTTAGAACCACTCTCACTCTGACTTACACACGTACTCCCACTTAGTCGCAAGAGCTTTAACTCTCCTCGTCAGTTGTTTGCTTGCTACTTCACTTTCATTTTTGTGCTTTTCTTCCCCCCCCCCCTCCCCCCCCCCCCCCCCCCCCCCCCCGTTGAAAAAAGAGTCGCACGGGGTCACGAGTTACCTCCCTTGAGAGGAATCTCCGTCCCGTGAAGTCGCAAAAGACACACGCTGACATTTTATTCAGAGTGTTGGCCTTTTTTCGTTGACGATTTTCTTTTCTTTTTCTTTGTTAAGACTTGTGGGAAAGTTCAAGTATTTATGTTTTGGTAGACGAGGTGTTTTTGTTCCTCCAGTCGTAGTGAGTCAAAAGTTATTTCAGCCGGTTTATATTTAGCACTCTGAATTTAAGTCTGTTACCGTCATAGTGACGCCCCGAAATTCTTTTTCGTCGTTCTATTGCTGTCTTAACCAAAGGGCGTGCGTTTGTATACAAACGGAGTTGATGATATACGAAAAATCGGGCTGCTATCTATAGTTCAATTACTCGTTCATGTTTACAAGTACTGAAATCAGTATCACCACTATCACCGCAGTTACCATCTACTACAAGTTTTATTAATCAGCTTTTCATTAAGCGGCTTTCATAAAACGACACCTATCCGTCCAATCCTCACATCAGGTATCAGTTATTGAAATCTTCTTGTCAACATCGGATCACTGTCATAAACTTCAGCCGCCGTCGTGTGTATTCCTCATCGACGGAGACAATGATGTCTGTGTTTTGCTCTGTGAATCACTAATTGCGGTACATGTCCATACGTTCTAGTAGCGTGTCCGTCTGATCCTCACTGGGACAGTACGAACTCCCGGTCAACATTTCCCTTCCTGCAGAACCAGGACCACTATTACGTAACAATAACACTCTTTAACATGCGCAAACATAAACACGAATTTCATTCGGCTGTCAGAGTCAGTTCGTGCCTTCGTCATACTGATACTCAGTTCATATAGGAACTGTCATACAGAGACATAGTATCACATAGAAATAGCCTGTAAAGAAGGGCGTAAGCAGAGGGCGTCGTGTCCTAAATAGTTGCTGGTACAGTCGAACTTGCCCTGGCGACCACGTGTCCATAAAGACCACCTGCCCATGAAGACCACCCCAACGTTTTTTTACGACTATATAAAGCACCTGTCCATAAAGACCACCTGTCTCCAGCGACCACTTTTGCTCAGTCCCTTATGTGGTCTCTTTAGACAGGTTCGACTGTGCTGGGGACAGAAATTGTAAGTTAGTCAGTCAGTCAGGGCGTCGACAAGCCGAAGACCTTGAGTGACACAATGATGGAACGATAAGGTCAGTTATGGTCAGTCCCACATTTACCATAATCACGACAGACCCTCTCCTTGGTCTCTCTCCGCCAACCACACGCACACACACACACACACGCGCGCACACACGCACACACACACACACACGCACGCACACACACACACACACACACACACACAACGGAAGAGAGTTCATTATGACAGCTTGGTTCTGTGCCAGTCAGTTGCTGTGGCTGTTCCATTCTTGGTCAAGTTAACGGGGGCGTACAGGGTTTTCAAGCAACAAGTGGTATTAAGCAGTATCAAAAGGATGGAAATAAGGAAAACGTCGATCGTAATAAACTTGTTTTTATATGCCGAGTGATTATTTTGTAATTTAGGTAATGTAATGTGTTGTTGTTGTTGTTGATTTTGTTCTTGTTCTTGTTGTTCTTGTTCTTGTTCTTGTTCTTGTTCTCTAGCCTCTGAAGACCTGAAACGATCGTCCGTGCTTTACAACCACCTCTCTCTCATTAGTCAAGCAATGAAGTAAAAAATTTTTTTATAAAAATAGAGAAAGAAAAAAATCCTTTCCATATATTGTTTTTTGCACACCTTAGCTTACAATGCAATAAAAGTTATGCCTTTGAAAATGGGGTCTGTACCTGCGGACTGTGAACGTAGGGGAGGTCTATGTCCTGAAGGTCATTCCTTCCAGAAGCAGTCCGAATCAACCCTCGTATGGTAGTGTAAGCAACAACAAAAACCAGAGCCTGTATCCTATCTTTTTTGTGTTTTTGCTCCGAGTCAGCAATATACTACCCTAAGCCTTTTGAAGGGCTAGTGTCCTTGACCCCGCTAAACGGAAGAGAAAACGGCTCACAAAGTTACGTTGGTGTAATCCTCTTTAATTTTCACTGAGCGCAAAATCCTCTATGGCACAACACAGCTGGTCCTCTTAAGTCCTGGTTAAAGGCTGACCAAAACAACACGAGCGGGGAATTTAGCCTTCAAAAAGCGCATTTGTTTTACCCCCAAAATCAAGCACCTGGTTCTAAAATAAAAGAAAGAGAAGCTTAACGTCTGCACGCGTACAAGGCATGCACACCAAGGCTTTCCATTAGCGCATTGTGGTGTACCCCAAACCAAGCATCTGGTTATAACAACAACAAAAGCTTGACATCTGTATGAGTACGAGAAAGAGGCGAGTGTGTTGTAGACGTTATAAGCCTGTTTTATACTGGCTGGGCGGAAATTCAATTCTATTAGAAAGAGTCGGCGTCGAACAGCCAGCAGGATTGCTAGCTCGTCAGTCTCCATGATATTTCTTGAGCGCGAGCACCTCCAGATAGACGCTCACCTGTTAACGCCAAAAAGGAGCCTTCCTCGCCGCGAGCAGTTCCACGGTAAACGTTCTTCCGAGCTCGAAAGATAGCCCTCTCACCGAAAAATCCAAGTCTTCCCCCACCCCTCACCATACACCCAAAGAAACGGTCTTACCTAGCTTTACTCTCCGAAAACCCCACCATGTCGCCACCTCAGTCTAAGAAACTGGGGTCTGCAGCAGCTGGCCAGCGCCTCTGGCACATGTCTGGCTCATCAAAACCAACCCAATCTCCTTAGCTCTCTCGAGAACCAGTCACTGACGTCAGTGGTGGAGGCACCATGAATGAAGAGCTTGCACAAAGGCTGGGGATTCGAACCCTCTCCCCTCTCAGTCGTCTTTACCCGTCCAGCAAATCGCCCTCAAGAGTCTCCTAAGCCTCAGCAGTAACATTCCTAGACCAGCCAAATCCGGAGAAATGAGGGCAACGGTATTGTATGCGGCAGAAAAGAGTCCGCGTCATTTTCTTTGTCCTGTATTGTCGTCTGGGCCGTAGATCTCTTCTCGTTCGATTCGATCCGATCTCGAGTGGCTGGAGTAGCTGCTCCCCCTGTTGTTTCAGTCATGACGTCACAGGCTGTGACCTCAGAGACGGGTGACGCAAGTGTGGAGGTCAGCGCGGTGTTGTTGGGTGACCTGCGTGGGGTGTGAACCAGTTCAACTTTGATACTCACGTCTGGTAGCCCGCTCTCACATGGATAACGCAATTGAAAATAACTTGAAATCCAATTTGTTTTCTGTATTCAGTATGAGTGTCCGTCTGTCTGTCCACTTTTAAAGATCGCTGAGTCGAAGATCAGTGACCGTAACGTTTTGCTTTGTCCCAATTAAACGTTCCTATATCATACACCTTGCTTGTTTGTTT
This sequence comes from Littorina saxatilis, assembly GCF_037325665.1. Lineage (NCBI taxonomy): Eukaryota > Metazoa > Mollusca > Gastropoda > Littorinimorpha > Littorinidae > Littorina > Littorina saxatilis. The sequence goes on along the minus strand of NC_090250.1, from coordinate 17,651,707 downwards.
TATTCTGAAAATCACTTAACACGTCTAGTCGTTCGCATCGAATATTTCAAGAGGTTTAGATCTGTGATCATAGTTCTTGAAAACAACGGTCAAGTTTCCCCATCTGCTCTGTGTCGGAACTATTTTCGTTTGCGAAATCCCTCCCAAGTTGAACACACTCCTCCCCATCCTGTCTGAGTCACCCCCACTCTGAGTCACCCCCCCCTCCCCCCCTCGAAGGACCCCAAACCCTTCTTCACCCCTTCATCTATGTTTCGTTTCTGCAAAGCTCAACATTAAACCACCGCATTGGGTTTTGGGAATGTGTCATTGGCTCTTATGACATCCGTCAGAAATAGACATAGACATATGGTAATAATGAAAGGGTCGAAGCTGTTCGTATGTTTTGTATCTGTCCAGTTGTTTTCTATGTTTAGATCGTTGTTCAAGAACTGATAATTAAGTCGCCGTGTTTGCGGAATGTGCTATTTGCTCAAATGACTCGTGTCGGTTGTTTCAATCCTCGTCAGTAACACAAATAGATACATGTATCGCGACAATCGCAACGTCGAAGGTTTTCGTATCTGTTCCCCGTGTTGTAAGTAAATTTTAAGGGGCTTATTGTCCGTCAGGTCTTAATTGCCTATATTGGACATGAATTGGTTTATACGATTCGAGTTTTACGCCCTCACGGCTTTTTGATGTTTGCGTGTTTAGGTGGTATCAGCCATCTGCACTTATGGTAGAATGACCAAGATCTTTAACGTGCCATTGTGGTGACACGGGGGTGGGAGATGGATACCGTCTCTGGGTCTGCACATAAAGTTGACCCGTGTCCGTCCCGGCCCGGATTCGAACCAGCGACCTCTCGATCACAAGTCCAGTGCTCTACCACCTGAGCTACCCGGGCCCCCGTGTTGAGAAACCTGAGCCTCATTTACCTGTCACACAGCGGTCTGGTTCGCAGCTCAAATGAGGATCATCATTGTTTTGTGTCAAGCAGCGAGAGACAATGGGTCTTGGTATCCTATGGCCTATTTGCGAGTAGTTGTTGGAAGTGAATTATATATCGTTTTCTGAGTAACACTTGTACAAGCCTTTAGTAGGCTACTTGTTAAGCGACTGTTGGTAGAGTTGGTAGTAACTAGTGTGTAAATTATTCATTAATGTTTTCACAGTATTCATGTGTTCAGTCACAGCTGGTAGGGTAAACAGTCTGGTGTACATTTTTCATGTATATCAAAAGAGAATTCAAATGTTTTATGCTACACGTACAAGCTAAATAAGGTGTAAATTATGCATGTATAATGACATAGTTTCAGTTGTAAGAAAGTCAAAATACAAACAATTGGTCAAGAAAAACGAAAACAAACAGAGCGAACACAACCACTGGATTAGTCACAGCAGAATTGTAGATTTTATCTTTAGTTAAAAAAAAAATGAGAAAAAGATTAAGTATAAAAAAAACACACTTCCTGTTTGTTTGCTGCGTTTGTTTGAAAAAATAAGTAACAGAAACATTGATAGCAACGACAAAACTACACTCATTCACATGTTTAGCATTGTTAGTCACGTAAACTGTATTTATAAGTAACCATTTTTCGACTATGCGACATTTGTCCGATCGTTTCATATTTCACAGGAATGTAATATATGCATTTGTCATCATTTTCACGAGTTTTCATTCACAAACACCTGGGAAATAAATCTCATGTTCCCCATGCAATAAATCCCCGGTTACCATAGTTGCAGGAAGCAGGTTATACATGGATAATCAAAAGCAAACCCAATAGAAACGCTCGGGGATTCTTCGACTTAGGCTCTTTTCATTGGCGTTTCCCCAGACCTAAACAGACGACACGACACTGCTTTGCAAAGTTCCAAAAACGAACTGGCAAACTGGCAAAAGTAAACAAAAAACAAAACGACTTCATGAACGGTCATAAATTCATCACAAACAAATGAAACCTACCGATATGTTTTGTCTTCTTACAAAGTCATGGAGTGCGTGTATCTGTGTTTCGATACACAGACGTTCAGAGAAACACGATCGTCAAGTTTAAGTCAAACCAATTGACCCCTGACACACACATTTTGACCCGTGGACAAGACGTTGTATCGATAAACGAAGCGCAAATAAGAAATAATAATAAAAGCAAAGAAAATAGCAACAAGATATGCAAACATCTAACAAAGCCGAGCAAGCAGAATGACAGCTCTAATGAAAAACAAAAAGGCACTGAGTCGGAAACAAGATCGCGATTCTTTTCTTCGCTGCACGACGCAAATCTTCTGTGACCCAACGTAGCTTCCACATTCGATCACTAAGCTTAATATTTACAACTGAAAGCCGAGGGGGTGGAATACCGAGATGAACCTACAGAACTGTGCATCCTCAAACCTGACATATTCATCCCAACATTTTATGAACTCAAAAACACAGAAAGTTGCTTTCACACGCCAGCTTTGATTGCCAGTGGTTATCAAAACGGAACTCGTGTGGTTATCAAAACGGAACTCGTGTTTCAAAGCATGGCTCTCTGTGTTGATTGTGCACTTATTTTCTCACTACCAAAATGATGACAAAAACGATGTTTGGTGGTTTGTTGTCAGACCAGTTTTTTTGTCGGTCCGAGGGGGAGCATATCGTCTTTTGTTTCATATTTATTGACCTCGGACCGACAAAAAAGTTGGTCTGTCAACAACCCATCAAACATCTTATAATATCATCCTGTAGGAAATGTTTGGTCCTTTGTACTGGAAACTTGCATTCTCCCAGTAAGGTCATATATTGTACTACGTTGCGGGCCCCTGGGGCGGTTTTTTGATTGGTGCTTTTGTGAGCAAGAAACACTTAACAAGTGGCTCTATCCCATCTCCCCCCTTCCCCTATCCCATCTCCCCATTTCCCTCGTCGCGATATAACCTTCGTGGTTGAAAACGACGTTAAACACCAAATAAAGAAAGAAAGAATCCGCTCATAAGCGCATTTCGATGTCGGTACGTGATACATTGGAATGAGAGTAGATTATGACAGAGAGTAATGTCCGTACCATGCCGGTGCACACGTATACTAGTTGACTGTATCTCTCCGTTGGTCAATTAGAGTGTGGGGTTTACCGATTAATTAGGAAAATGAGAGTAATTAGTCGCGAGTTTGACACCTGATGTGGACATACACGTTGCAGATAGATTACGTTGATTCATGCATACGCCTCGGATGAATTTAGCCTGTGGATATATCTAAGTCGCAAAGAGAAGTGATGTTACTTTTGCAGAAATTGATCTTAGTTTTGAAGAACTTGATCTTACGTTTGAAGAAATTGATCTTACGTTTGAAGAAATTGATCTTACATTTGAAGACATTGATCCTTTTATGTTTAAGATGCTACAAATTGATCTTACTTATGGTGATATTTAAAAAGAAGGGTGGGGGCTTTTAAGTTACGTGCGCAGCTTGTTTTTAAACAGGGACCACACACACACACACACATACACATACACACGCGCACGCACGCACGCACGCACGCACGCACGCGCACACACACACACACACACACAAAAACACACACACACACACACTGACACAAACACACACACACACACACGCACGCACGCACGCACACACACACACACACACACAAACACACACACACACACACACACACGCACGCACGCACGCGCACACACACACACACACACACACACACACACACACACACGTAAACACACAAACACACACACACACACACAAACACACACACAAACACACACACACAAACACACACACACAAACACACACAAACACACACACACACAAACACACACACAAACAAACACACACACATACACACAGACACACACACAAACAAACACACACACACACACACACACACGTAAACACACAAACACACACACACACACACACACACACACATACACACACACACACAAACACACACACACACACACACACACAAACACACACACACACACACAACACACACACACACACACAAACACACACACACACACACACACACACACACAAACACACACACACACACACAAACACACACACACACAAACCCTTCCCAATACACGACCCCTAAACACATGTTTAACCAAAAGGCACAACCTTTCTTTTCATTCATTGTTTCGCTTCCTCTCTCTTTTTCTTTTTTCTTTTTTTCTTTTTTTACAACACGAATGTAAGGGTAGTTATGCCCAGAATTTTCAACCCACTGTGCGCAATGATGATTCGTTCAAAAGGTCATCTAATCCAAACAAGTTATGGAATGTTAGTCGCACGAACTGTATTGCACCCTATCTACACTGACAGCGATCATATCCCTGCGATGACAACTTCTATTCTAAAAACTGCATTACCTTGTCACCGGGGGAATGCAGAATATACTTGGCACCGCCCTTACGGCTGTGTCAACACATTGTTTCACTCCCTCTTAATCGCTGGTCTGAAAAGGCTTCAGTGCTTGTTTGTACATAGATTAGATCCTCTCGTGTCCAAAAAAAGCCACAACAACAACACAAGTAAATATCATTAAATTTTCACATGCTGACTGTTTTAGGCCAGGTCATCTTACACTTCCGGCCTTCCATCCCATGGAAGATTTTTACGAAATATATCGCCTCTTTAAACGATTTTCTTCCATGATTTCCCAAATCTTGGGGGAAAAGGATTGTTGAGATAACTGCTACGCTCAGACACATTTTTTGTCAGTTATCTCAGCAGCGCCTCGTGTCAAGGAAGACATCAGGTGATGTTTGTCTTGTTAGCTCCGCGTGAAACGTTGCTGGAGTGTGTATAAAATATAGTCAATTTTTGTAAAGATTTTAGTCAAGCAGTATGTAAGAAATGTTAAGTCCTTTGTACTGGAAACTTGCATTCTCCCAGTAAGGTAATAATACATTGTACTACGTTGCAAGCCCCTGGAGCAAATTTTTGATTAGTGCTTTTGTGAACAAGAAACAATTGGCAAGTGGCTCTATCCCATCTCCCCCCCTTTCCCCGTCGCGATAATTATAAACTTCGTGGTTGAAAACGACGTTAAACACCAAATAAAGAAAGAAAGTGGATGATATCTGATAGCGACGGTTTCTTCTCCATACAGTGGAACCCCCCATGTACATCTAAGAAAATCAAGTCTGAAAAAGAGTAATAGTTTGTTTTCTTTGGGGGGGGGGGGGGGGTCTGTGCCACCGGGGACTGCCTCAATTTATGTACAGCAATACAAACAGACACCACGTTTGTTGGTGTTACTGTCTTATTGAATAAACGGACACGCTGCATTGATTTGTAGCGTCTCCCCGAACGTAAAAAAGGTCTTCAAAAGGAGGTAGCCTTAAGAAAGGTGTAAGTTTACAGAGGTTATGAACAGAAAATCTGTCAAAACAAGGTCTTAATTGTGAGTGTCAGTGCTGCGGCGAGAAAGAAACTACATGTATAACCGTTTCCATTAATGAAGTACGATACCAATACATGCACAGCCTGGCAGTGACCTTACGAGTAATTTTCTAATGCTGATACGACGAAAACACTGAAACAAACTTCGTTCTCGAAATTATTTTGGCAAGTTCCTCGGGAGGAGAAAATGGGGGTGATATACAATGTATATTTAGCGAGAGGGACAATGAAGAATAGTGATATACAATATATCACGCGAGAGAGGGGTGATATACAATATATTACGCGAGAGAGGGGTGATATACAATATATAACACCAGAGAGGAGGGTGATATAGAATATATATCAAGCAAGAGGAACGCTGAAGGAGCCAATGAATGAAGGGAGACTGGGGGCGGGAAGTATAGGCTCAGAAAAGAACAACAACGACGTTATCTAGTGACCCCTTCCTACATTTTGTGGGACGCCGGACAGCCAAGTGACAGACAGCTCACGCAAGTAGCCGTGGCCTACAACTCGCCGTCACAACGTGATGGCTGTGTAATGGCTACTACTCACCTACTCACGTCTCTAACGTGACAGACAAGTACCTGTAGGAAGTACTGAGGAAGTCGCCTTTGTACAATAGCTGACACTGGGAGAGAGTGGAGGTGGGAGGAGTGGGGGCGAAAAGAAGGGGGAGGGGGGGGGGGGGTGGTAGGAAAGCAGTGGTAGGAAGTTGGATGTCCTTTTTGAAGACAATGACACAGAATGTGATGAGGATCGGGAAGGAGGGGGGGGGGGGGTCAAAGCAGTGGTAGGAATTAAGTTGGATGTCCTTTAAGCAGACACGAAGACGGAATGTGAGAAGGATCAGGGGATGGGAAGGGACAGGCGAGGGGGGGGGGGGGCGGTCAGCAGGGGGTTGAAAGTAGTGGTTGTATGAGATAGTTGACAGAGCATCACGTCACGCTATGACACAAACTCGGTCGCTGACGCCGTCTCCTGGCGCTGTCGTGTCTGTGTTCGCACGTGTTCGCTTCGCTGCTCTGTCAGTTTGTGTAGGGGTGGTTGGCGGTTGATGTACTGTACACAAGCTGTCTCTCTACGTCCATAGTCTCTGTCACTTAGTCGTTATGACTCTCCCTTTCTCTGTTTCTTTCTCTGTCTCCATAGTCTCTGTCACTTAGTCGTTATGACTCTCCCTTTCTCTGTTTCTTTCTCTGTCTCCATAGTCTCTGTCACTTAGTCGTTATGACTCTCCCTTTCTCTGTCTCTTTCTCTGTCTCCATAGTCTCTGTCACTTAGTCGTTATGACTCTCCCTTTCTCTGTTTCTTTCTCTGTCTCCATAGTCTCTGTCACTTAGTCGTTATGACTCTCCCTTTCTCTGTCTCCATAGTCTCTGTCACTTAGTCGTTATGACTCTCCCTTTCTCTGTCTCTTTCTCTGTCTCCATAGTCTCTGTCACTTAGTCGTTATGACTCTCCCTTTCTCTGTCTCTTTCTCTGTCTCCATAGTTTCTGTCACTTAGTCGTTATGACTCTCCCTTTCTCTGTCTCCATAGTCTCTGTCACTTAATTAGTCGTTATGACTCTCCCTTTCTCTGTCTCTTTCTCTGTCTCCATAGTCTCTGTCACTTAGTCGTTATGACTCTCCCTTTCTCTGTCTCTTTCTCTGTCTCCATAGTCTCTGTCACTTAGTCGTTATGACTCTCCCTTTCTCTGTCTCTGTCTCCATAGTTTCTGTCACTTAGTCGTTATGACTCTCCCTTTCTCTTTCTCTGTCTCCATAGTCTCTGTCACTTAGTCGTTATGACTCTCCCTTTCTCTGTCTCTTTCTCTGTCTCCATAGTCTCTGTCACTTAGTCGTTATGACTCTCCCTTTCTCTGTCTCTTTCTCTGTCTCCATAGTCTCTGTCACTTAGTCGTTATGACTCTCCCTTTCTCTGTTTCTTTCTCTGTCCCCATAGTTTCTGTCACTTAGTCGTTATGACTCTCCCTTTCTCTGTCTCTTTCTCTGTCTCCATAGTCTCTGTCACTTAGTCGTTATGACTCTCCCTTTCTCTGTTTCTTTCTCTGTCTCCATAGTCTCTGTCACTTAGTCGTTATGACTCTCCCTTTCTCTGTCTCTTTCTCTGTCTCCATAGTCTCTGTCACTTAATTAGTCGTTATGACTCTCCCTTTCTCTGTCTCTGTCTCCATAGTCTCTGTCACTTAGTCGTTATGACTCTCCCTTTCTCTTTCTCTGTCTCCATAGTCTCTGTCACTTAGTCGTTATGACTCTCCCTTTCTCTGTCTCTGTCTCCATAGTCTCTGTCACTTAGTCGTTATGACTCTCCCTTTCTCTGTCTCTTTCTCCATAGTTTCTGTCACTTAGTCGTTATGACTCTCCCTTTCTCTGTCTCTTTCTCTGTCTCCATAGTCTCTGTCACTTAGTCGTTATGACTCTCCCTTTCTCTGTCTCTTTCTCTGTCTCCATAGTCTCTGTCACTTAGTCGTTATGACTCTCCCTTTCTCTGTCTCTTTCTCCATAGTTTCTGTCACTTAGTCGTTATGACTCTCCCTTTCTCTTTCTCTGTCTCCATAGTCTCTGTCACTTAGTCGTTATGACTCTCCCTTTCTCTGTCTCTTTCTCCATAGTTTCTGTCACTTAGTCGTTATGACTCTCCCTTTCTCTGTCTCTTTCTCTGTCTCCATAGTCTCTGTCACTTAGTCGTTATGACTCTCCCTTTCTCTGTTTCTTTCTCTGTCTCCATAGTCTCTGTCACTTAGTCGTTATGACTCTCCCTTTCTCTGTCTCTTTCTCCATAGTTTCTGTCACTTAGTCGTTATGACTCTCCCTTTCTCTGTCTCTGTCTCCATAGTCTCTGTCACTTAGTCGTTATGACTCTCCCTTTCTCTGTCTCTGTCTCCATAGTTTCTGTCACTTAGTCGTTATGACTCTCCCTTTCTCTGTCTCTGTCTCCATAGTTTCTGTCACTTAGTCGTTATGACTCTCCCTTTCTCTGTCTCTGTCTCCATAGTTTCTGTCACTTAGTCGTTATGACTCTCCTTTTCTCTGTCTCTTTCTCTGTCTCTTTCTCTGTCTCCATAGTCTCTGTCACTTAGTCGTTATGACTCTCCCTTTCTCTATCTCTTTCTCTGTCTCTTTCTCTGTCTCCATAGTCTCTGTCACTTAAGTCAGTATGACTCTTCCTTTCTGTCTCTTTCTCTGTCTCCATGCATAGTCTCTATCACTTAGTCGGTATGACTCTTCCTTTCTCTATCTCTTTCTCTGTCTCTTTCTCTGTCTCCATAGTCTCTGTCACTTAAGTCAGTATGACTCTTCCTTTCTGTCTCTTTCTCTGTCTCCATGCATAGTCTCTATCACTTAGTCGGTATGACTCTTCCTTTCTGTCTCTTTCTCTGTCTCCATGCATAGTCTCTATCACTTAGTCGGTATGGCTCTTCCTTTCTCTGTCTCTGTGTCTCTCTCCATGCATAGTCTCTACCACTTAAGTCAGTATGACTCTTCCTTTCTGTCTCTTTCTCTGTCTCCATGCATAGTCTCTATCACTTAGTCGGTATGACTCTTCCTTTCTGTCTCTTTCTCTGTCTCCATGCATAGTCTCTGTCACTTAAGTCAGTATGACTCTTCCTTTCTGTCTCTTTCTCTGTCTCCATGCATAGTCTCTATCACTTAGTCGGTATGGCTCTTCCTTTCTCTGTCTCTGTGTCTCTCTCCATAGTCTCCAATGCATATGAACTTGTATATCGAACTTGTAAAGCGCTTCGAGCTGTGAAGAAGCACTATATAAAAGTCCATTATTATTATTATTATTATTATTATTATTATTATTATTATTATTATTATTATTATTATTATTATTATTATTATTTATTATCTCTAAGTCGAAATGACTCTTTCTTTCTCTGTCTCTTTCTCTATCTCTTTCTCTGTCTCCATAGTCTCTGTCACTTAAGTCGGTATTACCCAAGCTTCCTTTCTCTGTCGCTTTCTCTGTCTCCATAGTCTCTATCACTTAATCGGTATTATTCTTCCTTTCTCTGTCGCTTTCTCTGTCTCCATAGTCTCTATATTCTTTACTAGATGAATACCCGCTTCGCCTGGTACGGCTTCGCCGGGAAGAAGTCGAGCCAAATACCCGGCTGAGCCGGGGACCCGACTGTGCCGGGTGTACGCCGGCTTTGCCGGCGCACCCCACGAAGGAAGGGAGATAAACGCGCAAAACACTGGAGAAGAGTAATACCCGGCTTGGGACAGTGACCTTCTAAAAATAGTATAACGAGAATATGGATTGAGCGTTGTCGACAGTGACCTTCTAAAAATAGAAACGGGAATATGGATTGACGCCACACGAAGGAAGGGAGATAAACGCTGAAAACACTGAATAAAGATAAGGAAGAGTTACTGGGAATAGATCCAGAGAAAAACCAAAATCGGTTCAGCGCTGCGCGCTGAGAGCACGTGTTGAAATATCTCATCGAGTATAGGCCACCAAATTTGAAACAGATCCATCGAGAACCTTGGGCGTGCATCGCGGACACACACACACACACACACACACACACACACACACACACACACACACACACACACACACACACACACACACACACACACACACACACACACACACACAGACAAGTCGTATATATATATAGATTTCGCAATGGTGACTTTCAACAGCCTGTTTTTTCAACAAACGTCAAAAAGATCCCCCTTCCAAACACTCTTCACTTTTTGTGTCTTCGTAAACAAAACAGATATTCTTTAATTTGACAATTTTGGCGAACTTTTACACCTAACACTGTACTCTTAAATCGCTATCAAAAAGAACCCATTGTCTAACATTTTTTTACTTTTTTTCTCTTTGTATTCAAATTAAGACATTCCTTTTTCTTTGTCTTATATTTTTGTTGACTTTTATGAGAAAGTAACGGTGCGTCGACTGGGTTGTTCGCCTGGGTTTCAAAGACCCGGATGTCTGATCAAGTCTTTTCCTCATTGTTACGTACCTTGCTTTTTGTCAGCTTAAAACGTGACAGGAATAATGCCGTATGTTAGCGTCAAGCCTTGGTGTAAACAAAAATTGCGGGCGTGTTTGTCTGAAGGCTCTCTTTGTCGTCCGAATTGACATAAGAATATAAGATGTTTGGTGGCTTGTTGACAGACCAGCTTTTTTGTTGGTCCAAGGGGACCATATCGTCTTTTGTTTCATCTTTATCGACCAAGGCCGAAGGCCGCGGTTGATAAATATGAGACAATACCCAATATTGACGGACTGTGAGATGATATCTTCTGCTATGGTCTGTTGAGACAGTGATATCAAAATCGAGACCGGAGGTCGAGATTTTGATATCACTGTCGAAACAGACCAATAACAGAAGATATAATCACACAGTCAGTCAATGTTAGATATATTGCTAATTCTCTGGACATGTATTTACTGTAAAGAAATTACAAAAGTATTTGTCTCAATTTTGGCTGTTCCATATCCGTCCCTCTGATTATTATTTCTTTTTGTTCACGTTTTTCTTGTACTTTTCAGTATTTTAAAATGTCTTTTCTTTCAAAAAGTCTTTCGTCACTTGCTCAACTACATTCTGGGATAATTACATTTTCATATATATTTTTTTGTTTTTAAATTTAGGTGTTTTTGTTTTTGAAGTGGGGAAGCAATAAAGAGGTCGTCGATATGAAAACTGATATTGACGGAAATGTCGTCGATATCACTTTTGCACTGAGCTCAATTTTGCCCAATTGACCAATGGAAATCCCCGTAACATATGAAATAGCAATATAAGGCGATATGCTCCCCGAGGACCAACAACAAAATGCTGGTCTGACGACAAGCCACCAAACATCGTTTTTGTCATCATTTTGGTTGTGCAACAAAATGCACAATAACCCACAGGGAGACGAATTTTTAGAATCCAACTCCGGGCCACAAAGCATCGTCACAGTAGCTCGAGATAACACGTCAACCTTGTATGTGACGTCAAACGTAGCTTGTTGACGCTTTTCTTCCAGTCTGAAAATGTACAGAGCTGCGATCATACGTGTGAGTTCAGTAAGTGTTGAGCATATTTCTTTTCTTTTTAAGTGTTTATGACTTTTCGTTGTGGATTTTGAGATTACAGAGATAAGTTGCAAATTGACCATGAGTCGCCGCGGTAATTATCAACATTGATTGGGTCTTTGAGAGTGAATGCTTACAATCGTTGTCCTCGGAAACACAAATCCAAAGCCGCGATGGTTCCACACATCAAACAATCAGCCTGATTGGCTTTTACTTTGACAATCCACGTTTCACCTGAAAGCTCAAACCCATTCACCACCTCAATTTATTGCATGGGGAACATGAGATTTATTTCCCAGGTGTTTGTGAATGAAAACTCGTGAAAATGACGACAATGATGTTTATTCAGACAGGTGAAAAGAATGGTGTAAATAGTTACTATAATAAAGAAAAGGGTGTAGATTTAAGCACAAAAAATGGCGGGTTTGTTCTGCCTCTGTACGCTGATGCAGCGGGAATTCCATTTTCAGAGAAGGATGATAGTGACTTGGAAACTTAAACTGGTTTAATGTTCATTTAGAGACAGTACGTCAGCAGGTGTGAGGGGGGAGGGGGGGTGGTTCGCCCCCGATTGGAGTCTCATTTTTTTCAGATACTATGTTCATAATCGATGTAAATTTTCCCCCGTCAATTATAATAAGACTCCCTACTTTTTAAGACCTGGTTTTCTCAGATTTTATAGAGGTCCTATAAGGGGAGTTTGGTAGGGGGTGGGGGGTGGGGGAGGGGGCGTCCACTGTAGAGCTATCGCGTTCAGATTCGTATACACAGCATAACTAGACACGTTGCTCCAAACTCCAACATTGTGTATCTATCCTTGTCTATATATACAACTCACCTTTCCCCATCATAGCCGCCATTGTCCGTCCAGACTGTCTTTCTACCGCAACTGACTGGCAGGAAAGCTTAGCTGTGTGACATGTGAAGCCACTACACGTTGTGGACAGGGGGTTCATCATGCCGTCATTTCGCGGACAAGAGGGAGCATCTTTCCATTTTTTTATCAAAGCTGGCGTTCCCCTCTGTAGCCCCCCCCCCCCCCCCAAATTCTCCAGCTTCTAACTCCTTCTCAGGTCTGAACTCAAAGCATAAATTGCGTCTTGCAAATGTTATAGGTAGTTTGTCCCAGGTATGCGTGCAGGGGACAGTCGTTTTGGGTTTCGGACGATGAATCGAGAATCTAGTTTGTCGCATGCGCAGTCATTTGCTGTGAGTTGGATAAGGGCTAAAATAAGCCTGTTCCAAAATTCACCGTCGCAGTTTGTTTCAAAAATAATGACCAGTTACACACTATACATCAGAAAATCTCTCTCTCTCTCTCTCTCTCTCTCTCTCTCTCTCTCTCTCTCTCTCTCTCTCTCTCTCTCTCTCTCTCTCTCTCTCTCTCTCTCTCTCTCTCTCTCTCTCTCTCTCTCTCTCTCTCTGTGTCTCTCTGGAGGTATTACACACCGGTACGACCGAACATAAGGTATCAATAAACTCCTCTTGTGCAGCGGGTTGAAAGTATACCCTGATCCCTCGGAGATATACCTCCACTCCGGTCTGAACGACCTCACGTGACATGTTATATGGTAGAAGAGCATGCTGTCGCTTATTCTCCTTCTGAAGATGAGGTATACCCTCAGTTCGGTTAGACTGAAACGATGCTCAAGCAGTGGAATTTGTGTGTGGTTTGTTTCAGAGCAAAATGTTATTTTATCCAAACAAGAAGATATTCTCGCGCACCGCCTTGTTCAGGATATCCACAAGTTGACAATGATGTGTGCGAAATAAATAAACAATGAAACGAACAAGAACGGACGGACGGACGGGCAGACTGACGGACGGACTGACGGACGGACCGACGGGCAGATTGAGGGACGGACCGATCGATGGACGGACGGAGGGACGGGGGGAGGGGGGGGGGGGCGGGCGGGGGGGGGGGGGGGGTGGCGTTACGGGTAACCCCTCCTGATCCGGTCCTGCAGGGTATTCCTTCAACCCTCTGCACAAGAGGAATCTATTGTTACAGACTGAAGGACGGACGGACTGACGGACGGACTGATGGACTGACAGACAGACTGTCGGACGGACCGTATGGACGGACATACGGACGGACTAAAAGGACGAAGGAACGAATAAACGAAGGAAATAACGAAGGAACGAAAGAGCGAACGAACCAACCCACGAATGAACGAACGAACGAACGAGCAAACAAACAAACAAACAAACAAACAAATAAACAAGCAAACAATAAACAATAATTGTGTGCAATCTGGCCCATTTTCAGGGCATTTGTCAAACGTTTGGAGGAGGTCCACAGTTAGGCCTGGGTGGGGGGGGGGGTTGTCCCACCAACAGGAATTCCCCCCCCCCCTCTCCCCTGTATTGGGCCCTGCACAAGAGGAATTTATTGATACGGACTGAACTTGAAGAACGGCTCGGATTGACTGACGGACCGACGGACGGACGGACTGACGGACGTACTGAAGGACTGTCGGACGAACTGTCGAACGAACGAACGAACGAACGAACGAACGAACGAACAAACGAACTGACGAACGAACAAACTGACGAACGAACAAACAAACGAACAAATTAGCAAATGAATACATACATTCGCAGAAAGAAAAAGGCAAAAGGTACATTTGTGGAGTCAGTAAGGGGGGTGGGTGGGCTTCCGGAACCCAGGAACCTTGGGAATCCCCCCTGGCCTAGAACACACACACACTGATCGACACTGATACACACACTGACACACACAACTTGACGAACGCACACACACACACACACAATACACACACACACATCCACACCGGCACACACACACACACACACACACACACACGCACGCACACACACACTGTGACACACACACGTAAACACACACACCGGCAATGACACTGACACACACACACGTACCGTACACACTGACGGGCACACTGCCGGCCCGGGCTGTGACACACACACACACACACACACACACACACATAAACACAAACACATACTGACATACTCGCAACTGACATAGCAGAGGGGGGTGGTAAGTCATTTGAACGTTTAATTTCTTTTGTCACAAATTTAACTACCCATCAACAATTACAAACCGTTCCTTGTGTTTTTATTTTGAGATAGTTTTGTATTTTTAGTCACTGCAGCGAAGGGACATCACTCCCGCCACCTTATCTGTATCTTCTTAGCCGCAACACGTGGAGACCAGTCCAAATCGTCCAAATGTAGTGGTCATCTGCAGAGACGCCGCCGTGCCGTACAGCTTATCCTGGATGGGAGTCGGGATTCGCTTTTTTTGCACTGCCATTGATGCCAAGAACGGAGCAGCCAGGGTCATTTCAATTTTCATCCAGGAATGGCACAAGCGAGCCAAACCGGCCGATGGTCTTTCGACTCCATGGAGACAGCTGGTGAAGGTAATACTATTTTTATTCCTACATTTGTTGACGACAGAGTGCAACGTTTCTAAAATATGATCGGTGCTAACAGAGCAGCAGGAATATACGTGCCCTTGATGACTTGGTCACTTTCGGTTTCACGGTACCAGTAAAGTCGATCGAACCCCCCCCCCCCCCCCCCCCCCCTTTTAGGACCTAAACAAATCTGAAAAAATCAGGTCTTGAAAGGAAGAAGTCTTGAGATGAGAGTAAATATAGAGAGGTTGTGGACAGACAAATCTGAGAAAACAGGGTCTTAAAAGGGAGGGAGTCTTTAATCAGGGGATATTAAAAGTGTTGTTCCACTGTACTACCAAAAAGAGGGGATACTGTTTGATGTTACTGTAAAGACTTACAGTAACACTGTTCTCTCCGATTGCCAGTGTTTGTACTTTGTAACAGATTGTATGACCGGCACGGTTGGCCTTGTGGTAAGGCGCCCGCCCCGTGATCGGGAGGTCGTGGGTTCGAACCCCGGCCGGGTCATACCTAAGACTTTAAAATTGGCAATCTAGTGGCTGCTCCGCCTGGCGTCTGGCATTATGGGGTTAGTGCTAGGACTGGTTGGTCCGGTGTCAGAATAATGTGACTGGGTGAGACACGAAGCCTGTGATGCGACTTCTGTCTTGTGTGTGGCGCACGTTAAATGTCAAAGGAGCACCGCCCTGATTGGCCCTTCGTGGTCGACTGGGCGTTAAGCAAACAAACAAACAGATTGTATCCTGAAATTTAGCACTCCATGTGTTAACATTTCCACTTCCAGGTCTGTAGTGTGCAAACGTGTTGTCACTGTTACAGCTGAAATGAACTAACAAGAATACTAGTCTGATGTACATAAAATATGGGAGAGGTTTGGGGTCGGGGGTGGATGGCAAGCATAACATTGATAAATGACTATAGTTTTGCAGTGGTTTGCTCTCTTGTACTATGAGTGTTAACAGCAATTGTTTATAATTTGTTACTCAACTTACTGTAAGGACTATTACTATTAGCTTTTCTCAGCAACTGCAAACAATTGTGACTTAATTGCAAGAGCGCTTCATTAAACATTGGGACACTTCTTTTGGTTTTTTTAATGGCTATAGTGTAGAAACTAGAAATGCTGAGATACATTAATGTAGTCATGAACAACAGCAACAACAAAAACAAGAACATGTTTTGAATACTTCTGGCTCTGCATGGTGTTAATCCTACTCAAACTTAGTCAAAGTATTAAGGTATCATTATTTATGAATAATGTGAAGTTGAAGATACAAATTAATGAGAAAGTTTGTGTATTTTTCTGTACACTCTTGCTATTTACTGTTTCAGTGCTGAACCATTTGCTTGAATGCTTGATCAGATGATGACAGAGTGACACCTGGTGGTACCCAATAAAACTGCCTTTGCTGCTATAACTACAAGAAATTTCTACAATTCAGAACAGTAAGTGCATGAGGTTCCATTTTAAGCTGTCAAGAGTAAATCTCAGGAATAGATTAGAAGATTTAGTTATGTCACACATGTCTTGCTTTCTTGACTTTTCTCACACTCTCTTGTCAGACTCAGAGAGTGCATGATTGTACATTTTTTTTACAGTAATTTTTTATGTTCCTAATTGGAAAACAAATGTGTCATAATCTTAGTGTTTAGGATAACTATATGGCAGAGAGAATCATGGAAATGATTGGGCGATGGGGGTGTGTCGCTGGTGTGCAAGAGGGTGGGTGGGTGTGGAGAGAGTAGTGATGGTAGTCAACTACTAACTAAAAGATTACTGAAACATATGAATCGGGAGCGTCACATCTTTCTTCCTGAGACATCCCCTCTTGAAAATGGTGTGGCGTTTAGCTGAATGGAAACGTGGCAGTGTCCTGTTTTTCATAGCTTCGATGCGCGAAGTTGGGGATTTCAGCAGAGAATTTATTGATTGATTAATTAATTAGTTATTTAAGCTCACCTCACTCCTTAGTGTTATTTAGGGGGATGGGGGGGGGGGGGGGGGGGGGTGGTGTTGGCCTGGATCTTGTTAGTGAACTTTCTTTCTGGCAACTCGCATCAGAAATTCCAGGTTTGCTTTCAAGGCAATAGACGGTTTTTGAAAATAATTCTGTTAGGATTATCAGCAGTCCGGAGGTGTACAAATCCCTGTACTGCAGTCAGGTTTTTCAAAACATCTCGAGCACGCTCTACGCCTCTGACGGGCTGTATCCCACAATCGGGACAAACGACCAACTTGGATGTGTATGCCATGCGCACAATATGATACCCCTTGCCTTTAAAAATCAGCGGTCACGAGTTCATCAGAGTTCAGAATTTGTTGTGTAAAAGATAGCCGCTGTCAGCTAGCCATTCGTGGCTCAGGTGATTATATTTAATACAAATTTAAAAAAAGGTTTCTTATGTAGCGCACGCCGCACAGCATACACATCACAGTCAGTCGCTTGTCCTGATCGCAGGATAGCGTGAAACATGCTCCGGGAGACTGCCAATAATCCTTACATAGTTATTTAAAGAAATTGTGTATTGGTACAGCATGTTATGCATGTACTAAGATAGCTATTTGTAAATATTTGGTAGATATTTATGGTGGTGTCCCGAATTGCTCCCTCCCAATTTGCCCCATCCCATGTGGTCCCCAATTATTCTTGCATTTTGCTGTGAGTAACATAACGTGTGCAAAGGCATTTGTCTGAAGCGCATTTCCAAAAAGACCCCCCGCGGGTTAGGGGGAAGAATTTACCCGATGCTCCCCAGCATGTCGTAAGAGGCGACTAACGGATTCTGTTTCTCCTTTTACCCTTGTTAAGTGTTTCTTATATAGTCAATGTTTGTACAGATTTTAGTCAAGCAGTATGTAAGAAATGTTAAGTCCTTTGTACTGGAAACTTGCATTCTCCCAGTAAGGTAGTATATTGTACTACGTTGCAAGCCCCTGGAGCATTTTTTTTATTAGTGCTTTTGTGAACAAGAAACAATTAACAAGTGGCTCTATCCCATCTCCCCCCCTTTCCCTGTCGCGATATAACCTTCGTTAAACACCAATTAAAGAAAGAATTTCCAAAAAGCATAGTTACCATTTGTTTTTTTAAATCTGAATCCGTGACTGTTGTTCTTGAATACTCTTTCGTTTAGGTTTCCAAAAATGCTGATATAAAGGGGAAGGATAGTTGAAACTGTAACCGTTTACATTTTGCTCCCAGATTTGCAGTTGTTGTTTTTACTAGGAGTTTGGACGGGCTCGGTGTTCTTGTGGATAAGACATCGGCCTCCTATTCAGAAGGTCATGAGTCAAAATCGCGGCCGCCTGGTAGGTTAAAGGTGGAGAATTTTCTGATCTCCAAGGTCATTGCTTATGTGCAGACCTGCTAGTGCCTTATCCTCCTTCGTGTGTACACACAAGCACAAGACCAAGTGCGCACGGAAAAGATCCTGTAACCCATGTCAGAGTTTGGTGGGTTATAGAAACACAAAAATACCCTGCATGCTTCTCCCGAAAGCGGCGTATGGCTGCCTGAATGGTGGGGGAAAAACGGTCATACACGTAAAAATCCACTCGTGCAAATTTGTGAGTGAACGTGGGAGTTTCAGCCCATGAGCGAAGAAGAAGAAGAACTATGAGTTTTACTCTTTTAAAAAAATGGTTTTCAAATTCGAAGATTGCCACAACAGTAGTCTATCTCATCCGACTTGAACCCTTCAGACTCCCTGTACATGTACTTGCAGTTTAAACTCATATTTTGTCTGAGAATAGTTTTCAAATGCAAAGTCCTTCAGAAAAACTGCGAGATAAAAATCTGGAGTGCTAATATCGTGTTGGTGTATCGTGTCAGTGGCCGAGTGGTAACGCACTTGCGCTCGGAAGCGAGAGGTTGCGAGTTCGACCCTGGGTCAGGGCGTTAGCAATTTTCTGCCCCCTTTCCTAACCTAGGTGGTGGGTTCAAGTCTTTCGGATGAGACGAAAAACCGAGGTCCCTTCGTGTACACTACATTGGGGTGTGCACGTTAAAGATCCCACGATTGACAAAAGGGTCTTTCCTGGCAAAATTGTATAGGCATAGATAAATTTTCATAAAAATGTCCACCAAAATACCCGTGTGACTTGGAATAATAGGCCGTGAAAAGCAGGATATGCGCCGAAATGGCTGCGATCTGCTGGCCGATGTGAATGCGTGATGTATTGTGTAAAACAATATTCCATCTCACACGGCATAAATAAATCCCTGTGCCTTGAATATGTGCGCGATATAAATTGCATAAAATAAAATTAAAATAAAATCCCCGAGCTTAGAACTGTACCCACAGAATACGCGCAATATAAGCCTCATATTGATTGGTATGTAAGAAATGTTAAAGTCCTTTGTACTGGAAACTTGCATTCTCCCAGTAAGGTAGTATATTGTACTACGTTGCAAGCCCCTGGAGCAATTTTTTGATTAGTGCTTTTGTGAACAAGAAACAATTAACAAGTGGCTCTATCCCATCCCCCCCCCCCCCCCCCCCCCCCCCCCCCCCCCCTCTTTCCCCGTCGCGATATAACCTTGAACGGTTGAAAACGACGTTAAACACCAAATATAGAAAGAAAGAATAATCTTTGAACAGCATTTGGTTGGAAAATGAAAGTCTTCACAAAGCTATCTTCTTCTATTTGTGTGGGTTAATAAATAGGATTTAACATAACAATGTGGTACTGGTATGGGTTTTGTAAAGTGATTACTCAACTTCTGTGAATTGTACCTTCGTGGTGATCATGCTACACACTGGGTAATTCAAGCACAGAAAATAATATTTCTTAATAATTTGGCCTTATAAATGTACTCCGTGACTGTATTTGTATATGGTGAAAAGGAGAAGATATAAAATTTGTGAAATAGGACTTCGTATTTGGTTTTGTCATAATGAATTTGTTGTTTCTGTGTGTGTGTGTGTGTGTGTGTGTGTGTGTGTGTGTGTGTGTGTGTGTGAGCATGCATGCGTGCTTATGTGTGAGTGCACAATTGTGTGTGTGTATTAATCCAGCAGAAACAGCTTCTCTTCCATACATTTGAATCATTTATATTGATACCACATGGAGACTATTCTGAACACACAAGCGTGGTTTTCTCTCTACAGTGCTTTTCCTAAAGTTAAATATTGAATTTTTGAATTTAAAAGTTTTTGGCACACCACTTTAAGATAATGCTCAAGGAAAATAAATAGTCTTCTTTTTTCATTAACGCTTTTTCTCACAGTGATGTGTCAATATCTCAGACGCAAATCCAGAGCCATGCACCGTTTTATGCTTGGGAAGCGCACTATACTCACTTTGGTAACGGTCACTGTTAGAAACATGCATACCAATCAATCAATTAAGCAAAAATGAATGATAAGATTCGATTATGTTCTTCTTTTTGTGCACAGGCGGTTATATACAAACGTGCATAGTGTCAAAAGAAATCACACACACACACACACACACACACACACACACTGAAAGTATGAAGAAGCCCCTCCAACTTTTGGTTGAGTTTGACTGCATTACCTTGAGGAGACTGACGACACTTCACAATGGAAAAAATAATAACTTTTACATTTCAGTGATTTGTTTTAAGTACAAAAGTACAAGTGAAAGTAGAAATAAATTAATGTGACACTATCCCGTAATCACATATCAGGGTCAACTATAATCAGTCCATTTGTTTACAAAACTTTATTCAATTTGTTATCATGACAGAAACAATGCATTGTTTTTTTTAAGATAACTCAAGCATAAATGCTTATTTTAAGTCATCCTGGTATGTACATAACAAAGTTTAGCATGATGGCGGACTAGATACATTTACTCATTTCAGACAACGAAAACAAACAGACAAACCTGATGCGCAAGCAATCAAAAAATGGAGGGGGTGGTAGTACAGAACTTGGTGGGGGTAAAAACAAGAAACAAAAAGAAATGGGGTACGAGAGAACAGAATTCAGCATAAGGGGGAAAAAAAAGGACGACGAAGACTTGGAGCGCCAGAAATGTCGGAAGAGTGGGTCACGTCACAATAATATTAAATGCACAGAAGACACACACGCAAAGTTAATACATTTTGTGATCGTCGAAAATGGCACTAAATTACATAACGATTGGGCCATAATCGATGTCGAAACAAGGACACAAAACACGAGAGAAATTACGAAGAACAATTGGTCAGGCAGCATTTGTCTCATGACAGTGTCAAATGAACATTATGAATAAAATGTAGAGGCTCATGTACGGAACATGCCTGTTTGTCTTAATAAATTCTTGTACAGTTATGAATATGGTCTGATTGACATTCCGGGAATATTGCGGGATGCCTTTCAATAATATTTCAATAAACTTATAATCAGTTATCAATTGACAATAATCGTACATCTCTACACAAGGGTCAATGCAACAAATAGTGCTCAGCAGTCTCCCTTGGGTAACCGCACTCACATTTGGGGCATTCCTTGAGGTGCCGCTGACATAAATCAAAATTCAAATCACTCATACCAATACGCAGTCTGCAATTATGGACTTTTTCAAATCTATCTCCAAAATAATAATGACATGGTACTTTAAAATCAACGTTGATTGCAGTAAAGTAATTGACTGACAATTAGTAGGGTTGTATGTGGGGTGCCTAAAATTTGAACTTTTCTTATTCCCGAATATTTTTTGTGGGCGCAGAAGCACGGGGCAAATGGTATTGTTTTTTTCTGGAGGGGGATCAGACAATATAAAACCAATTAGAGGCCGAGTTGCCTGACAGAAAGGCCAATTCTAGCCCCAGTCCATGCCGGTTACATGTAATTAGCTATGCACACATTTGAGATCGATACCCAACCTTACTGAGCATCAGTTCTTTGCGTTATTTTAATTTTCTTGTTTTTCTTTAAAATAAAAAAGGGAATGGTTTTATTGATGTCATTTTATTATGTCATTATCTAGTCAGCATAAATGACTTTTGTGGATACAGGAGAAAGTGTTAAAATGTGAAGATTTCAAGTGTGGTTTGTGGTCATCTGCTCAGTTGACCACTTAAAATGTTGTTTCATTTGATGATACGTTTTGTTTGGTGTTCCCGCTTGAATGTGACAGTAAGTTGTACAATGTTACTCTGTGTGTGTGTCTGTTTGTGTGTGTGTGTGTGTGTGTGTGTGGTGTGTGTGTGTGTCATGTGTGTGTGTGTGTGTGTGTGTGTGTGTCAGTGTGCGTGCGTGAGTGTGTTTGTGTGTGTTGGTGTGTGTGTGTGTTTGGTAACCGGCTTTGTACAGCGGGACCACCTTATTTTTTCATGTATTTTTATTCATTCTGGAGCTTTATTAAATAAACTGCCCATTTCAATCACAACTCTGGTCTGGTCTTATTGTCAGTGTTGCATAAATGATTGTATGTGAGCTTGTGAACATACAAAGAAAAAAGAAAGAAACATTCTGTGTCGAAATATCTTGACTAAAAATCAGGCGGAAGACTACACCTGTTGCATTTCCTATTATGCTCAGGCAATTATAACTGAGGGCGGAAGCGACAATGATTCGTTTTCCCCCCAGATAACATTAATTTGTAGAGACGGAAAAGGAACACGCACATTCTGGAACTGATTTGTGTAAATAACTGAGAGGGTGTTTTGTCTGTTTTGTGAAACGGTCCTCACACATTTGCAAAGTTCCACAGTTAGGCAGCTGAATTAAAGCATTACATAATGCATAGTGTAAACTCTAGGCCCTACTTCAAGGTCTTATTACTTCAAGATGCATACACGTGCTGTTGTATCTGTTAGTGCTTGCCGGACACCAGTGCTGATTAAAATGGCTTAGATTGTTACTAATTTGAAACTACAGTATGTCCTTTTACGCGTTGTGGCAACTGAATTTTGTTGGTACCGATGATTTATACAAAGACTTTTATCACAGGTTTCTTCCATATCAAACATTTATACTTACCTTCAAGTTCGAGTTTACCTTTACTTTCACGAGGAGAGTCTGTGTGTGTGTGTGTGTGTGTGCGTGCGTGTGTGCACGCTTAAATATTCTTGATTTTTGAACATAAGCAGTTTATCTGTCATAGAGTTGTGTGTGTTTTCATGTCTGCGTGTTCTTTTCCCCCTCCTTCCTCCTCTCGGCAGTCCGGCTTCAGTCATTTTATTCCTCCCCTCAAAGCAGAAAGCAGCATTGTGTTAATGTTCAGAACTTTGCCAGGTTTTTTGTTTGTTTGTTGTGCTTCTTTAATTTAGGTTTGTTGTTTGTTTAAAACACTCAAACATACGCACACATCCACACGCACACTTTTACTTTTTAAGTTATAATAAGTATTGCATTCAGCCACGGTTTTTTTCTCAGTTGATATTCTGATTTTTGCCATTTTTTTGTGTAATTTGTTTTTGTTGTGCTTGTTTGATGTAGGTTTGGTGTTGTTTGTCGTTGTTTGTTTAACACACACTCAAACACACACTAACCAGACACACACACACACCACCACCACCACCACCACAAGAATAGGTTTACACTCACTTTTTCCTCCACGTTTTAATTTTGGCAATATCATTAACCCAGGATTGCAAAGCAGGGATCATTTGTCAATTTCATAACAACGTACATACAATTTCAGCTGGTCACTTCAATAAAATGTGCATCATCACAGGTTTCTGCTGGAATGACAGTGTCTTATCTGTCAACACAAAATACACACACACAAAATGAGTGTGATGCTGTATGCCTCCTAACAGATCCTAACTTCACCCTCCAAACCTCCCTGCAGATGTATGTTCTGTGCACAAAAATAACCTTTTAAAATATACAAAATGCAGACGACATTTCTACATTTGTAGTTGTGCTGCAGACCTGTTTACCCCCATAAGTGTTTTGGAGTAATGCTCAGCCCCAAAAATAGTAATCCTGGTACAAAAATAGTAATCATCCAGCATTCGTCGCCAATTACAACGCACATGACAACTGTGTCTGCGAAACGCAATCATGCACATATATCCATCATTCACAAACAAAACACATCAGTCAGTTTTTGTAGTCATCATAATGTCAAAGAAGATTACATCAAAAGCACATGCATCACTGATTTTTTTTCTTTTGCTCGTAGTAGGCCTTTTTCAGTGTGTCAAGCGCTTCTCTACTGTACTTGCGCTTGCTGAAGGTACTGAACTTGTCAAATTCAGGTGCACGGAGCCCCTGGGGCTTTTAGTCATACCTCAGGCAGCTATCTGTTAGAAGAACTACCAAGTTTCATTGACTTGCACCCAAAGAGTCAAGAACTGCGATTTTTTTACGAATCAATTTCGTACTCGGACCCGGCTGGTCTTGACCTATTTTTGGATCTAAATTTAGATCAGGTAGATCACCACATCATGCACAAAAAGACACGTCACTAGCAAACTATGTCAGACATCATCATGAGTTTGTATAAAACAAAATGGAGGCCGGAATCACTCAGTTGAATCGAACTCCGACCAAACACCACGTAATAACTAGGTTAATTTATGCACTCGCGTGAACAAGAAACTGTCGAGCTTCATAGATGTCATCGTTGGGTAGTTTTGGGTTTGTTTTACTACCATAGGAGGATTTTTGAACTGTAAATGCACTCAGCTGCAACAAAAACGCAAAACGAAGGCTGTAAGCTGCACTGTGCCTTTAAGTAGCTCAACACAATGATCGCAGCCCAGGGTGCTAACACAGTTTGGAAGGTCAAGGTTTTATAGTATGCTTCCCTAACGGGATCTTATAAAAAAAGCTAAAACATTTACCACTGAAGAAAAACCATCTCTGAACAATTCAAAATTGTCACACTACTAGTTTTACATTTTAAGGATCTTGCCTAGTGCACATCTTTTTATTATGAAACATTTGTATTGTAAACAAAAGAAAACACAATGTCTTGTGATCTGTAAATGTTCTTAATACAGGGAACTTTATACATTGTTCAAGTGAAGTACTGTACAGCCTATTTAGCTTGTTCATTTTCTCCCTATAATCTGCTACAATTCAATAAACTGCTGTAAACTTGTGTGCCCTTAAAGTAGATTTATGTCCTTCTGTGTGGGCACCTTCTTCTTCTTCTTCCTCTTCAGTGTTCAGTGTTTGCATTTGGATGTGTGCTCTCTGGCCAAGTCTTGTTGCACAGGGGTACGGGTGGCAAGAAAAGGCCACCCTCTCAGAACGTGTTGCAGAGTCTGTTCTTCCTACCCTAGCCACAGTCGCACGCTGTAGGTGCAAAACCTATCCTTTTGATGTGTACCTTCAGACAGCAGTGTTCTGTGCAAAGGCGAAAGATGGCTGTCTGTTCTGCGTGAGTAAGATGGGGCTATGGTCTTGAATGAGCTGGTAGCTGTCTGTCTTAAAAAAAAAAAAAAATAGACATCAAAGAAGTTGCAGCACCAGCCAAGTGTTGACTGTTTTCTTTATGCGTAACCTGGTCCTGGCAGTAGCTGTTGTCCATCTGTAAACAAGCAAGATCATTATTATAATATATTGATGGTGTATTTGTTTTACCCAAAAGACGATTAAAATAACATTTAATTTTTGTTTTAGTTATGTGGCATACATGCAGTGGAACGATCATATCTTGTGATATCTTCCCTCTGAGAAAAAAACTACTATTCAAAATGTACTTTTACATACTTTTTTGTTAACTTAGGCTTTTGAAGATCCACATCCAATCCTGCCACAATGTAGGCACAATCATAGGCTAAAATTGTCAGGGTTATTTACCATCGAACTGTCCTCAACATTCTATGCTGACACACACACATGCACACACACATAACTTGACTTCACTTAGGAAGGTTATGTGATGCTTAAATCATTTGTCTTGCCACTAGTTCATCACAAGTAACCACTGTGTTTATTGCTGGTATGTGCTTAAATGGAGGGATAGTCTTATCCCATGGTAAAAATTTTTTTTTTAACAAAAAGCCTGGCAGGTGATGTGAGATGTGAGCCAAACTGTGTTCACGAAAAGCAGCCGGCCTTTAATAACACAAAGCTGCCTCTGTACACAATTCTGCTTTTACACATGCTATCCCTTAACTTGGATTCATACCAAAAATCAAGCCTGGTTTCATAGGAAACAGTCAGAATGTTGATTCAGCATTTAGAATGATAATCTTATTTCATGTACACGCCTTGGCAAATCTGACAATTAAGTAAGCAGAAGTTTTCTTCACGGGACGGATTTGCTCATTTTATTATGTAGCAATGCACTTCACTTGGTCACATACACCCCCCCCCCCCCCCTCTGTGCACAGTGATAGTTTTAAACAAGGAATTCTGTAAACACAGGGGTGGTCAAATACACCCCCCCTTCCCTCTGTGCACAGTGATAGTTTTAAACAAGGAATTCTGTAAACACAGGGGTGGTCAAATACACCCCCCCCCCCCTTCCCTCTGTGCACAGTGATAGTTTTAAACAAGGAATTCTGTAAACACAGGGGTGGTCAAATACACCCCCCCCCCCCTTCCCTCTGTGCACAGTGATAGTTTTAAACAAGGAATTCTGTAAACACAGGGGTGGTCAAATACACCCCCCCTTCCCTCTGTGCACAGTGATAGTTTTAAACAAGGAATTCTGTAAACACAGGGGTGGTCAAATACACCCCCCCCTTCCCTCTGTGCACAGTGATAGTTTTAAACAAGGAATTCTGTAAACACAGGGGTGGTCAAATACACCCCCCCCCCTTCCCTCTGTGCACAGTGATAGTTTTAAACAAGGAATTCTGTAAACACAGGGGTGGTCAAATACACCCCCCCCCCCTTCCCTCTGTGCACAGTGATAGTTTTAAACAAGGAATTCTGTAAACACAGGGGTGGTCAAATACACCCCCCCCCCTTCCCTCTGTGCACAGTGATAGTTTTAAACAAGGAATTCTGTAAACACAGGGGTGGTCAAATACACCCCCCCCCCTTCCCTCTGTGCACAGTGAAAGTTTTAAACAAGGAATTCTGTAAACACAGGGGTGGTCAAATACACCCCCCCCCCTTCCCTCTGTGCACAGTGATAGTTTTAAACAAGGAATTCTGTAAACACAGGGGTGGTCAAATACACCCCCCCCCCTCTTCCCTCTGTGCACAATGATAGTTTTAAACAAGGAATTCTGTAAACACAGGGGTGGTCAAATACACCCCCCCTTCCCTCTGTGAACAGTGATAGTTTTAAACAAGGAATTCTGTAAACACAGGGGTGGTCAAATACACCCCCCCCCCCCCTTCCCTCTGTGCACAGTGATAGTTTTAAACAAGGAATTCTGTAAACGCAGGGGTGGTCAAATACACCCCCCCCCCCCCCTTCCCTCTGTGCACAGTGATAGTTTTAAACAAGGAATTCTGTAAACACAGGGGTGGGACTCTCTTGTGATGAAAAAAGAGGAAATCCCTTTTTTTCCAGGGGGTTCGGGGGCACGTTACCCCGAATTTTGGTTAAATGGTACATTAAAATCTGTGCAATCTGACAAAAAAGACATTCTCCACACTCCCCAACCTCCCCCCCCCCCCCCCCCCCTCAAAATTACTATTAGTTATCAGGAGTTTTCAGTCAGCACAATTTAACTCTCAAGCCTCCAGTGTTCTGTTTCATCTCCACGTCTCTCCAAATCATTCAGTCAACAAGTCATAGATATTGTAATGAAATGTGACGCGGAAAAATAGATTACTCCAGCAGAATTCGTAAGTTGTGTCCGCGGAAATCCGCGGAAAAGTCCCACCCCTGAAACAGCACTGCATGGTGCCTTTTCCAGAAATAAATTCATCAAAAAATGTCAACTCACAACAGCAAGAGTCAGTGTGTCGATTGTTCATATGTGACAAAGTTGAGGGATGAGCTTATCCTATGTTAAAGCCTGGCCAGAACTGAGACGGTGACGAGAAGTAGTGTGCCTATAATGACACAATGCTTTCTTCGTAAGCAATTAGATTCAACATCTCAGATCTGGTCAGGCCTATACAAATGCCATCTCTCAACTTGGTCCATACAAAAATCATGAGCCTGGCTTAATTCTGTACAGAGTGGGAATTTGTTTTTCTCTTTTTCGAAATCCAAAATAAGCAAAATCAGGTCTTAAAATCAATCAATCAATATGAGGCTTATATCGCGCGTATTCCGTGGGTACAGTTCTAAGAGCAGGGATTTATTTTATCTTTTTATTTTATGCAATTTATATCGTGCACATATTCAAGGCGCAGGGATTTATTTATGCCGTGTGAGATGGAATTTTTTTACACAATACATCACGCATTCACATCGGCCAGCAGATCGCAGCCATTTCAGCGCATATCCTACTTTTCACGGCCTATTATTCCAAGTCACACGGGTATTTTGGTGACATTTTTATCTATGCCTATACAATTTTGCCAGGAAAGACCCTTTTGTCAATCGTGAGATCTTTAACGTGCACACCCCAATGTAGTGTACATGAAGGGACCTCGGTTTTTCGTCTCATCCGAAAGACTAGCACTTGAACCCACCACCTAGGTTAGGGAAGGTGGGAGAAAATTGCCAGGGTCGAACTCGCAACCTCTCGCTTCCGAGCGCAATTGCGTTACCACTCGGCCACCCAGTCCAAGTCCAAATGGAGCAAGTCTTAAAATGGGAGTGAATTTACAGATGTTATGAACAAGAAGTCTGCGAAAACAGGGTCATTAATAGGAAGGAGTCTTAGATTGGGGTGTCTTAAAAGGGGCAGGGGTGGAGGCCACTGTAATGACCATGAAATACCGTACTTTCCGGGTCATAAGGCGCGACTTTTTTCCTTGAGTTCGACCCCTGCGTCTTGTATAACGAAGCGCCTAATCCGTGTATGAAATACGAAAAAAAATCAAAGAGACCGCTTGAGTACCAGTCAAACAACTTGTGATAATGCATGTTTCAGCTACTAGGTACTGCCCTGCCTTTGATCTGGCCGCACACACAGATTTCCACTCTGTTAAACTCGGTCATTGACCCCTGGGAAGAAGGTCGTGTCTTTTAACAAGGCCACCCAGCTATCACAATGCCTTTGGTCACTGACCGGTCACTGACCCCGATGCAGGAAGTGTTTCCTCTCTCAGATATGACAGGGGAACCACCTCTCATGGCAAAAACTGGGTCATTTTGGTGCGCCCTATTGGCCCCCTGCGTCCAATGGGTGACTGGATTACATTTTTTTTTTTAAAAGAAGGGGGTGCGTCTTAGATAACAAAGCGCCTTGTCACCCGGAAAGTACGGTAATCAAAATAATACTATCAGTCATCTTATTCTCTACCAAATTTCTAGAGGTCAAGACAATGATACAGATTATTTACTTGTGTCACTGTTAGTGTCATTCTATGAATAACAGACCGATAGAAAGAGAGCTCTGTGTCTTGTACCTGGGTTCGTGCTCAGTTGCTTGAAAATGGACTTGTCAGAGGTTCTTCTTCAGCCTTACACCAGCCTACAGCGGTAGCTTCTACTTCACCAAACTTTGTTCTGAAACAAAACAAATAAAACACATCTTCAGGGTCAAGCATATGTATCAAATCATGATCACACAATTAAACCTTCTTCTTTGGTCAGTACTATTGAAGATTTGTTAATTGTTTCTTGTTCACAAAAGCACTAATCAAAAAATTGCTCCAGGGGCTTGCAACGCAGTACAATATATTACCTTACTGGGAGAATGCAAGTTTCCAGTACAAAGGACTTAACATTTCTTACATACTGCTTGACTAAAATCTTTACAAACATTGACTATATTCTATACAAGAAACACTTAACAAGGGTAAAAGGAGAAACAGAATCCGTTAGTCGCCTCTTACGACATGCTGGGGGAGCATCGGGTAAATTCTTCCCCCTAACCCGCGGGGGGTTGTACAAGATAATGAAATAGAGTGAATTTTGAAGTGCATTCATAATTAAAGCCCAATCATGTGGTTTAACCTACCTAGTCTTGAAAAGCCTGTCCGAGGAAACAGATCAAGCACCCTTCCGCAGACCTTCCTGACGGAAGAGTCTTGGTTGTAACCGCTCACTTTCTAAAGTAGTCCATAAGCAGTTCCATGTGCCTATGTTATCACTGTAACCAGCTCCTTTGTGTACCTGTGATCTGGATGAGCTGCAACACATAAAACTTTCATATGAACACTATGTCAAGTATACCAGTTAGCATCCATCAAACACTGACTGACTGAGGAGCATCACAAGATCTGTTCTAAGGAGGTAACAACTATTGTCACAAAGTGTTTATGATACAGCTGCAGGCACATGGCACTGAGTGGTCAATTGGTGAGGGGGGGGGGGGGGGCAGAAGTTCTGCTCAGTCTTGTCTGCTGATACTACACTTTGTGGTGGTGTAAGGCAGGGAATCACACCCCAACCACTGGCCCCGCCCACCTGGTGTCGAGTGCCTGTGGATACATCAGTCCCAGTCATGGCTGGCCCCCGGTTGACAACTGCCATGTACGTCATGTACGGGTACATTTACTTTGCAGTACAGATTAGTTTTCAATAGCAATGACATCATGGACGCACACCTGCCCAACGCAGACAAGGACAGCAAAATCAGGGACCAAACGTGATAAAGAGTAACTAATCGTCACAAACATCAAAATGCTTTGCATTTCTTGACCAGATAACAATCATTTCTGGGCAATTGAAGATTATTATTCCACCTACAGGCTATCACCCCCATGGCTGTTACTTGTAACACATTTCATTTCTTAAAATATGTTTTGTAAAGTAATACTGTAGTTAATAGATTTCTCTGAAAGGCACATTCCTTCTCATGAAAACAATTTGGCTCACCGTCTAAGATCTGGTCAGGCTTTAAAATGGGATAAGACATGATCTCTTAACTTGTTCACATACCCACAATGAACGGTCTGGTTGCTCTCTGCGCCAAGTGCGATTGTGTTATGAATAAATGCTGTAAAAGCTACAACTGTACTAGCTCATTTAAAAAAAAAATCACAAAATGTCACTTCACCACAGCAAGCAAACAGTGTGTTTATTTCTGGTATAGAACAGACACACACATACACACACACACATACACCAAAGCAACACAAAAGCCCAAAACATGCCTACCATCTAAATGAGGAATCCAGTTCCAACTGTCTTCTGCCAATATAACACTGCCAGAGACACCATGGTGTAGAAAGTCAGTTTAAAGAGAGACTACCTGAAAGAAAAATGATACAATAATAATAAAACACCCAGTGCAATAGACATACTTGCTCGTTAAAGGCTTACTTTACCATGTAAAAACATTTTGCTTCACAGTCTCAGATCTTGTCAGGCTTTTACTTGGGATAAGATCATCCCTCTACTTGGACGAATAGCAACATAGATCAGCTTGAATGCTCTCTGTGCAGAGTGGTTTTTGTTTGTTTGTTAAAGAATTAGTTTTGTTAACAACACTGGTACCTTTTTGTGAAAATATTTCATCACACATTTTTAACTCACCACAGCAAGCAGTCACTGAATATATAATTTTTTGTATGTGGCCAAGATGAGGGATTCCATGTTAAAGCATAGCCACATTATACTGTAGTGACAAGGCAAGTGGGCCTTTAAATTGTAAACTGATATATATTGTGCATTTTGACTTCTTCATAAATTATAACCCTGATGCAGGCAGTCATCAGTACATGTAGTGGTTTAGTCCCTTGAATGAGAAAAGAATGACTTTGCAAGAAAGAAACTCGGAGTCAAAGTCAAAATACCCTTTAATTACAAACTATAGATTCCACAGGGTTTGAAGTTAGAAAGCTCTGAAAATAACTCTGCTATTTGAAATTGACTAATAGTATTAACTTTATCTTATACCGCCATACATGATACACATGTACAGACAAATGAACTAAGGCTTGTGAAGATCTATCCATAATCCTGCTACACAAAGACACAATCATTCAGAGGTTGAAATTGCCAGGGTCATTTTCCATCCCCATGTAGCCTGGATTTAATTACTGGCATGTTTTTCAGTTAAGAGATGTGTCACTCAGAATGACAGGAGATGGTTCACTCAATGCAGAGCTAATATAACATTGATTTCTTCATGCCATCTGATTTGCAGTTGAATCACAGGGCGAGAAAAATTCTAGACTGTCCTCAAACATTCTATGCTGACTGTAAATTGTAATTATATAATACACACACCTAGCTAACTGGTACACTATTACACTTGCTCTGGCTTACTTCTTTCTTTTTCCAACATAATAATCTTTATTTGTACTTTAGCCTTTTGTGGTAAAATATTCTCATTACCACCAGTTGCACTCACAAGCTAGCACTAGTGTATTTTGGAAATGATCAAAGGACTTACTTGTGTTCTACAACAGCACCATGTCAGTGTTGCGGGAAGAATGAGGCAGGGCTTGGTAATAACTGAGACCTGCAAGTAAACAGAACATATTTAGAATCCCAGCATGTGTTATAATTTGTGTATATTTCTTTTATATTATAAGGTCTTACATTGCAATAACAAACACA
>NC_090250.1:17616848-17619188 GCF_037325665.1 Littorina saxatilis | reverse complement strand
GTGGGCAGAGTAGAAAACACACGTTACCTCCCTAAACGACTCTGAATGCAAAACAAAAAAAACAAAAACAAAAAAGTCCTCGACTGGAACTCGTGTCCTAGCTTCGTCAAAATGAAATCAGTTCATGACTCCACTTGGACATATACCAACAATCAACTATGCGTTGATCTGCACGTTTAACAATAATTCAGAGCAAAATCTAAACAACGAATTCGAAGTGACTGTGGTAAGATGAACAAAGTTAAAAAAAAAATTAAAAAAAACAAAGGATTACTGTACTCACCGATACAAAGACGACACAAGACGATTACGAATTTTCGCTTCTGGAAGCTTCATCAGGAAAAGAACACAAAAGACAACAAAAAGCAGGCGCAACACGGAACGAACAGGGTTTGAAAGAAAATGGAGGGGAAACACGCAAAAAAGGGAAGGAACTCTAGGAACGAAAATGAATGAAAGGGGAGAGAAGTGGTTGCTTTTTGTCCAATGCTATTTTGACATGTTTGGCGAAAAACAAGAGCGGAGACGCCCACATTTTTGTGACCTCTGCTAAATTTACTTTCACTAGCTAAAAAAAAAACCCGAGCATGTACATGACTCGTACTATATAGCCAAAAGGTCAAACATAATGTCTGCCGCCCTAATCTTCCGCGGATCAACTATCCTAGGT
Organism: Littorina saxatilis; assembly: GCF_037325665.1. NCBI lineage: Eukaryota > Metazoa > Mollusca > Gastropoda > Littorinimorpha > Littorinidae > Littorina > Littorina saxatilis. Next base: position 17,618,518 of record NC_090250.1, on the reverse strand, counting down.
AATCAGCCGTCATCTGTAATCCAGCCACCAGATCATGTGACACTGTCACGTGATACGGTTGATGACTTCTAAACGTCCTTGTATAGAGTCTGCACTCGTTCTGGCAAAGAGACAAGATGTTCAACAAGATTTGAAGTAACAAAAGTGAAAGTTACACACTTTTAGAACTTTCTTTTTACAGTGATAGAACAGATTGTAAGTAGTTTCGACTAGCAAAATCAGCTGAAGTGACGATAACAAATAATATCCAACACCCTTTGTCTATTGACAATTCATATCTCTCATGAAAAAGATAGAGAGTTAAACACAGTCAAACATCACTAATGGAACCTGTTGTCTGATCAATATGGAGACCTGCTGAGATTTGACATCGCCAGTCATCTGAAACAATGATTTGATTGACAGGCCCGGCTGGAAACGGAGGGGGTGCTTTTGAAATTTGATTGACACAGTCTCATGATAATAACAAAATGTTAACAGCTGTGTCTTTCAAACTGGAATTGTCTGCATTGTGTTTCGGTAAAGGTCAGATGAGAGCTGAATTGTGACGTCATTGACGAGGGTGGTGTGACCTTAATACTGTTGCTCTATTGTTATTTTAGTCATGGCAAAACTTCTCTTTTTACATTTAGTCAAGTTTTGACTAAATGTTTTAACATAGAGGGGGAATCGAGACGCGGGTCGTGGTGTGTGTGTGTGTGTGTGTGTGTGTGTGTGTGTGTGTGTGTGTGTGTCTGTGTCTGTGTCTGTCTGTGCGTGTGTGTGTGTGTGTAGAGCGATTCAGACCAAACTACTGGACCGATCTTTATGAAATTTTACATGAGAGTTTCTGGGAATGATATCCCCGGACATTTTTAAAAAATTTTTCGATAAATACTTTTGATGACGTCATATCCGGCTTTTTGTCAAAGTTGAGGCAGCACTGTCACACCCTCATTTTTCAATCAAATTGATTGAACTTTTTGTAAAGCAATCTTCGACGAAGGCCGGACTTCGGTATTGCATTTCAGCGTGGTGGCTTAAAAATTAATTAATGACTTTTGACATTAAAAATCTGAAAATTGTAATAATTTTGTTTATATATAAAACGATCCAAATTTACGTTCATCTTATTTTACATCATTTCCTGATTCCAAACACATATAAATATGTTATATTTGGATTAAAAACAAGCTCTGAAAATTAAAAATATAAAAATTATGATCAAAATTAAATTTCCGAAATCGATTTAAAAATAATTTCATCTTCTTCCTTGTCGGTTCCTGATTCCAAAAACATATAGATATGATATGTTTGGATTAAAAACACGCTCAGAAAGTTAAAACGAAGAGAGGTACAGAAAAGCACAGCGAAACCACTACCGCGCTGAACAGGCTCGTCAGTTTCACTCCGTTATGCACAAGCGGCGGACTACGGTCATTGTGAAAAAATGCAGTGCGTTCAGTTTCATTCTGTGAGTTCCACAGCTTGACTAAATGTAGTAATCTCGCCTTACGCGACTTGTTTATTTGCTGTCCTTACACCTAGCAAAATGTTCACAGCTGCTCGTTTCATTTGAAATAGTCTGCATGCACTTTGTGTCCTGTGTAGATCAAGGTTGCCTGAAAGTGGATTTGTTTCATAGAGACGAGGGGACAGTTACCTTTACTTTGACTGATGCCCCAGTGATC
>NC_090250.1:17404348-17609348 GCF_037325665.1 Littorina saxatilis | reverse complement strand
TTGGGGGGTCAAGGTCAAATGTTTGTAATTGTTGTGGCTGTAGTGGTGGTGGTGGTGGTGATGTTGTTGGTGGTGTTCTTGTTGTTCTTGTTTAGTTCTTGAAGCTAGATTATTCCGACAAGGGCAAGGACAAGCAAAATAAAGTTCAGTTTTGGGAGGTCAGGGTCAAATGTTGTTGTTGTTGTTGTTGTTGTTGTTGTTGTTGTTGTCGGCCCTGTTGTTGTTTAGTTTTTGGGGCTAGCTTATTTGTTAAGTGTCTTCTTCGTTTAAAATAGTTTGCACATTTTTGCAACGAAACGGGATACCTTTGTTTATTTTGCCAGGAATAATAACATTACACAGAGTTTATTTAACGTAGAATGTAGAATTTAACATATAACTTTTGCTTAAATGACAAAACAGTTGCCAGTTGTTTTAAGTCATGATTGCTTACTGCTGAGGAAAGCAAAATGCATTTAGCAAATAAAGGAGACTTTATTTTACACATATCTTTTGCTTAAAAGACAAAACAGTTGCCAGTTGTTTTTGTCCGTAGCAAGATTCCTTCCCGAGAACGAGCGAAGAATGTCACATTCACTGTGACATTCAAGAATCTTCTAGATACACCACCTGCTTGTCAAAACATACGCAGCAACTGTAGCCGTCGTAAACAGAAATACTGCACAGATTTTGTCTGACATGACATTTATACGAAAAACAAAAAAAGCTAACAACGTCTTGGGCGTAAACAATATGTCGTCTTTGGGCGAGGTCAAGGGTAAGGAAATATGGGGAACTTTTCAGAATGTCACCTGCTTCAAACGAAACACAACACACACACACACACACACACACACACACACACACACACACGTACTCACGCACTCGCGCACGCACACACGCACGCACACACGCACGCACGCACGCACGCACACACGCGCACACACAGACACACACACACACACACACACTCACACATACAAAGGTTGGGGGTGGGGCAGATTTCTTATACCAAAACGTTACGCGTTCTTCTGCCAAAAGCAGCAATATTCTGTGTTTTGCTGGTTTTATCAAAGGCGTTAAAGAGGCATAAAGAAGGGGGGGGGGGTGTCGATGAGTTCATGGATAAGAGAGTTAGCTTACGGCCTGCAGCTTGATGAACCTACGTGGGGATGGGGGATGGGCTCGGGAGGGGGGAGGCTGGGGGTAAGGTTAAGAGAGATAGAGAGAGATCGAGACAGAGACAGAGAGAGTATTGTTTTTTAACATTAGCCCAAAATTATACAGCTAATGTCTGAACATCGTTTCATTTCCCACGTAAGCAACAAAACATTCGCATCTGCGTAGAAAATCATTCATTTTGTATTGTTATGCAATAATCTACGTCAGAGGGTGTCTTTTTCTCACTGACCCCGACATCTGAAGGTAGTATACGTCATTTCGTAACTAACCCTGATGACGTACCTGGTCCGTAAATGGCATGTCGGACAAGACCTTTGGCTGAATACGTGTTGGGAACATTCAAGAAAACTTTTAATAATAGCACAGGCAGTTTATTTTTACTTCTGCGCGGTCTTTGTTCTTACGGATGTGGATCATGGAGTGTAACCTGTGGAATGATTTTACAAGCGTGTCCAGGATAAGAATATTGTTAATGACAAGAACGTGGCCTTATCAATCAATCAATCAATCAATCAATCAATCAATCAATATGAGGCTTATATCGCGCGTATTCCGTGGGTACAGTTCTAAGCGCAGGGATTTATTTTTTTATTTTTTTATTTTTTATTGTATGCAATTTATATCGCGCACATATTCAAGGCGCAGGGATTTATTTATGCCGTGTGAGATGGATTTTGTTTACACAATACATCACGCATTCACATCGGCCAGCAGATCGCAGCCATTTCGGCGCATATCCTACTTTTCACGGCCTATTATTCCAAGTCACACGGGTATTTTGGTGGACGTGTTTATCTATGCCTATACAATTTTGCCAGGAAAGACCCTTTTGTCAATCGTGGGATCTTTAACGTGCACACCCCAATGTAGTGTACACGAAGGGACCTCTGTTTTTCGTCTCATCCGAAAGACTAGCACTTGAACCCACCACCTAGGTTAGGAAAGGGGGGAGAAAATTGCTAACGCCCTGACCCAGGGTCGAACTCGCAACCTCTCGCTTCCGAGCGCAAGTGCGTTACCACTCGGCCACCCAGTCCATATGCCGTATGGGAATGGGGGGGGAGGGGAGGAGGTGAGGGGGGGTGGTAGGGGGAAGGGTGTACTTGGGACATACTGAGACGCAACTCCCGTGTTTTTTGTTTTGTTTTATGTTTTGTTTTTAATCGTATTTGCCTAGCCTTCCTTCGCCTTTAAATATCTCATACTCAATTGTTCCTTTGCTAAAAAACAATACAATAACATTTATTCAAACAAAAGCAGTGCGACTGATAAAACGTCTCCTTGACCCTAAAAAGTACAATGGTTTCCATCGCTCACTGGCATAGTTTGACTGACTTTCGTGCGGTAGGTAGGTCGGCGGCAAACATCAAAGGCACGGCGGCGTCTTTGATGCGGATCATACCTGCCAGGTGACGAGTGCAGCAGTCAACTCATCTGTGCACTTTATGAGCGGTCAAGCTGTGTGAGCGACTGTGTTCGGTGCGTCACTGTGGCATAGATAGCTTTCTTAAACTGCAAGTGAAATGAAAAAAGGCCTATGTGCTGTATATATCTGCTTTTAAGCTCTCCCTGTACAAATCTGAATCACCTGTTTTAACCTTTGATTTTATAAAGTGGCTCTGAAATTTTATCACTTTTTATAAAGTACTTTTTTGGAAAATAAACGTATACTTTTAACATCCTATTCCCAATGCTCTTGGAGACAACGGGTGCCAAACCCAATTATATTAAATCACACTATCTAGAAGAAGAATTTATCCCTCTTAACAAACTTTTATCATCACTACTCCTGCCACCCCGTCATCCTCCCCTCTTTTCTCACTTTTACCAGCTCCTTAGCGTATCACCAACTCTTGTCCCAAATAGAAATAGTTTCTGAGAGGACGTAAACTCCCCCCTTTAGTCGTTAGGTCAAGCTGGGTTGTCCCCACTGTATCCACCTCCCCCCTGCGTGTCCCCATGCCAATAGTGATACTGTCCTCACTCCCACACACGCTGGCCAGTGACGAAATTATTGGTCTGGAGTCATGATTGCTTGGCTTACTGCTGAGAAAAGCAAAACGCATTTAGCAAATAAAGGAAGATAAACTTATGACTTTGACACAAGTCGAAGGTTATTTCACATATTTAGGTTGATGAATCTCTGTCCTGCATTTAACAGTGACTTGCCGTACATGTTTTATGAATTTAGCAAGTCCATTAATTACCTAATGAACGGGAAATGTGCACTTAAAAAACAGAAAGAGAAAGACAGAGGAAAGGGGTTGGGTGGGGGGAGGGGGAGGGGTGGATGGGGGGGAGGGGGAGAGGTGGAGGGGGGAGGGGTGTTTCTGATCTCTTACTCTTCTCAGTTCTGTGCAAAGCGCTTTCAATGTGTTAATTAGCAGAACGAAAGTTATGAGACGCCTTGTGTCAAGTCGAGTTCGTGTGTCCTTTACTGAAGACTATGGAAGGAACTGTTTCCCACTATAGCCTTATTTCTAGTATCAGGTCGACCAGATTTGGTCACCTGGATCTTTAGTAATAATGTTTTAAACAAAAATTTTTAAAAAATGCATCCAATTAACTGTTGATTCTTTGCAGTCTCTGCTTTTCCAAAAACAAATAAACTGCTGACGTTCCGAAATAAAGAACAAAACAATGTCATGTAATTACACGGAATGTTATTAGAATATGCATACTAATTAGCCATAAAACATTCACAAAATATTTCGTAGTTGTGCTTCATTTACCAGTCCATTCTTCTTCTTCTTCTTCTTCTTCTTCTTCTTCTTCTTCTTCTGCGTTCGTGGGCTGAAACTCCCACGTACACTCGTGTTTTTTTTTGCACGAGTGGAATTTTACGTGAATGACCGTTTTTTACCCCGCCATTTAGGCAGCCATACGCCGTTTTCGGAGGAATACCAGTCCATTCAAAAACCTATGTTATTATTTCATTCTACTTTTTTCGACCCTTTACCCGACGTTTCTCTTATGCACTTCATTTCAATGTCGTGACATTTTTCAGACGTTAATTTTGCACTGACGGATCTGTCGTCACCTTGTTGGAAGCGTCGTCTTTTAATTTTGTGAGACAAAGGAAGCTACTGTGGACAGCAGACGAACTTGACATGTGACTTGTCTCTTCCTCTCTTAAACTGTCTGTCACGATATCAATTTACAGGCACAGAGAGAGAGAGAAAGAGAGAGGGAGAGAGAGAGAGACAGAGACAGAGACAGAGAGTGAGAGTGAGAGAGAGAGTGAGCGAGGGAAGGGGGAGAGACAGACACACAGACAGACACACACACAGACAAAGTGACACACAGAGAGACAGACAGACAGACAGACAGACAGACAGACAGACAGACACAGAGAGCCAGAGTGACAGAGAGAGACAGGGACAGACACGGAGATGAAAAGCCATTGGGAGGGAGAGAGACACGGAGGAGGAGGGTGTTACCAGGGAAGAGTCGATGAGAGAAGGGGGGGGGCGAGCTGGAATGAGAGAGAGAGAGAGAGAGAGAGAGAGAGAGAGAGAGAGAGAGAGAGAAAGGAGGAGAGGGAGAAAGACAGACAGGAGCAGAAAGAGAATGAATGAGAGAGACAGAGACCGAAAGAGAGAGAGAGAGAGAGAGAGAGAGAGAGAGAGAGAGAGAGACGGAGAGAGACGGAGAGGGAGATTTTGGAGAGAGACGGAGAGAGAACATACTGAAGGTTATGATGGACAGATCTGCACTTTGCGACATACGTTACACTATATCAAACTCTGACGTTGTATGGGAACGAGTCTTGACATTTTGTTTTCAAGTGTTGAAAGTCTTTTCAGCCATTTGCTAACTGTACAATTCATCTACTCAAAATGTAGATTTTCGCATTGGTCTTAAACTTAATGGTGTCTTCCATATTGAGAGCGTTCCTGTAACATTACCACACACACCATCTATCTGTCAAGCCTTTCTGTTATCATTTCATCCTTTCTTTTTGTATTTTTGACTTAAACGATAAACAGTCCAAAAACCTCTGGTGCAGAATGATGAAAAATCCCATAAAGCTGACCTCATGCGGTGCGGAAAAGCATAACGTTTTCGCTCAGTGAATGGGATCATGAATATTTATTGTCGTTTCTTTATATGATTTTGGCCTAGGAGCTGTCGATAATTTTACGGCTGCGACCTTTGTAGAATGTTAACGGTCTAGTTTTTGTATTACTAGATGGAAATCGCCTTTTGTGTTTTGGCTGTCTTTGTTTCATGTTTCTATTCATAGTTTGCATGGATGCCATTAATTTTGTCTTTTCATTCATGGGCGAGCAACAAAAGAAACGCCTTTGAGAGGATTGGTTCAGCAAAAATTATGTGGTTCATGAAATAAGAAAAAGAGCAAGAATACTGAGGCAGAGAAAGGTCGACCGCATATTTGATCACACTCTTACCTGACGAGACACACGTTTAACCGCCTGGGTGCTTCCTTTGCTGAGGTTTTGTCGTTGTGGGTTTTTTGTTTGTTTGTTTTTGTGTATGTGGGGGTTTGTTTTCTGTGTGTGTTGGGTTTTTTTCCTTTTTTTTAAATTTTCGTTGGTGAATTGATACCGTGGTGGGTTTTTGTTTTGATTCATAATTCATTTCTATATTGTACCATCGCTGGCAAATGGGACTCACATCCTTTGTAAAAGACCTTGGCCATTCTGCCATAAGTGCAAATGACTGATACCACCTAAATACGCATACACTTGTGTATCTTATCTAAAGTCGGGGTAAAACCTAATGGCTTTGCCGCGAGGGCGTAAAACTTAAATGTTTCTCTCTATTATCGTTATTACTATTTTTGGTGTTGTTTTCACTCCAGAAGTGAAGCCTGCAGGCTTAGTGTTCGGCATCCCCCTGTCACGGTGTATCGGTAACGTCAAAGAGCCTGCGTCGTATAATTCAAAAAAGTTGCTTTTTTGTTTGCATTGATCGTGCATTGCTTTGAGCAAGGTATCCATGGATGAGACACCATCTAATACTGCTATTTTCATTATTATTGTTTTGTGTCGTCGCTCCAGACGTGAAGCCTGCAGGCCTGGTGTTCGGGATTCCCCTGTCACGGTGTATCACCAATGACAAGGAGCTGGCCAAGAAACGCAACAGGACGCAGAACACGGCACTCAAGACCCGTACCGACAGTGCTGACCACGTCTTGACCCCACGCCCTGGAAGGTATGTGCAGGGGGAGGGGGGAGGGGGGAAGGAGGGAGGAGGAGGGCGTTGGGTGTGTGTGTGTTTGTGTATGTGTGTGTATGTGTGTGTGTGTGTATGTGTGTGTGTGTGTGTATGTGCGTGTGTGTGTGTGTGTTTGTGTGTGTGATTGACAGAAAGAAGGGAAGATACACACAGTTTATGGCAGTGTCTCTTCTTCTTCTTCTTCTTCTTCTCCGCCTCCTTCTTCTGCTTCTTGTTTTTCTTCTTCTTCTTCTTCTTCTTCTTCTTCTTCTTCTTCTTCTTCTTCTTCTTCTTCTTCTTCTTCTTCTTCTTCTTCTTCTTCTTCTTCTTCCTTAATTCCGCTTTGCGCATTATTACATTTAGAAATTCTCTTTCGATGGCAGGAAGTCGAGCAGCTCTTCCCAAGGTTCAGTGGACAATACTGCTCACAACGGAACCTCAGCGTCAGCCAATCCCTACGCCATCTACGATTCCGCGCGGGTGAGTTCTGATCACGTGACTATAGTAAAACAACTGGTTTCAACCAGACTTTATTCAATTTCAACATGGTTCAACAGTAACAGACCGTCGCGATATAACCTTCGTGGTTGAAAACGACGTAAAACACCAAATAAAGAAAGACACAGTAACACAAATGACAACATGGACACGAACTCCAGCGAACGCTATTAATATTACGTTACATTTACGTTTTGTTTTGTCAAGAATTTAACGTTCCAATAGCCTACCATTCTTGGAAAAATCCAGTAAAGAGGATGAAAGTCGCTTGTTCATGTCAATGCTTGTTACACTCTCAGGTGCCAGGAGATTGGTTCCGTATAACTCTCGCTTACTCCATTATTCATGTCGTGTGCATTTAGAGCGCTTACTTCCCTTTGGTTATTTGATCTACCATTCTTTGATTTTATATTCCGAATTTTGGAACGATAGCAAGTCTATCTGTTTTTGGGATTTGTATTTGATGATTGTGTATTTGCAGAGAGCAGCCAGCTCGGACTCTCTGTCAGAGTCGGACCACAGCAGTCGCAACACCAGCTCCAATCTGATAGAGGCCCTCGCTCTGCATGCCTCTCAGGGGGAGAGACCCGCGTCCCAGGCCGTCGGTTCCACCCCCCAGGTCCCGCACATCGTGGACGCCTGCTTCAAACACCTGGAGACCTATGGTAATTTTGTCGGTTTAAACACAATTGTATTCAGAATGCAAGACATGAGACAGTTGAAAATATGCATCCAGGACACGAACTCAAGCAAAAGCTTATAAGTACTTTTGTTACAGTTGAATCTGCCCTTGCGACCGCCTCTCGAAAGCCACCACCTGCCCACGACGACCGCCCCGAAAAACTCCCCCGACGAGTTTTATTCCCTCTATAATTCATCTTTTCATAGCGACCACCTGTCTAAAACGACCATTATTTTATGATCGGTTCCTTTGGTGGTCGTTATGGGCAGGTTTGGCTGTATTTGTGTTATGGTTGAAACAGCTTTTTTTGTTTTATCATTGGCGGTGTTGGAGGAGAAGAGGGAGTGAGGGTGACGAGGGGGAGATAACTGAAAGAATGCCGAAAGGGGAGCGTTTGAGGCTATATTGTTTTCTCCATCGCATTAAATCGCAAAAGTGTGGTCGTCTTTGGTATTTTTGATTGAAAAGCTTTTTTTTCATCCCAGTGTTGGTGGTGGCCGGTGGCGATGCAGGGGGGGGGGGGCAAAGGGAAAGAATACCGGAAGGAGGGCTTTTGAGTCTATATATTGTTATCTCTATCGCAATTAATGTTTAAAAGAACTGTATTGCGTTCACTTACTGTTGCTAATCGACTCATTGAAGCACAAACAGCGCTCTAGTTCAAAACATGCTGGGTTGTCGATTGACTTCGAATAAACACGGTAATTATGTGTATTTAAAAAAAATTCTTCCCGACATGTGTCTGTGTGTGTTGTTTTTACTACCAAAGGCATTGGTATTAAAGGCTCTTGTTTCCGTTGTTTGCAGGTCTCCAAGTTCTAGGAATCTTTCGAGTTGGTTCTTCCAAGAAACGAGTAAAACAGGTAAGATGTGTTTCAAAGAAATACAGTTCTTCGTTATGAATAAAACGCACTAGTTTAACATTGAATGCATATTAACAAAAACATAAAAACCTTAATGTACAAAATAAAATAGAACACAAAACTTACGACAATATAACAAAGTATAACGAAACGTTCAATTAACTAACATTTCTTGTTTTTTGCTTCGCAGTTGCGGGAAGAGTTTGACTCTGGCAAAGACGTGGTCCTCACTGACGACCACAATCCGCACGATGTGGGGGCGCTCCTCAAGGAGTTCTTCAGGGATCTGCCTGAACCTCTTCTGACCAGGGATCTCTACCCTGCCTTTGTCGCCACGCGCAGTAAGTCTTTTGGCAGCTCTGTTGTTGTTGTTGTTGTTGTTGTGGTTGTGGTTGTTGTTGCTTCCGATGCTGTTGAGTGAATCTGCCCGAATCCCTTCTCACAAGGGACAGTAAGGTCTTATGATAACGTCCACTTTTCTTTTCTTGACAGCATTACAAGAAAGCCAAACAGTTAGCTGACACAAAGCTCAGCGTTGTAAACTGTTCAGCAGTCTTCATATTTTCTGTTAATAGCATTAAACTTAAAGCAAGAACACTTGTGAGAACCTCTCTCGGTCTGTCTCTGTCTGTCTCTTTTTGTCTCTCCCCCTCCCCTCTCCCTCTCCCTCTCTCTCTCTCTCTCTCTCTCTCTCTCTCTCTCTCTCTCTCTCTCTCTCTCTCTCTCTCTCTCTCTCTTCTCGTAGGTGTTCTGCACTCTTGCAAACGCAAGAAAAGACGGCCGACAATATACAGAGAAATACTAACTGCATTCTGTTTGGTCGGTAAATAGTTGGTAAGTATAGTGCGAGTATTAAAAACAATCCTCTTTGTCGGCGGAAACACGTTGGCAGTTGAAAACAAAAAGCTTTTTAAAAAAACCATTATTTGTTCTCAACATGCGTCATTAAAGCACACTCATACAAGCACCCTCCCTTTTGACTCGGGAGGCATCCAAAGTGGGAGTTTTTCCCCATCAAGTTGTGCAAACAGTTCACTTGTCTTTCTCCACAGTACAATGCATTGGTGGGGAAAGGGTCTTGCTTGTGGGCAGAAATAGCATTCCATCTCAGTGGCCAGCTAAGATGGAAAACACATTGAGGTGTGTATAGGCCCCAGCATGGTAAGACATTCCTGGGAGTCCGTACCTCTCCAGGTTCAATGGCCTCCCAGACATCTGGAACCATTTCCACGTCCGCAAAACAACACCTACGGGCGACCACTCTAGACCGCTTGACATTTGACGCGAGAGTGACCTACCCTGCGTGTTCACCCTTGGGTACAGATTAGCATTTGGTCTCCATGTTTGAGGGAGAATGTGTTTTGTGCATGAACAATGCTTGGGGTCAGAGAGGAAAAGTTCAGAAATCCGTTTTACTCCACCAAACATGTATCGTGATCCGTAGGTATGCATTAGGTTTTGTCTTTGGTCTTGGCCTCCAGGGGAGTAGTTTCTTTTGTGCTACGGTGAAATATCTGAGAGAAAAAATAGATCTTAAAAGAGTGGGAATCGTAAAATGGAGGTTCATTTACAGAAATTATGGAAACCAACAAAAAATCCATTTTTTCATCAAATGATTATCCCATCGCTGGGAAATTCGGGTCTCTTCCTCTCAGGGAAAGCTAGCAGCAACAGAGTCGCGCTAATTCTGGGAGACCAGACCTGTTTAAAAAGGAGGGGGGGAGTCACGAATCGGGGGGTATTAAAAGGGGGTTTTCATTGTACTCCGTGTACAGTGGAACCCCCCTTTTAAGACCTCCCAGTTTAAGACTCCCTCCTTTTTAAGACCTTGTTTTGTAAGATTTTCTGTTCACAACCTCTGTAAAATTACCCCTATTTGAAGACTCCCTCCTTTTTAAGACCCAATTTTCCCAGATTTTTGGAGGTCTTAAAAGGGGGGGGGGTTCCACTGTATATATTTCACTAACAGCGACTGGCAGAGGTCAATGCCTCATGAGTGGAGTCCCCACTTTACCCTATGGTCCTCATCGTTGTTTTGTTTTATTCCAACAACAGCAGTCATCTGCTACGGGATCGCTAACAGATCCGCCGGTAACAGGGGACTTTAGCATAAGAATGATGAAAGTGTGAGAGCATGTAAGAGTGTTGTGATGTGGCCATTGTCTTGGTTTCCCTTGGGCCGCGAAGTTGGATGTGGGAGGTGTTTTCTTTCTTGTCAGAAGGGTATTGTACTTTTGTTTCGATTGGCATACACTTGCTCTCTCTCTCTCTCTCTCTCTCTCTCTCTCTCTCTCTCTCTCTCTCTCTCTCTCTCTCTCTCTCTCTCTCTCTCTCTCTCTCTCTCTCTCTCTCTCTCTCTCTATTTCAAAACTCTGAGAATCTGAAAGAACTGGGTCTTAAAAGAAAAGGCCTTAAAATGAACAAACATATATTTATAATGCAGAATTTCTTACGTGTAAATTAAATAATCTCCGAAAAGTGGTCTTACGTACGACATAGGTTTCGCCGAAGAGTGACTTCTCTTCTCTCACTTCACAGACGTTTCGCAGCAAGCTTTCCGTTCGCTCACTTCCGTTATATTAAGCGCATATCACACAAAATATTTCACTGTGTTCAAGTTTTGTGTTCGCTCACACTCATGTGTGTCAGTTTAAGAGCATATCACACGCAACATTTCAATTCACTGTGTGCAGAAATCAAGGATAGAGAGATCCAGGCGGAAGCTGTGCGGTTACTGCTGACGTTACTTCCGGCCGCCAACCGCGACACCTTGTGGGCGCTGCTCCGATTCCTGGCCACTGTCCACCGACATTCCGTGGATTCCACTGACCGCCATGGACGGGAGGTACGTACAGTGTCCAGTAAACAGTGACCAGTATATTAAAGTATATTATTCCCATTAATATATTTGACCATAGGGGGCAAAATGCTACAAATCTCAACTTTTCTAGGGTCAGCTTTATAAGGGAGATGCACATCTCCTTCCCGGGGATATAGCTCAGTTGGTAGCGCGCTGGATTTGTATTCAGTTGGCCGCTGTCAGCGTGAGTTCGATCCCAGGTTCGGCGGAAATTTATTTTCAGAGTCAACTTTGTGTGCAGAACCCCCTCCCCCCCCCCCCCCCCCCCCCCCCCCCCCCCCGTGTACACTACATTGGGTGTGCACGTTAAAGATCCCACGATTGACAAAAGGGTCTTTCCTGGCAAAATTGCTTAGGCACAGTTAATAATTGTCTACCTATACCCGTGTGACTTGGAATAATAGGCCGTGAAAGGTAAATATGCGCCGAAATGGCTGCAATTACTGGCCGTATAAAATTTCATCTCACACGGCATCACTGCAGAGCGCCTAGAACTGTACCTACGGAATATGCGCGATATAAGCGTCATTGATTGATTGATTGATTTCTAGCTTGGTGAACTTGAGAGGGCTTGGAAAAATGTGTTACATGTATTTGTATTCGCCCCGGATGGGGAACGAACTCACGACCTCCAGCGTGAGGGGCAAGCGCTCTAACCACTGTGCCACTCCCGCTCCAAGAAGAAATTGCCAACTGCACCCAGTGTTTCCAGGCGATCACCCATCCAAGTACTAAGGCCTGGCGCTCACCTTTGTAACTTCAGCAGGACAGACGACGCGCTGCAGATTGTCCCAGCCCACTACACGTTGCGTGAAAGGAAAACAGGCCAAGTACTCGTCATAATCCCTATCGCAGCATCAATAATATGCAGTGCGTCGTCTGTGCCGCTGAAACTGCGCACGTTGCCTACCTTCGGTGTTCGGACGAGAACTTTTATTTATCCAAGTTCAGAAAATAAAATGCACAACAAAACTATATATGTAAACATACATGTACTCATTATGAATTGCAATTTCTATTCATGTATCAAACTTTTATTTATCCAGGTTCCGGGAAACAAGATGGATTCTCACAACCTGGCCACCTTGTTTGGACCCAATGTGTTGCACCGCGCACGCGCATGCAACGAGAAACAGTTCATGGCGGAATGCGCCGTACAGGCCGAGCAGACATCAGAGGTCATTGGGGTCGTTAAGGACATGATCGACAATCACTGGGAGCTTTTTGAGGTTAGTGACAAATTCTACTGATCTTGATTTGAAAATGTTGGTATTTGAGAAGGTAGATTTTCTTTTTTTTCTCTCAAGAACTTACACAGGCATTGCTGATGTTAGAATCGACAGAAGGCGAAATGGTGGGGGGTACAGAAACTAAGAAACAATTGCAGCTGTGCCAATGGCTTTTTTTAAGCCACTGTATTTCTGTTGATGATGAGATAATTGAAATTGATTGATTGCCCTGCCCTGCCTTGTCTTGTCTTGTCTTGTCTTATCTTGTCTTGTCTTCATGTGAAGACAATTAAGATCTGAGAACCACACATTGACAATGTCCTGTTGTACTTTATAAACTCCTTTGCCATTCAAAGTCACTTAATGACAAACAACGTCGACTGAACAAACCAAGACTTCTCTTCTTGGTCCTGTATTCCAAAATGACATCTCTGACGTCGAAAGTGGGGTGGGGGGGGGGAGGTAGAGAATACGTCATAATGAAAAGCATCACGTCACGTAAAGCATCGTGTCACTTCTCCCAGGAAATGTCAAAGAATTTCGAAAAAGAAGTCTGTCTCGGTGACTACGCAACATCAGCAGAAGAAAATCAATTGCAATGTCGCCGCCAGGCTGTGCATAAATCGGTGTCGTATATCTTTAACACTGGTTCTCTCTGTGCAGATCACGGCGACTCAGCGTGATGAGGTGCTAAGGCTGATGATGGAGGCAGACCACGAGAACCTGGACAAGGTTCTGCGCCGCCTCTCCAACGAGAACCAGTAAGTAACCATTCCTTTTCAATTTATTTTCCGTTCAGCAAGTTTTGGAGACTTTAGTTCTAAAAATGTTCTACACCAAGAAGATAAGAAAACAGTTATATTTGATAGCAATAGCGTGAAAAAGACATCAACACACAAAACAAAACGAGAGAGGTTTGTGGTCAAAAGTAATACAAAACCTGTTACACATTCTGGCTGTTTTGTTATGCGACAGACTTGATTTAGGTTCAGTGTACTTGACGCACAGAGTTCATGCTGTGTTTGTCACATTGCAGAATCGAACCCGACCCGGAGTCGATGTGCAGCGTGTTCGAATCCGAGACGGATCCCCCCCTCTCCCTCCCACACAACGCCAACAGTGACGCTGACCTGCTCAGCCTGGCCAGGAGGAAAGGCCCGGTACACCATCACCAACCCCTCCGTGTCTCCCGCAGCGCGGACCCCTGGACTGACCCCCCGCAGTGCGCCCACCCCTCCCCCACCACCTCCTCTCACCCCTTCGCTGATGGAGGGAGGAGAGTGTGCAGCCTGGACAGCGCGTCGGAGGAGAGGGTCTCGCACTCTCCCAGTCCTCAGGACTCGCCTAGTGCTCCGTTCCAGTCACCGAGGGCCACATCAGGCACAGGGTCTGGGTCCGTGTCTGGGTCCATGCCGCGTCCACCCTTAGTCACCATCTCCCAGGAGAGCCCGGAAGTGGTCTTGAGGTCGCCTTCCGCTTCCGGTCGGCGGCGGCGGGGTCAGGACACTGCTTCCGGGGTCATGGCGCGGCCGCTGTCGGCCCACGTGACGCTGTCCCGCGAGAGGCCCTACTCCGAGAACTACGCCGAGAGCCTCAACATCCCCAAGCCCGCCTACCTGCGCGAGAACAGCGGGGCTTCCAGCGCTTCAAGCAGCTACCTTTCGTCTTCGGGGGGACACGCCTCGGACGGGTCGGGACACTGGGTCCTTCCCACCCCTCCCGTGTCTCGAGGGTCCTCCCCCACGGCCCCGCGACGTTCCCATACCTCCCGCGTCCAGTCCAACTCCAGGAGTCGGCCC
The DNA here is from genome assembly GCF_037325665.1 of Littorina saxatilis. Classification (NCBI taxonomy): domain Eukaryota; kingdom Metazoa; phylum Mollusca; class Gastropoda; order Littorinimorpha; family Littorinidae; genus Littorina; species Littorina saxatilis. The sequence continues at coordinate 17,595,075 of NC_090250.1, read as the reverse complement.
CTGCTGACCAGTTCATCTCGGAGCGACGACGACGATGGCGCTAGTGCTACTGTGGGTTCCCCGGAGTGGCAGCGGGAACGGTGGAGGCACTGGGAACAGATCACGGCGGGCAGAAACAACCCCAGCAGAGCGGGGGACGCCGAACAAGAAACGCTAGTCTGACGTGCAATCTCTTCTTGTTGGTCATAATGTTTTCTTCGTGGGACATCATCCCAGTTCTTTCTCAACACGAGAGAGCGGGGAGAAGGAGATGCTAGTGTGAGGAGCGTACAATCTCGTTGTGTTGACACAGCTTCTCTTTCTCAACACGAGAGAGCGGGGAGAAGGAGATGCTAGTGTGAGGAGCGTACAATCTCGTTGTGTTGACACAGCTTTTCTTTCTTAACATCGTTCTCTTTGTTCCCAAACACGAGAAGCGGATCTGTTCTTGCAGGAACAACCACGAGACAGCGGAAACTGCTGAACAGCACACAGCTTGTGTGACGCTGAGGGGAGTGCAATCTCGTCGTTGGTCACACTGACAGATGAGTTCTTGACGTTGCTCTGGGTAGTCTTCAACGTTAGAAGCGGTTCTGTGCTGGTGTGAACAGCCATGAGTGAGAGCAGGACACGTCGAGCAAAGCACGCGGTGTGCAATCTCTTTGATTTGGTCACCTTCTTCCTGCCTTGGACATCGTTCTGGTGTTCCTGCTTCTTCAACACAGACGCAAAGAGCAGAGTGTAAGTGTGAGGAGAGTGCAATCTCTTTTTGTTGACCACAGTTCTTTTTTTGTGGGACTTCGTTCAACTTCTTCGTCGTCGTTCTTCTTCAACAAAAACACAGCCGGCCCGTGTGTGTTCAATGCAAGTGGAAATTTAATATTAGTGTAGAAGTTCAATGCGCTTGCTACTCAATGAGGCAAAAGTGTAATAACAACAATAATGATGATAATACCATGGGGGCAGCAGACTGATCTTTATTCGCAATGATTAACCATCTAAACTTCTCAATGGCACAACCCCACCATGCTGAAGTATTTTAGTTGGTTCGTACATGAGATTTTTTATTTGCACAGCATGATGGAAGTACAAACCTGTGCATTTCTGTGAAGAAAGATGTACTCTGTTCAGTATGTTTCCCAGTGTCTGCCGAAGCCATCAAGAACTGCTTAGAGATTTATAACAGAGGACACCTGGTTACCTCTCAGTCGGCTCCTCGTTGGTCAAGGGGAATAACTTGATTGAGAGAAACTACTTACCTTCCTTTGTACGAAGGCTAGACGAGTCAAGTTCAGTGTGTGTGTTTTTCGCCACCATCTACGCATCTGCTCACAGTGACAATGGAATTCACACAACGTCTTTTTCTCAGAGTGGTTTGAAAGGATGGTTTCAGACAGAAAATATGACTTGGCACTTGCGGCAATTTTTTTTTGCGTCAAAGCAGGTGTGCATTTGTGACAAATTGCGACAGCGGATTTTATTAATCACTGTCGACAGTCCAATCAAAATGCTCATTTCATGATAGTGCGCTGACACTGCTGTTAAGCAATGGTGAGACAGGTTGTGCTTTTTCTTGTGTAGCGAAGACTTTTGGACGTTTTGTGATCTGGTTCACATTTGGTAAACTGACCCCCTGAATACAAGTGGCTTCGTCAAGTTGTAGCCAAGTACACTCAAAGCCACGCAAATCGCGCCCATGCATGGCACTTAGACTTGTGGCCATATCAGTGTCGTGAAAAATGCCAATAGCGCCCACGTTCAAGAAAGAGAATCTCATGAGTTGTGGCATAATACACGGTACCAGTGATGGTCTTTAAAACAAACGGCAGTTCTGGATGAATCATCTTGTTGATTTCTTGTGCGAGAGTGGCTTCAACTTCTTGACTTTCCATCGTAAGAGGTAGGAGGTGAACTTCTACAGACCTGAGCCAAACGAAAAGAAAGAGTACAAAAGGACGTAGAGTTTGATACACGGTTCACACAAATCTGGACAGTGTGGACATAGTATGAGGTGGACAAAAATAGTTACTGTGTGGTGATTATGTCGAGACAATCATTAGATTGACCTTCTGCAGTAAAAAGAAAATAACTATTTATTCGGAGTTGACGCGTGTGGAATGTATAATTATCGCAGTTATTCTACAGTTACGAGGACAGTGTATGCTGCTTTTAATTGTTGTCTTGTCTGGTTTGTTCACATAACTGTGTTAGTCAGAATCTATGTCAAGTTTGTAACTAACTAAATAAGTCATCGATACTGCTGAATTACTACCTTTTTGTATTTTCGTGTATCGCTTCTTGTTACACGCACATAATGACGTATAGCGCATTTAGTCAGGTGAGTCATATCTTAAATAAACCAAAACAAAACATGAATACTGAAATTAAAACCCAGTTGGAGAAAATGACGTAGATTCTAAGGCTTTCAACTCTCTAAACAAAATGTGCTGTTTCGGATGCAAAAACAAACAAACAAACAAACAAACAAACAAACAAACAAACGACCAACCAACCAGCCAACCAACAAACAAACAAACCAACAAACCAACCAACCAACAAACAAACAAACAGATAAATCAGAAATTGCCTGTTGACTTTTGAATTCAAGGATCACGTAAGTGTTCATGGCAGACTCCGTTATTCAAATGATTGACACATTCTAAATCCGTTGTTCAATTGCTTGGCAAATTCAGAGTCGGTTGTTCAAATGGCTGACAAATTCTGAATCGGTTCTTTTTCAGTAGTTGAAGCGACTAGTTAGTTAAAATGCTCACACTGCGGAAGCTTCACCACAAAAAAGATGAAGCGTTCTTTTTGCTCAAAATGTGTAATGGTCATAATGTTTCCTCTCATGTTACTGAAAAGCATACGCTTATGTCAATTTTAAAATGTATACATTTCTGTGAATTGTACGAATCACACATATATTTTGTTTATATTACGCTACAGAGAATGCATTGTTAATTTTTTTTTTGTTTTTTTTTTTTGCATTCTGACTCTATGTTTATCGAAAGGTGCTCACTGTTCTTGGAATGTTAATTCACACTTTAAATTGATGTATGCAGTGCAGAGTAGTGTAACTTTCTCACGTCGAATAGTATGGGTTTTAAGTTTGTATATTTGACTGAAGATATAGTGTGCAAAAAATGTTTTAACCCACGAATTGAGTTACTGCTGGCCTTAATCTATGCAAACATTTAACCATCGTTACTTTCTTATATATATATATATATAAAACCCAGGAGTACGAACTTGAATGGGCAAAAAAAACTAAGAAATAATGTTAAGAGTGCTTAACAATTACTATATAGTATGTGACCCTCCACCACGAAATGAGTCGCATGTCACCTCGCGCGGTTCTGCGCTAGGCTTAATATAAGTCCGGGGAGTGTCTGGTATCAGTGTGAGGGTCACCTTAGTCACAGGCTTATAACTCAAACAGTTTTCGCTCTTTTCTAAAACGGGTTTCACCACTGGATAGAGCATAAAAAACTCTTTAGAAAAATGTACAAATATGAAAATCATGCAAAGGTGACATGCGACTCATTCCGTGGTGGAGGGTCACGTATATTCTTTGAGATTTTAGTTACGTCCATTTTATCAACGCACAGGTGGCGATCAAAGTATTTGGTGTGCAATGTGCAATGTATGAAAGTTCCTTTTTGAAATTTAGTTTAAGGAGTTTGAAGCTGCCACCAACCCACACCCCCCCCCCCCCCCCCCCCATCTTTCCCTCTCTAATTCTTTGCACTGAACGTCGTTTTCAGGTTACCTTCTTTTTAGTGTAAAAGATCGCATTCGCCATTACAGAACCGTGAGGCTTTTACATGGGATAAGAGGATTCTGGATTTTACATTGGATAGAAGAGTTCAGGCTTTTACATAGGATAGGATTCAGGCTTTTACATGGGATAGGAGGATTCAGGCTTTTACATGAGATAGGATTCAGACTTTTACACTGATGGGATAGAAGGATTCAGGCTTTTACATAGGATAGGATTCAGGCTTTTACACGGGATAGGAGGATTCAGGCTTTTACATGTGATAGGAGGATTCAGGCTATTGCATGGGATAGAAGGATTCAGGCTTTTACATAGGATAGGAGGATTCAGGCTTTTACATAGGATAGGATTCAGGCTTTTACGTGGGATAGGAGGATTCAGGCTTTTACATGGGATAGAAGGATCCAGGCTTTTACATGGGATAGGAGGATTCAGGCTTTTACATGGCATAGGAGGATTCAGGCTTTTACATGGGATAGGAGGATTCAGGCTTTTACATGGGATAGGAGGATCCAGGCTTTTACATGGGATAGGAGCATCCTTCCACTTAGGCTTTTACGCAAAAACTAACAGCTTTTCTATTATCTGTGCAGTACAGGTATTCTGTTGCTCAGGTAATTTTGCAACTGGTCGGTGTTGTAGGTTACGAACCAACTCAGCAAACAATTACAACTCTACACAGAAAGCACGCAAGCTGTGGATTTTGTTTGGTAAACTTATGTGTCCAAGAAGACCTTTTAGAAGGATGCGTTTATCCCATGTAAAAGGCTGGACGGTTGGTGGTCTATACAAGATGGTCTGTACAAGATGGTCTAACCGGTCGCGACGTTAAATTTAAATTTGCTGCTTTTGCATTTAGAGTCTAGCACACTACCTCAATGTTAGATCACGTGTTCTGAAGTACACATTTTGGGTTTACTCGAATGGCAAGTTTTCTCTTTTGTTTAAATTACCTCAAAAGTAGTTTTGATAATGATGTTCGGGTGATCTGGTACGGCTGTGCTCTGCTTTTTGAGCGTTTATCATGATCGCAAATAGATTAACATTTTTGTTCTACGAGAACAAAGATTTCAATGCAACTTTCTAGTCGTGATGTGTTCACTGGAAATGCGGGTTAAAAACAGCATAACATTGTTAGGCACTAGAATTTGATTGGTGTGTTTCTTTCGCAGTTTTTGGTCTGTTTTTTAATGAGAAAAAGACTCGATTCAGTTTTGTGTAAATATTTACAATATTGTTACTGGTAGAAAGACGACTTACTCCCCCCAACCTTCACTCCAAACACCCTAACACAGCACCATTTCCAATACGGCTGTGGACAGTTGTACTACAGAGTCAATATATATCTGACCAAGTTTAACTTTTTTGAAAAATAGTACAAAAGAACAAAAGAAAGTATTTAATTAGGTACATGGAGTTCAGAAAGAAACAAAGTTTCGAGTGCAGTTATCAAGGAAAACTTTTCAATTTTTATGATTTCGTATTTCAACTAGTTCTGTTATTTTTGCAGAGAACAAAACAATTATGACATTATATTTTTCTGAATCATTTTCTTCAAACTTAATATGCAAAAACAACATAATATGCAAGATACTTAACATGTAATACCATCTTACTTCAAGTTTTCAACTCAAGACTGGTTCAAATGTCTAATACTCGATTGTGCAAATACTTTGTGTACATTAATTTTATACTAACAGTATTTAAGTCGCTGTATACCTTCGCCTGAAAAATAACATTGTTAGGCACACACAAAAAATAGGTGTGGTTAAGGTAACATAGCCAACAAAAAAATAGGGTAGGAAGGTAGGCAATCACTTTTTATTTTTTTAACTTTTTTTTCTAATGTGTGCAAATTAAACCTACTTGACAGGGAAATAAGTGTGCGACTCGAGCACTTTCGCTTTCATTGCGTTTTCTGCACTCGCGTTTTTTTTTTTTTTTTTTTTTTGACAAATGTAATAAAAAGTTATAGGGTTGGCCCCTAAAAATAGGGTAGGTCGGGTTACCGTAACCACACCTATTTTTTATTTTAGGCCTTGCATACCTGTATTGCGGCTATGTACAGTAAAAACTGTATGTTTATTTAATGTAAGTGACGTTAATAATTGCATTTTAATTGCAATTAAGCACCTTTGATTGTCAATTAAATTGAGTTATTTTGGTTTCTTTTTGTTGTTTGTTTGTTTGTTTATTTGTTTGTTTGTTAAGTTGTGTATATATTTACAGTCCCCTGTACACATCTGAATGTGTGTGTGTGCAACACCCCCCCCCCCCCCCCTCCCCTACCCCACCCCACCCCCTCCGCTTTCCCACAACTCCCCCTTTACCCTTCCCCTTCAGATTTTAAAAGGTGAAAGAAAAATACTGCCAAGTGTCTGTACATAGCTATTCCGAACTGTGCAAGTTACTTTTCGTTTCCTTCCTTGAAGTGAAAAGTTGTATTTTTTTGTACGAAGGTTGTTGAATGTATTGTGTTATTTTGTTTCCATTTCGACATATTATACACATTATTTTTATACAATTTCTGCTCGAGAAGTTTGTTTGTGCTGCCATGGATACATCAGATCCAGCCTACTTCATTGCCCCGGACACGTATTGAAATTGCGTCAAGGGCGCATTTTTAATCCCCTTGCATGCTGAATATTATCACTTGTTGAAGAGGTTATTTTCAAACCAACAAAACAGAGTTTTTAAAACTTCAACAACAACAAAAGTGTGATTTTTAAACGTGGGGTTGCATTTAAAACCTTTTGAGAAGAAAAAAAAACATAAAAAAGATTATAAAGGAAGGATAATAATTAGGTTCAATAGGCCAGAATGTCCAATAGGGGAGAGGTTGAATTTCCGTAATTATCGACAAATATCTGTTTATTAGTCAGCCTCTTTTCGTTCTGAACAAGTGCAATGCCAAACCCCTGAAGCCTTTTCTGTTATATAGTTTCGCTTGATTGCTTGACTTTTGTGTTACTTTCTTTTTTCTTGTTGCATGGTCCTTATAACTGTGAAGATGCTGGATTCTGATGCATTCTTGGCAACACTGTGAGAAACAGAAAAGTTTTGCTTTTCCATTTTTTAAATATTTGTTTTGTTGTGGTTTTGACTTGGTGACCCTCCAGCGGCAAGAATCGTGAAAGGATCATAATAATACTATTCAAACAATGTTTTGTCTGCAGCCTCGTGGGCTGACGGACCTATGCAAATATCAAATAAAAGAAAGTCATACTTTGTAATCATGTTGTTCATTTTGAGTTTTTCGATCGGTTGTGAAGGATGAAGGAAGAGAGAGGGAGAGAACGAGAGAAGGAGAGAGTGTGTGCGTGCTTGCGTGTGAGTTTGTGTGTGTGTTCATGGGTTTGATCTTGCTGGTCCAAAGGGTTTCAACCCCAGCTGGACTATTTTTACGTCTCAGATTCGTTTCTGCTAATTTCAGGTCTGTTTGTGTATGCCCGGTGGCTCACATACCCGATCTGCATAAGACTCAAGGGAGGTAACAACCGGTTAACTGCGTGCACAGAATATTTCCACGCATTGTCATTTATTCATACCCGTTTTATTTTATTCAAACTGTCTATGCCTTTACATTCGCACGCACGCACGCACGCGCGCACGCACACATTAACATGAACGTGAATAGAACATACAAACCGACGATAGAAATAATTATTCCCCCCTCTGCTTCTTTACCTCTGTAAACTTGTAGAGCTAGTTACTTTTCGATAAACACCCAGCAACCAAACAAATAACGACCCAGCAACAGCCTGAATCCTCGATAGCGCAATGGGTTGAGAAGCTGTTCTGCGTCGGTACTACTTTTGCGACTGAAAAGTTCCGAACGCTCTAATGTACGAAGTATACATCTCTGGAGCAAACAATACAAACATACCGCATTTAAATTAACAACTACAGGCTTGAACACATGAATCTCCATATAAAATCCATGAGTTTGGTTGTTTTCTGAATCTAGGTCTGCTGTGCACGAACGTTCATCACAAGCAAATTTCCAAGGCAAGTAACTCTCATACTTTGTCTAGCGACAAGAGTATTTCCCCTTTCAAATTTCTCTTCACTCAGTTTCTTCGACAACAGACTGCAATCCGACGGTCAGTTTTCAACAATATTTCATTTTATAAACAGATCACACGCAACCAAATGCACACATCTCATCAATTTAAACAACATAAAGCGGTTTCATACACTATTTTCCCCAGAAAACTGAACTTAATACAGTTTTTAACGTTGGAACACGGGTGCAAAAGTTCGTCTGCTAGTCCCATTTGACGAAAGAACATTATCCTAAGCGATACCAAAACATATACAGAACACACAATATCTGCCTTTGCCGCCACAGCAGAATAACAGCATATCTGTGTACTTGATTTTAGTCCAAAATAGGAAAACTGACAAGAAGTGTTAACAGAATGGAATGATTTGCACGGAACTATACAACCGCGCATTAATCGATCGCCTGTGCAGGTTGACTGGTTGAGTGAATAGGATTCGATCAAACTTTCGCAAAAAAACTCCTCTTTTCTTTGAATAACTGAAGAAAGGAGGAATAAAGAGGTTACACACCTCGTCTCAGTGATTATAAAAAATAATGGTCTCAGTTCGCGGTCATGAAAAAGCTCGCTAAAGCTCGCATTTTTCATGATCCGCTAACTTCGACCATTATTTTTGATAATCACTGAGAGCTCGGCGTGTAACCTCTACTTATCCCATGACCTGCCTCTTTGTCTCTGTTAGCAGTAGAGGGGATTATTCTGGATAATCCATCACAACCATATGAATTATCCATCACAACCGAGTCTCGATCTCACCTGTCATTGGTCATTGTCTTTGATTTCAGAGTACATTTGAATAATTTAGAGGTCATCTGCATATTTATCGTTAACTCGGGGACTATTTTTTTTCAGCAAAACGATTGAGATATTCTGCGGTATAAAAGTCGAACTGACGTTTGGCTAACGATCTACAAACATTATCATTGAAGAAATAAAGAAAACAACAAAGATTGTACATAATCGGTTTGGGTGAATAGAGCTGAGTGAAGATTGTGAGTTGTCCGACGCGGTGAGACTGAGAGAGAGACAGAGAGAGAGAGCGACAGAGACACACAGTAGTGATTCAAGGCGCACAATAGTAAAGTTGTCGTAATGAGGTACGCTTCATGGGCAACCGCTTAGATAAATCCCGAGAACATCCTGATTCAAAATCTTGAGCGACAAAATAAAACTTACACTAAAACAGTATGCTTATAGTTTTGTACATTTGTTATCGCTTTTAGAGCATTGATTGCTAAATATGGTTCAATAGAACAAGGCTGTCTCATCAGTCGTCTGCTACAGATCTCTGAGATCTGTCGTCTGCTGCAGGATCTGTCGTTTGCTATACATGTAGTATATTCGGCTCAAGTTGACCAGCATGGAAATTGCCATTTTCAAAGTTGGTGATATTGAAGCTCGCATTTTTCATGATCCGCTAACTTCGACCATTATTATTATTTTTTTGTTGTTGTTGGTTTAAACAATGTTTTATTCCTATTTTACATGTTCATGAAATGTACATTGACATAAGGTGAAAACAACAAGTGCTGACCCAAATGGAGTCGAGACCACCCGGCACCCATCTAGTGGAATTCCACATTTTGTGTGTGTGTGTGTGTGTGTGTGTGTGTGTGTGTGTGTGTTTGTGTGTGTGTGTGTTTGTGTGTGTGTGAGTGTGTGTGTGTGTGTGTGTGTGTGGGTGCCTGTGTGTATGTGTGTGTGTGTGTGTGTATGTGTGTGTGTGAAGTAGAGAGAGAGAGACTGGGAGAGAGAGAGAGAGAGAGAGAAAGCATCCGGCACCCATCTAGTGGAATTCCACATTGTGTGTGTGTGTGTGTGTGTGTGTGTGTGTGTGTGTGTGTGTGTGCGTGGTGGTTTTTTTTTTCAAACAATTTTATGCCAGCCCTCCAATCCGCCTCCGCCTCCCCCCCCCCCCCCCCCCCCCGAAGAGAGAAACTTTTAGTTGTGGCTTGGCTCTTCTAAAAAAAAAGTAAACTTGCCCCCCCCCCCCCCCCTTTCAATCCCCAGATCCGACCCCCCCACCACCACCACCCCCATTCCCACCACCACCGCCGACTCCACAACTACCACTCCCACTGGCCCTACATCATCAACACCAACCCAACCACCATCCCCAGCACCCCCATCATCCACCATCACCACCACACCAACCCCTTCCTTACCCCCTAAAAGAAAAAAGAATTATAGCAATCTCGATGTCATCACTGCATGTCTACTAAAACGGCTACATTTCGTCTACAACACATCAAAGCACAAGCCGCGTCTGCATCCCTCAGCAGGTTCACGTCATATTCCGGAGTATTCAGATCAAAGCACGAAGCCGCGGCGTATCAGCACGATTGCAAAACTGAAGAGAATTCTCATGCCCTCGTACAGATAAAACACTCGAAAGAATTACACGCACTTGTCACACACAGAAACAGATTGCATATAGATCTACACTTGATCATTCAAAACAACAATCGCGCTTTCTGTATATGTCTCTGAGAATTCACACACGCACACACTAGCTCTCTCTGTCCTAAAATATCAATATGTGACAAGACAGACAGAGAGACAAACAGACAGACAGACAGACAGAGACAGACAGAGAGAGAAACACACACACACACACACACACACACACACACACACAGTCTTCCTACCCCCTCCCGTCTCTGACCTTTGGCGACCACACACACACACACACATACACGTGACACACACACACACGCAAGCACGCACGAACACACACACACACACATACTCTCTGGATCTGGATCTGGATCTGGATGTAGTACATTGCAGTAGCCAATAATGGCTGTCGTCGCAATGGGCGAGAGAGCGCAGCGTGACGGAGTTTAAAAACTTTCTATACATGCATGCCCTTCCAGGTTGGAGGTGTCAACTGCTCGAGTTTGGGCAGTGTTTAAAAGCAGGATAAAAACACCTGGCGGTGCGCCGATGGTGGTGGGGCCCTGCCAACACCTGATGTAAATGTGTTGGCAGTTGCTGAACGTACCACAGAGTCTTGTATATATATAAAACTGGATGTAAGTGTGTGTGTCTGTCTGTGGTCGCCATACCTCAGAGATGGCAACAGGTAAGGACAAGATATTGTGCATGCATACTGCTCAGGAGCCACAGATGTGCACCTGGGTTTTAGTTTCTTGATTCATTGTTTCCTTTCTCAGATTATGGACCTCCCCTTTATTGAATACAGTCTATATAGTGCAAGGCCAGTGTAATGCCTACCGTTCACCTGTAGCAAGCACATGATGCCAGCCATATCAGAGACTCTGTATGGCTCATATGAGGGGAAGAAATGAAGAAAGAAAAAAATAACTGGACAGTTCCGGAAATGTCTAGAAGCTAAGGGAGGTAACTCTTAGTTTTGTATGCATTGAAAGGAGATAACTCTTATCATGCAGGCATGCCTGATCATTAGAGTCGAAGTGAGAAACACCTGGGCGAAGCCGGGCCCCAAATGCTAGTTAACAATATCTCATACAATGAATTAAATACAACTTATCGAGTACAACAAGCTAACTTTTTTTTAACGTTTTGTTCTTCGAACACTCACACAAAAATGCTTCTTATCTGTAACTGCCTATTAAAAATACTTTCCAACGGTAAAAACGAATTTGTTTTTTTATATATATTAACGCACATCTTTCCGATTAAGATAATGTGGTTCAATTTATACATAGTTGCCTTTTTCACCATTACAAAATGCATACCAAATAAAACATCACTAACTTTCAAAACAATCTTAATTTCTAAAGTACGAAAAATAAATTCTTCAATAAACTTCCAGAATGTGTATACAACCGGGCATTCAAAAAAGAAGTGTTCAATGAAATCAGTTACATCACAACAGTAATTACATTTATTAGTTTCTGTTACTTTCATTTTACACAGGAGAATGTTGGTCGGATAAATGTTGTGCATAATTTTCCAGTGTAAAACTCTCAACCTAGTCTTTTGTGTTGACTGATAGGCAACTATCCAAGATCGTTCATCAATTTCTACATTAAACTTTCTCTTCCAAAATCCTCCGGAACATGGTACATCTGTTTTCATATTAATAATCTCTTTCCTATATTCTCTGGCACTTAACCATTATTTTTGATAATCACTGAGACTCGGCATGTAACCTCTACCTATCGCTGACTCTGCAAAAAGAAAAATACGAAAGGGTAAAATATGTTTCCCACGCGGTGTTGCATATATATGAGACATTTGTGAGAGAACGTTTTACCGAGGATTTACTTTCGAAAAATGAGTAGCTGTAGCTATGTTACGGCGAACAAGGCTTCTGTGTGCCGATACAGTTCCGCGGCCATTTTAAATTCGCACTTGTTATACACCAGTTAAGTTTCGGCGTTTACATGGAACGAAGAAAGAAAGCGGAAGAGGAAGAAGTACAAACATACTCGCAAATAACGATCTAGATCTGCGCAGGCGTTCAAATCAAAGGGGGAAAAAAGGATAATCGCGTGTTTGTGTGCCCGATGTAATCCTTAGCCTGGGCGCCCAATATGACGAATCACTGTAAAAAGCCCCATATACTTCAAAATAACATGATACAACTTAGTGTGCAAGTCAGACTAATTCAAATATGCTTTAGATTGAGCTGTTTCGGGTTGATGAGAGCATTATTTGAAGCACACCAGGAAACTGAAGAAGCTTATCAAAAACAGAGTAAAAATAAGTGAAATTATCAACTTCCATTATATTTTTTTTGAAATCTCTAGGGCTAGTTATAGGTTTTTTTCAGCAAGCTTCTTAATGAATTAATTAAAATTGCCTTTAGTTTTTATTTTCTTCGATTTGTTGAAGGTGGTCCATATTAGGGGACTCACACATACTTTGAGGTTTTGCTATTATTTCTTGCTTACAGAAGAAACTCGGGGTACACACTGTTAAAATGTAACAAATACTGTCTTAGCTGTCATTTATAGCCATTTTTGTGTTATGAAAGCTTTGGCTGTGGACAGAAACGAGTCCATTTTAGGCGGCAAATTTAGAGTGAACGCTGCCAAAAGTGAAAAAAAAAGAAAAAGCCTAACGGTTTTGAGGTTTGTGTTTCTGCAACTGTTTTGACATGTGCAACTTATCCAGAGAGGGTGAATAAAGCGAATGAAATTGTTTTGAGCGCTCTAGCGCCGTTAGTTTGTCAGAACAGGAGGTGGTCCATATTAGGAGCAGGTCCATATTAGGAGCCTTTCCCCTATAACAAAAACCTCACGTTACATCCAAATTAGCGATGGCGTCAACATGCTGTGTTATTGGTTGCAGTAATGGGAGTAACCGACTTACAAAATGGTGGTCGGAAGATTGCAAAATTCATTACGTGCCTCGACGGTCATTTGTGTGTGGTTGCGAACCACCATTCAGGTGGGCATTTGTTATCGCCTGTGTGTCGTGTTTTGACAAACTTTTAGTACGACTGATGTGAGCCGAATTTATTGGGGAAAGTTCAATGAATGCAAAAAGGTATGCCAAATAGTAGTGTGTCATGTTTCCTTTGCGTTGGGTTGTGGTGAAATACACAGCGGTTATCTGTTTGCGAGTTGCCTGGAACACGGTTTTTTAATAACATCTCTCGATCTTCACATATTTTGTCATGTGAATAAGGCCTAAAAAAAAAATAGGTGTGGTTACGGTAACCCGACCTACCCTATTTTTAGGGGCCGACCCTATAACTTTTTATTACATTTGTCAAAAAAACACACACAAAAAACAAGAAAACGAGTGCAGAAAACGCAATGAAAGCGAAAGCGCTCGAGTCGCACAATTATTTCCCTGTCAAGTAGGTTTAATTTGTACACATTAGAAAAAAAAGTTGAAAAAAAAGTGATTGCCTACCTTCCTACCCTATTTTTTTTGGCTATGTTACCGTAACCACACCTATTTTTTTTTTTGGCCTAAGAACAGAACAAGTTCGTCAAACATATTTCTTATTTTATCTGCATTGAATGAATTTACAACGTCCTTCTTGTTAATTGTTTATTCATAAAGACTACTTGTACTGAAGAAAATGTTTCCCCCTTTCAACGGGTGGAGTAGTGCGCCGGAGTAGTGTCCCTTGCGTAGAAACGTGGGCGAATAACACGATCTGCGCATGCGGTGAAATCAACCGGAAAAGGAAAAAGACATAAACATGCCGAAAAACGATATGCGCATCACCCGGAAAAGGAAATGGGTCGAATCTGCTCGCGATAAAAGAAGTGCACATGTGCGAGATCTAAAATGGCCGCGGAACTGTTAACTGGTGTATCGGTGTGTTCTCTCAGGTGCCAGGAGAAAGGTTCCGTATAACACTCGCCCACTCCATTACACATGTCGTATGCATATAAAGCGCTTACTTCCCTTTGGTCACTTAATTGTCTAAAAGTGTTGTTTTTTTCACGTTTTCTAACGGAACGGAAGTTTGTTGTCCCCCAACAAAGGGGAAAGCCGAGACGAACAATGGCGGCCACGATGCGCTAGGTCCCAAACCCTATTCTGCAAGTCGTGAATTGGAAGGGCCGAGACTAGTTAGACTACGATGACGTCATGCCAAATATTGACGTAACACTCAGAAATAAAATGACGTTTCATTATAAAAACATTTTTACAGAAAATTAAAAGAGGCAAGCGATAGCACATTCCTTCAAAGTTGTGAAAGCAGCGGAGGGAAGGTGACCAGAATCTAGTGTCAGAGATGACGGGACTCTACCCAGTGTTGCACCAACCACAAAAGCAACAACGACCAACCCCCCAAAGGAATTGCCCACGAGGTTTGAATAGTTATATAACTCATAGGAAAAAGTTAGGGACCACTTACGCAAACAAACACAGCTTCCAAACCACCAAACAAAATTGAATCAAATTTGTAACATGTTTAATTCATTATCTCTGCGATCCTTTTCCAAAATATGGTGACATTTTATTCACGCATTACGTGTCAACAAGCTCTGAAACAACATGGGGATCGAAAACAAAATTTCCAAGTTCCGAACAGTTCAGTAATGGGTGTGTCCGCCGCGTTTTGCGATGCCTTCTGCAGTCCTGTTCCGCATCGAGTTTACCAGCTTCCTTCAGAAGGCCTGAAGAATGGCCTGCCATTCGATTTGCAGGAACTGAAGCAGTTGCTGCAGGTTCCTTGGGGGTGGGTGGTTGTTCCTCACTCGCCTGTCCAGCTCATCCCACAGGTGCTCGATGGGGTTGAAAACAGGGCTGCAGGCCGGCCAGTTCATCCTGGTGACACCAGCCTGCTGGATGAAGTTGTTGACCAGCCTCGCTCTGTGAGGTGTCGCGTTATCGTCCTGGAACAGAGCCTGCATACCAATCTGGTGTAGAGCGGGTAGAACCAAAGGGGCGGCAATCTCATCTCTGTAGCGCTGGCCCGTCAGGTTGCCAACAATGTGGTAGAGGGGGGTTCTGTGTCGAAAACTGAAGGCCCCCCACACCATGATGGAGCCCCCGCCGAAGGCCACCCTCTCCTGCACCAGACCGTTGTTGTACCGCTCACCCTGACGCCTCCACACACGAGCCCGACCGTCATGAAGGTGCAGATTAAAGCAGGACTCATCGCTGAACAGCACATCGGCCCATTGCTGGCATGTCCACCTGGCATGGTTGTGACAGAACGCCAAACGAGCCTGGCGATGAGCTGCTGTCAGTCGTGGCCGTACAGCTGGACGACGTGATCGCAGGCCAACTTCGTGCAGGCGTTTGCGGATGGTTTTCGTGCTGACGTTGGTGTTTGTTGCCACCCTCAGCTGGCCCCTGATGATGTTTGCAGTGGTGCCTCGCTGCTGCAGAGCTTGTCTTCTGATGAAGCGATCTTCACGCTGTGCTGTCTTCTTAGGCCGTCCTGACCTGGGCCTCTCTAGAACGCTGTTAGTGGCCTGGAACTTCTGATGCAGCCTGACCACGACAGAATGGGACACTCCAAGTCGTCTGCCCACTTCTCGCTTGCTTACGCCGTCTTTCAGCCATGCGATGGCCCGGGCTTTGTTGAAGGTGGTCACCTTTCGTCTGGGAGGCATAGTGAGAAGATGTTGGCTAGCGGAAAATCGCGGGGCTATAAAGCCTAACTGGTGACAACAGTTCACTCTCAACACATCCTCCCTGCACGTGCATAACGAATTTTTCATCTTTCCACGCGCCAGCGTAAAAATGGTCCACTTTTTGCAGTTTGGCAGTTTCTGTCTCGTGCCCTTGCCAGGCCTCCGTGGATCCCCAGGAAGTGTCCTGCTAACACAGCATTGCTCACCCACTGGTGTGTACGGCCTGACAGCCATTTGGTTTTATAAACTTAGGAACAAGGAGTTTGGCACAGATGAAGTAAGCTGTTTTTTTCAAGGGCGGTCCCTAACTTTTGCCGTTCAGTATATATACATGTCATGATGAACAGTGTAAGTAAACATTACCTAATTTTGTGCAATTCATGGGAATGTTCAAGAATAGATTCCCAAATTGAGAGGAGCTGTGTAGAGGTTACATGCCGAGTCCCAGTGATTATTAAAACTAATGGTCGAAGTTGACCTTTTTATATTTAGTCAAGTTTTGTTTTTATGTACTGTACTGCTCAAACTGTACTTTTTTTCTCTCACAGAGAGAACCGAAATACCCCTTTTAAATGCTTAATTCCGATAACATCTCGGGAATGCTCAACCGCCCCCCCCCCCTTTCCCCCTCCCCTGCTGCCAGCAACTGTACCTCTGCCTCAATTTGCAAGCCTCTTCCTCTCATACACTAGGTCCAGTCCTGAGAACCGTGGGGGTGTGGAGTAGCTGAGGCGAAATCTTGGTGACAATCTCTTATTTTGTCATGTAACTCTCACTGTAGCATCTTTAATGTAACTCTCACTGTTATACATGTCATTAACTCTCACTGTAGCACCTGTCATGTAACTCTCACTGTAGCACCTGTCATGTTACTCTAACTTGAACACCTGACATGTAACCCTCAATGTTACACCTGCAATGTAATTCTCACTGTAACACATGTCATGTAACTCTAACTCCTGTCATGCAACTCTCACGGTAACAACTGTCATGGAACTCACTGTAACAACTGCAATGTAACTCATTGTAATACATGTCATGTAACCCTCATTGTAACCCCTGTCATGTAACTCTAAATGTAACACCTGTAATGTAACTCTAACTGTAAAGCCTTAAATTAACTTGGCGAAGTCTGCGCAGCTGGCCACGTGGAGCTTTAGCAGTGAGTTTTTTGTGAAAAAAAAGACTTCGCGAAGTCGACTTCGGGCTCAATTAGGGACCGCCTTAACACCTGTCATCCCACAGGTGGAGTACCTGGCCATGCTAGACCAGGTGGTGATCAAGCAAATGTAACTCTCACTGTAGCTCCTGTCATGTAACTCACTGTAACACCTGTCATGTAACTCACTGTAACACCTGTCATCCTCCCACAGGTCTGGAGTACCTGGCCATGCTAGACCAGGTGGTGATCAAGCAAATGTAACACATGTCATGTAACTCATTGAAACACCTGTCATGTAAGTCACTGTAACACTTGTAATGTAACTCACTGTAACACCTGTCATGTAACTAACTGTAACATCTGCAGACCTGTTTACCAGTACAATTTGGGCGTATTTTGTACGCCAAATTATTATCGGTACGCAAATACGCGACACACGCACAAAATACGCATAAGAAAAAGTCTAGAATACGTTTTCCGGTGTTGGTGTGCTGATTACGGGATGGTACAACTAATACCGGTTTCGGTCGAAGGGAGATAACCATGACAGCGAGTCTTCAGCTGTGGAAACCTTGTTCAGTTGTTGGCACGTGCGATCGTCTGGACAATTGTGGCAAAATGAAGCGGTAAAATGTGTCAGTTTCGGATGACTGTACCAAGTCTAAACAGCAGAAGCAGCAGATTTTCTTGGAGAAATATAAGAAAGAGCCAGGAATTGTGGAGTCTACTATGGGAAAAAAAGTCATGCACACTGCAAGTATTGTAAATCAGATTTCTCCGTTGCCCATCACCCCATGCTGGGAAATATGACATCGAACGACACTGCAGTTCCAAAACTCACCTGGACAAGGTTGCTGCAAAGAAATCCGCTGAAAGCTGCCAAGGAATTATGAAGTTCATTCCCGCAAAGTAAATCCTGCCAGAAGAAAAGGCTGTAGTCCGTGCTGAAGCAATGTTTTCTGAGATGATTGTAAAACTGAACTTGCCACTGTCAACCGCAGATGTTATTTCACGAACTTCATCTTTTCATTATCTATCTGTTTGGAAGACACTGGTTATAATGCGTTGTTGACTATGAATGTAGATGTAAATGCTTGTATAACTGTGTTTTAATTTTGGTGTTATTTGTTGTTTTAGTGATTTTTCACTACCTATTTTATTCATGTTTTTATCATTTAGTTAGTGGAAGAATCTTTTGTAATGTATCTTTGATGGTGTATGCTTTTAATTAAGCGTTGTTGACTATGAATGTAGATGTAAATGCTTGTATAAGTGTGTTTTAATTTTAAATGTGTCAAGCGCAAAGAGCATAATTGTAAAGTTATGATGTTGCGCTATATAAATGCTCATTTATTATTATTATTATTATAATCTGACAGGTAAATAAACTTGTTTTATCCCTGTTGTATTGGAAGGAGTTAAATTCTGAAGGTGTTCACAAGACATGCTATTCTTACACAAACACGTTTGCACCCACGCGTACATTTTCCCTAGCCCATATGGCTTTGCTTGCAAAGTACACCAACTTTTTGAAAAATACACTCAACTTTTTGGGAAAGTACTCTTGCCTCGGGTTTAGGGTAAACAGGTCTGCATCTGTCATGTGACTAACTGTATCACATGTAATGTAACTAACCATAACATATGTCATGTAACTAACCGTAACATGTCATGTAACTCACTGTAACACCTGTCATGTAACTCACTGTAACACCTGTCGTGTAGCTCACTGTAACACCTGTCATGTAACTCACTGTAACACCTGCCATCCCACAGGCCTGGAGTACCTGACCATGCTAGACCAGGTGGTAATCAAGCAAATTTTACACCTATCATGTAACTCTCACTGTCACACCTGACATGTAACTCACAGATCATTTGTCATGTAACTCACTGTAACACCTGTCATGTAACTATAACTGTAGCACCTGTCAGCCGTGCTAGACCAGGTGGTAATCAAGTACTGTCACACCTGTCATGTAACTCACTGTAACACCTGTCATGTTACCCACTGTAACACCTGTCATATATCTCTCACTGTAACACCTGTCATGTAACTCACTGTAAAACCTGTCATCCCACAGGTCTGGAGTACCTGACCATGCTAGACCAGGTGGTAATCAAGCAAATGTTACACCTATCATGTAACTCTCACTGTCACACCTGGCATGTAACTCACAGATCATCTGTCATGTAACTCACTGTAACACCTGTCATGTAACTATAACTGTAGCACAAGTCAGCCGTGCTAGACCAGGTGGTAATCAAGTACTGTCACACCTGTCATGTAACTCACTGTAACACCTGTCATGTTACCCACTGTAACACCTGTCATATAACTCTCACTGTAACACCTGTCATGTAACTCACTGTAAAACCTGTCATCCCACAGGTCTGGAGTACCTGGCCATGCTAGACCAGGTGGTAATCAAGCAAATGTTACACCTATCATGTAACTCTCACTGTCACACCTGGCATGTAACTCACAGATCATCTGTCATGTAACTCACTGTAACACCTGTCATGTAACTATAACTGTAGCACCTATCAGCCGTGCTAGACCAGGTGGTAATCAAGCACAGTCACACCTGTCATGTAACTCACTGTAAGACCTGTCATGTTACCCACTGTAACACCTGTCATGTAACTCTCACTGTAACACCTGTCATGTAACTCACTGTAAAACCTGTCATCCCACAGGTCTGGAGTACCTGGCCATGCTAGACCAGGTGATGATCAAGCAAATGTGACACCTGTCATGTTACTCACTGTAACACCTGTCATGTAACTATAAATGTAGCACCTGCCATCCCACAGGCCTGGAGAACCTGGCCACGCTAGATCAGGTGGTGATCAAGCAAGAGACACACATGCTGGAGGTTGCGCTGCCCTTTGAGGTGTCAAACAAGTATGCCGTGTGCAACAACCAAGGCCAGAGGATCTTCTATGCCGCCGAGCAGTCCAGCTGGTTCTGCAGGCAATGCTGCGGGTACGCTCGCCCTTTCGTCTTGAAACTATTGTGAGTATTTCTCCTTGCATGAAAGTCAATCATACTTGGTATGTTTTAAAACGGAAAGCTGCCTGAGGCACGACTGAAAGCCCTAGGGGCTCCGTGCACCCGGACTTGACAGGTCCAGTAACTTTAAGATATCTAGGTTTCTGCATGCAGTAAACTCTCTACTGACATTTCTTGTTGACAGTTGTGACGTACGTGATTGTCAAAAGCTCAGTTTACTGTCAAGCGCTGTTCCTAAGTATTTATATTCACTCACCCGTTCCGCTTTCACACTATGTAAAAACAGATCTGAAAATCAGTTAGAGTTCCGAAAATCAATTACCTTCTTTTTTTGTGTGACACCTTTAAATCAAAATAGTTGTTTCTGCACTATAAGTGAGACTTTTCAACTTCTTTGAAATTGGATTGGATTGGATTGGATAAGATTTACAGTCCAGTGAGGTTACCCTCATGGAAATTCGGGCTGCTTTCTCCCCGGGGAAAGCGAGCTGCCATACATACGGCGCTACCCATATTTTTTTTCCCTGCATGCGTGTATTCATGTTTCCTGAGACTTAATGCTGTGTGAGATGGAATTGTTTTACTTTATTCCAAGTCCCACGGGTATTTGATGGACATTTTTATCTATGCCTATACAATTTTGCCAGGAAAGACCCTTTTGTCAATCGTGGGGTCTTTAACGTGCACACCCCAATGTAGTGTACACGAAGGGACCTCGGTTTTTCGTCTCAAATACGTAAGAACACAATTTGAAAGGTCTTAATTTGTAAGGCAGTGTCATCTGTGTATTTAATATATTGCCTCTGCAGTCATGTGTATACAATGTAAAAAGATAAGGAGATAAGACCGTGCCCTGTGGTGACCCCATAGATATACATGTAGAACAAGATAAAGACAGAGCACCTTGGTAACAAACTGAAGTCTATTGACAAGAAAGTCTATGGTCCATAAAGTAAGCCTGGGGGTAACGTTGATTTGCTAATAACTTATTTGCTAGTTGATGGGGGAGAATGGCATTGAAAGCAGATGAAAAATCGATGAACAGAATACGTACAAAAGAACCAGAGGTTTCCAGATGAGTGTGTGCGTTATGTAAGGAGGGTTAGAGTGGCGTCGTCTGTGTAGCTTGTATGTAAACAGAAAAGGGTCAAGGTGAGACGTATTCTCAATAATTTGTAGACAACCTGTATAACTATATGTTAGCTCGAGGACATTCACATAACCAGGAAGTTTACAAATGTCCTGACAAATTAAATAAATTTGGAAGCTTGAAGGGGAACAACTTTAAAAACTCCCACCTTGTGCCGACAGTCCTAAGTTCGTTGAAAATGCAGGATGACCCAAAACAATGCAACCCACAAAAATGCTAAATACTTCTAAATCCGTTTACTGAATTACTTCAAATGTGGTGTTTATTTAATTTAGCTTATGCATGACCAGCCAACAAACTCTTGTACCACAACTCTTTCTCTGGTACCACAACTCTTGCTCTGGCACATCAACTCTTACTCTGGCACCACCAATTTCACGCTGGCACCAACAATCTCACTCTGGCACCACGAATCTTACTCTGGCACCACGAATCTTACTCTGGCACCACCACTCTCACTCTGTCACCACCACTCTCACTCTGGCACCACCACTCTCACTCTGGCACCACCACTCTTACTCTGGCATCACCACTCTTACTCTGGCACCACCACTCTCGCTCTGACATCACCCCTCTTACTCTGGCACCACAACTCTCGCTCTGGCACCACTGCTCTCACTCTGGCACCATCATTCTCACTCTGGCACCACGAATCGTACTCTGGCACCACGAATCTTACTCTGGCACCACCACTCTCACTCTGGCACCACCAATCTCACTCTGGCACCACCACTCTCACTCTGGCACCACGAATCTTACTCTGGCACCACGAATCTTACTCTGGCACCACCACTCTCACTCTGGCACAACCAACCTCACTCTGGCACTACCACTATCACTCTGGCACCACAAGTCTCACTCTGGCACCACCACTTTCACTCTGGCACCACCACTCTCACTCTGGCACCACTAATCTCACTCTGGCACCACGAATCTTACTCTGGCACCACCACTCTCGCTCTGGCACCACTACTCTCGCTCTGACATCACCACTCCTACTCTGGCACCACAACTCTTGCTCTGGCACCACTGCTCTCGCTTTGGCACCACCACTCTCGCTTGGTGGTTTTTTTTTTATCAGAGACAACAGGGGTGTCCCCATTCTTCACGTGGAGAGACCGTGCAACTGCGGGGCGTTCTATCGCCACTGTTGCTGCTGTAGTGACTTCATCATTGTCAACTGTGAAAGCACCGGCGAGTTCTTAGGTTGTAACATTATTACACACACACACACACACACACACACACACACACACACACACACACACACACCGACACATACACACACACACACACACACGTACACGCATACACATATATATGTACGCGCGCACATACGCTCTTAACGCACACAAATGCACTCACGCATGCATACGCACATACACGCACAAAAACACAGGCACGCACACACATACAAGCATTTGAAAGCAAGCACCTGCGCACACACAAACGTGCGCATTTTCGCGCGCAGGCACACACATACAAACACGCACGTACGCGGCACGTACCCATGCACACACACACACACACACACACACACACACACACACACACACACACACACACACACACACACACACACACTCTCTCTCTCTCTTAATCAATCAATCGAGGTCCCTTCATCTTGTCTTGTGGAGCCAGGGGACGATAAAGGAAAGCGACTGGCCGGAAAAACAGCAGAACCAAGGACAACCCCACTATTAACATAATGCATTGGAATGCAGAGGGGGTATCCAATAAGAAGGAAGAATTAGAGCACTTCCTCTATGAAAACAGCATCAACATCTGCTGCATTCAGGAAACACACCTGCAAGAAGGGAAGCCCTTTAAGATCCGAGGGTACCAGGTGTTCAGGAGTGACCGACAAGAGAGGAAGAAAGGAGGAGTGATGATAGTCAGGAACAACATAAATGCCAGTGAAACCAACAGATACATGGAAGAAGCAGAGTACATAGAAGTCAGGATAACGACCAATGACAGCAAGATGAACATCGTCAACTACTACTGCCCCAACGACAAGATGCTGTCGCTTGACACAATCCAGGTCCCTGACAGCGGCTTCCTCATCGCTGGAGACTTTAACAGCCAGTCCCAGAGTTGGGGATATAAAACACTACACAGGCGAGGAGAAGACATTGAATCTTGGCAGGACGACAACCACCTGATCCTTGTCAACGACCCCACAGATCCGTCTACCTTCTACTCGCGCCGCTGGCACTCAACAACAACACCAGACCTGGCATTGTGCACGGATGACATCCACAAAACCATCTCAAGAAAAGTGGATGAACAGCTGGGTGGAAGCGACCATCGCCCAGTTCTCCTTACCATCAGTAGAGACTCAGCATCTGAGCATCCACAACACCCGAGATGGAACTACAAAAAGGCAAAGTGGGGACTGTTCAACATACGAACAAATGAGCTGACCAGAGCCATAGAAACAGAGGGGAGAAACATCAACAACGTGATAAAGGAGTTCAATGCTAGCATAATCCAGGCAGCCAAGGACAGCATCCCACGTGGAGTGAGGAAGGACTACATCCCATACTGGTCCGATGAGCTGCAGAAGACGCATGATGCACTCACAAGAATGAGAGAAGAGGCAGAGACGAACCCTAGCCAGGAGAACAACATCAAGCTCCAAGAAAGCAAAGCAAAACATCTGAAGACAAAGCTAGAGTGCAAGAGAAGAGGCTGGAGAGAAAAGACGGCAGGGCTGAATATGGAAAAAGACACAACAAAGCTCTGGAAACTTACAAGAGCACTGAATGAAGAGGGCAACAAGGGACAGAAGATCACCCTGGAGGAGGAAGGAAGAACACTCACTGGAAAAACCGCTGCCAATGCTTTCGCCCAAGCATATCGGGGAGAAAGCGACACCACCATACCCCTGCCTCTACAAAAGGAAGTCAGAACAGAAATTAGAGAAAGAACAGAAAGAAACGTACAGGATGCCATGCAACAAGACATCACCATGGCCGAGCTGAAGAATGCCATCAAGAAGCTCAAAAAGAAGAAGTCTCCAGGTCCAGACAACATTGCGAATGAGATGTTGCAACACATAGGCAACTCGGCCCTCCAGAAACTACTGGGCATCTTCAACCTCAGCTGGAGACAGGGACAGGTACCTCAGTGCTGGAAGGAAGCCAGGATGATCCCAGTTTTAAAGAAAGGGAAAAACAAGACCAAAACCCTGAGCTACCGACCCATCAGTCTGACAAGCTGCGTATGCAAAACCATGGAGCGCATTGTCAACCAGCGCCTGCAGCTGTACCGGGAATCAGAAAGCATCATCGTCCCAGAACAAGCCGGCTTCCGACAGCACAGAAGTACGGAGGACCAGACAACACACCTTAGCCAGGTCATAGAGGATGCTTACCAGGCCCAGAAGGTCACCCTGGCCACCTTCTTTGACCTGCAGAAGGCCTTCGACAAGGTCTGGAAAGATGGACTCCTTGTGAAGCTCCTACGTTCCGGCGTCAAAGGCAACATGTACCAGTGGACCAAGTCGTACCTGCACAACCGAAAGGCCAGAGTGCTGGTGGACGGTCACTGTGGCCGAAAGGTGCTACTACGCCAAGGAGTTCCACAGGGAGGAGTACTCTCCCCCACGCTATTCATACTCTTCATTAACGACCTGGTACCAGAGTTGCCCAAAGGAGTCCAAGCGGCACTGTATGCTGATGACCTTGTTCTCTGGTGCTCGGAAGAGTATGCAACCACAGCAACATACAGGATGCAACTTGCCCTAGGAAAGGTTGCAGCGTGGGCGGAAGACTGGTGTGTGACCATCAACAGGGAGAAGACCACTGCCACTCTCTTCACATTCTCTGCCAAAGCGACACCTGGCAAACTGACCTTGGGGGACACACCCCTGAAATTTGAAGACCAGCAAACATACCTGGGGGTCACCTATGACAAGCGCATGACCTGGAAACAACACATCATGAATGCAGAGGGAAAGGCCAGGAGAAAACTAAACATCATGCGCAAGCTGGCAGGATCACACTGGGGTGCAAACGAAAAGATCCTGAAAACAGTCTACCAGGGGACTGTACGACCGCACCTCGAGTACGGATCAAGCTCTTGGGCAACAGCAGCCAAGACACACCAGCAGGCCCTAGACAAAGTACAGAACCAAGCGCTGAGAATCATCACGGGCGCAATGAAATCAACACCCATACAGAAGATGGAATAGGTGACTGGCATTCCTCCACTGAGCAAAAGGCGAGACTGCAAAACAATGGTACAAGCCACCAAGTACCAGTGCACTCATGACCATCCAATGAGTGACAGACTCAAGAAGATGTCCTTAGGCAGGCTGAAAAGATCGAGCTTCGCTCTGGAGGCAAGGGCTTTGCAGAAGAAACATCAGACAGAGATGCCAGAGCTAGTGGAGCCACCATCTTTCTCCCTTGACGCCCCTCCCTGGGAAGACAGACAAGGAAACCTGGACATACAGACCAGTGTCCCCTACCTCACAACAAAGGACGAGCAGAGCAATGCGACGAAAAAAGCCCTGACTCTTGCCATGCTTGAAGAAAGGTACCCACAAGAAGCATGGATACGGGTGTATACTGATGGGTCAGCCACAGAGGCCGTCAAAAATGGAGGAGCAGGGGTGTATGTCCAGTACCCCAGTGGAGAGAGGCAAGCAGAGGCTATACCAACAGGCTTCCACTGTACAAACTACAGAGCTGAGGTACAAGCACTGATCCATGCAGCATACACCATCAACGACAGAGTCAACCATGACAACCAGGTGGTCTTCCTGACTTGACGCTCTGTCAGTACTACAAGCAATGACCAGTAGCAAACTGCCTCAGCTGGAACACGCTCTACACAACATCAAGAGCCTGAGGACAGTACTGCAATGGATCCCCTCCCACGGTGGTGTACAAGGAAACGAAGGGGCGGACAGGATGGCAAAGCTGGGTGCAGAAGATGAGCAAGAGAACAACCCTGTGAGCCTGACAGAGATGAAGACCATCATTAAGTCTCTGCACAGGACGCCCCAGCCACAGGACAGCTACCACCTGCTATCCAGACCACAGCAGGTGGTCATCTTCCGCCTGAGAACGGGACACAACAGACTTAACCAGCATCTCCACGGGAAGCTGCATGTTGTGCCCTCCCCCATGTGTTCTTGTGGAGAAGCAGAGCAGGACACGGCCCACATCCTACGAGACTGCAGGAACCACCAGGTGCTGAGAGAGGAAATCTGGCCATTGCCGGAGTCCCTGCACAACAAGCTGTACGGGCCAGTGGCTGCGCTGCAGAGGACCACTAATTATATCTCAAGATCTGGACTCCAAGTGTGATCGGCGATCGAAAAGAAGAAGAAGAATCAATCAATCAATCAATCAGTCAATCAATCAGTCAATCAACCACTCTTAACATGGGCCACATGAGATATTAACTTCCTTGCGTTGAGGTCCTAATAGTTTGCTAACTTAGTATTGTTTCGTGAATGTTGATTCTTAATAAAATTCTGTTTGAACCGATCAAACCCAGCCACAGTTTCACACTCGGCTTATAAATTAACCTGTGAACTCAAGTGACTGTGACGTCATTGGACAATAACGTGACTGTGTGACGCGTGTGCTTGTGTCTGTACAGGCAAGGTGGAAATGAAATGCAATCCGTGCTGCTACGGCTACCGCATCTTCGATGGCAACAAAAAGCAGATTGCGTCAATCGCGGGACCTTGCGCTGTCGCCATGTGCTGCAAAAGTTGCTGCTGTCAGGACCAGCGTTTTAAAATCGTTGATAATCAGGCATGTACTTGTGTGTGTATGTGTGTGTATGTGTGTGTGTGTGTGTGTGTGTGTATGTATGTGTGTGTGGGGGGGGAGGTGATGTCATTGGGTTGATGGGGGGGGGGGGGGGTGGAGGGGGGATGGGAGGTTGTGGATGGGGGACAATTAATATGCTTACTCTTTGGTAACGTAAATATGTGCTGTAACTAAATAAAGTTCGAACAACGAATCACTAAGAAACATTTTGAAGAAAAAAAAATCTTTTAAAACAGTATCAGATGGAACATTGGAATTCCCCTTTTTGAGCTATGTAACGTCAGATTCCGACAAAAATTCATATTTGGGCGGATAGCCAGTCAAAAAGAGAGCATAGTTGTGTGCGTTCAATTGTTGAATAGAAAAGGAAATCCAAAACCGATCGATAAATACATGTTATTTATATTTTTGACCAAAATATAACATTTTACACAGATCTCGACAGTCATTGTTTGACAGTCATTGTTCAATCAAATGTGTCCTCTATTTCTACGTGAACATGTGCTGTAACTAAATATTAACAGCTGTTGTGTTTTCAGCTTTGCAAAGGGTCCAATATTTAGACGAGACATGTATAATGCCGACGAGTCGAAGACGAGTTGTATTATACTTGTTGGAGTCTAAATATCGGACCCTATTGCTACGCTGAAAACACAATAGCGATTATATTGTTATTCTGACATACAATTCTGTGTTGA
Source organism: Littorina saxatilis (assembly GCF_037325665.1). Taxonomy (NCBI): domain Eukaryota; kingdom Metazoa; phylum Mollusca; class Gastropoda; order Littorinimorpha; family Littorinidae; genus Littorina; species Littorina saxatilis. Next base: position 17,567,388 of record NC_090250.1, on the reverse strand, counting down.
AAACATGTTGTCAGCACCAAATACCAGAATGGTCCATGTTGCCTATTGCAGACGACAGTTTAGTGCGCATATTCCTTGCGCATGTATCCACGAAAACCACCAATTTAAAAAAAAAAACACGGACATGTATCACGGAGAAGACACGAGATAACCGGATGTTTCGCATGTCTTCAATATATGCCAGATTTCATATGACGTCACGTAGCATGCTTGCTTACGTATTCCGACTTTTATTAATCGTTCGAAAGTCTGATTTCTGCTACGGATAGGGATTTCACGTATGATGACTGTGGTAAATATGTGGATGATAAGAGAACAAGGATTGTTTCAGAAAAAAGTTAACGACTAAATGTTTCAGACCGGTAACTTCATTTCAACATTGCATACAACGGACGTTGCAAAGGGAAAGGAGAATTTGTTGATTATGTGCTAAACATTGCAAACATTGCTGGAATGCACCTGCTTGAGTTATGGAAAGTTTGTTGCCTGTTAAAGAACTAGATTTTACACGTAATGTATTGTTTGTACGGAAAAAAGAAAATGTGCAAATTGCATCGTCTGTCAACCAGTGACTAAAGCAAACCTGGCCTGGTATGCCTGTGCTCCATACACGTCTAAGAAACCGGAAACATGCGTCTTTGTTATTGCAAATATGAAAACATATTTGCCAACTTACGTGAAAATATTGGAATAGGAGTGTGTGAGTCTATCCAATCAAAACCCCCGAATTCCCCCACGTGTGTATCAGAATAGCATTATAATTCGATCTCGGCGCGGTATCGTCTCGGCCGTCTGAATCTGTGTAAAATGTCATATTTTGGTCAAAAATTCAAATAACGTATAATATCCTACCGTACAGGGTACGAACATTGGCCAAGTGACCAAGATGTTCTCCGGGCTAATAAAAGAGTGCTGCACTGATTCTGACAACTTCAACGCTACCTTCTCCGTCAATATGGATGTCAAGGTCAGAACAGTACAACTCCTCTTACATTTAAGTGCTGACAAATTATATGGTTGTTTCTACTGATATCTGAATTCCGTGTGAAAGAGTCATGTTGTAACAGCTATATATATATATATATATATATATACACATAAGTATAGTTCGGTCAAAACTGCATTTTCAATCAAACAGTATTTTCAGATTTGGCCACAAAGCTTCGTAAAATTGGAAAACTGCAAAACTGAAATCATTGGCTTCCAGTGAGAAAGGACAGAATCGAAAATAAATTCATCCCATGATCGCTGGCAAAGAGTTTTGTGTGTGATGTAATTTAGGTGAAATCGATGAATATGTTGACACCCACTTAAAGGCATATGTACGCGCTCCCGTGTTTACAAAGTGTAGTTTGCCCATAATCGATGTCAAACGCACCATAAGACCATATAATGACGATATGTCACCATGCGCGGACCATAATACATGCATTACAGCTTGTTCTAGCCTCTGAAAAAGTGAGGATGTCAACAAAGCCGCGGTGTTAGCTCCCTTGCATCAACGTTACATGTGTTGCCAAATCTATAAATAGGACGATCCAGATCAAAATGAAAATTAACATATCTCAACATTGAAGGGGTCCTAGACCACAATATTTTGCAGGGAACTTAATTTAGCATGTCTCCAGCTGTTGGTAAAGCAATTAGCGTGTATAGTCATCGAGTACATATGCCTTTAATGTTCTACCTAACTGTGTCTTTCTTTTAGTTGTTTTCCTTTCTAGTCGTTTAGATTTCCTTTTACTTTTATTCTTGTGCACCCCCTAAAGGGGTTTATTAAAATATAACTTTTACTTGGCTTGCACAGACCTTCCCAGGAAAACAGTTTTTTCTCACCATCTCAGTTTTTTCTCACCATCTCAGTTTTTTCTCACCATCTCAGTTTTTTCTCACCATCTCAGTTTTGTCTCACCATCTCAGATCTTGTAAGTCGTTTACGTGAGATAAAACCATACCTCCACATAGACAAATTCAAAAAAATCAACTCACCGAGTGCTTTATTTGCTGATTGGGTTGTGCTTTTTAATAAAAACTACATTTAAAAAAAAATCCAGCTCCGCACATGATGTTGACTTTTTGTTGACAATGCTGTCAAAGTCGCTCAGTATGTGTCCAAGTCTTATCTCATATAAAGGTCTTGGCAGATCTGAGATAGTGAAATGTTTTGACGGTAAGGGTTGTGCCTTTAATGAGAATCGTCATGATTGAACAAAACCAAGATGTCTCCTCTTGCCGGTCACACCGAAAATGAAACCTGGCGCAAAAACGAAGGAAAGTATGAGAAGACGTCACAAAGGCGAATAATGACGTCACGTTAAAGTTCTGCAACTAATTATGTATGTCTCCCGAGGAAAAGACAAATTGGTTTGAGCTTGAAGTTTATTTGGGTTACTCTGTACTACTATCAGTGAAAGATTATATGTAAGGTCACCGTCAGGCTGCGCATGTATCGGTATCGTATTTCTTTACTTAAAAAAACCACCTGGTGACTCTGTAATACTAGCAGTGAAAGATTACTTGTAAGGTCACTGTCAGGCTGCGCAAGTATCGGTATCGTTTTTCTTTACTTTAAAAATATCTGGGTTTTTTTATTTTTTATTCTATTTCAATTTGTCCATCCCAGGTGAAGGCCTTACTGCTCGGCGCAGCATTCCTCATCGACTTCCACTTCTTTGAAACAACGAGATAGATCTGGTGCGAATTCCTTTGATAAAACTTCGGCAGGTCAAGGACGACTTGACTGGCTCAGCCAGAACATTTGACATTGTTGTCAAGGTCGCTGATCAGCAGTGGGTCGTTCCGAATGCTTCTGTTTGTTTTTGGCCACAAAGCTTCGTAAAATTGAAAAACTGCAAAACTGAAATCATAGTCTTCTAGTGAGAAAGGAAAAAATCGAAAATATATTCATTTGCCTTATTTTACACTTCAGGCAGCGTTTTTTATTTTATGTTTTTATTAAATACATAACACATCAACAGTGTAAAAAAGCAAATAAGCCTAAATGTTTTGTAGTTTATTCGTCCGCATCTTTTTTCACATGTACAAGTTTTCCAGAATGGGTAAAAGTGGCGAATGTAGCACCGTTAGTTTGCCAGAACAAGAGGCGGTGCATATTAGGAGCCGGTCCAAACGTTATTGTGCAATTCTCTCTCTCTCTCTCTCTCTCTCTCTCTCTCTCTCTCTCTCTCTCTCTCTCTCTCTCTCTCTCTCTCTCTCTCTCTCTCTCTCTCTCTCTCTCTCTCTCTCTCTCTCTCTCTCTCTCTCTCTCTCTCTCTTGTGAACACATATATTTTGGGATGTGTGTGTGTGTTCGGAAGGCGAATACAAAACGGGCGTATTTCAGCGTGCATTCGCTTGACTGAATGGTTATTTACTCCTCAGCGTTCTTGTTTCATCTCGTCTAAAACTGTTTTTTTCACGTGTTTTCTAACCGGAAGTTTGTTGAGACGAACAATGGCGGCCACCATGCGCTAGGTCCCAAACCCGATACTGCAAGTCGTGAAGCATCTTGAACACACGGCCAGTAGCGTGTAACTGGCCTTGATACGGAACGCGATCCAAGGGGGGCAATCTCAGTCATCTGAAAGAGGGAAATCCAAACGCAATCCGCTTTGTTCGATTTTATGGGCTTGGACGATAGAGAAAAATAAGAAAAGCAAAAGCTGGAGTCCAGTCTGGACGAAACTGCTATCAAGAACGCAGAATTGATTTTTTCTGAGGTTTTTTTTTTTTTTGCCGTAAGCGCCGTGTCGAGCTAAAACTGAAGTTGCGGCACAATTTCGCTTCTCGCACATCTGATGCTTGTTGACATGCAGGGCCGGACCAAATGAGTTGTAAGGGGGGGGGGGGGGGGGGTTCCTGCTTTTTTTTTGGGGGGGGGGCAAATCAGCGAAGTGGCGAAGCCACAAGCGCGCGCCTGCTTTTCCGGGGGCATGCTCCCCCAGAAAATTTTTCAAAAACGGTTAAAATATGTGCAATCTGGTGCATTCTGGGCCTTGTTTTGAGGGTGAAGAGCAGCATTGTTTTGGTGCTAAAACTATTGAATAAAATTTGTTAGAGACACACACAAAATTTATTAAAAAAACAACAACACTCAAAGCAAGGTACATGCTTTTTCCAGGGGTGGGGTTCCGGAACCCCTGGAACCCCCCCCCCCCCCCCCCCCCCCTGGGTCCGGCCCTGACATGCATCAACGAAGGGGCCTCACTCTGGAAGAGTTTCCTGCTCCGATAAACATGGCGCTTACGGCAAAAAAAAAAACTCAGAAAAAATCAATTCTGCGTTCTTGATAGCAGTTTCGTCCAGACTGGACTCCAGCTTTTGATTTTCTTATTTTTCTCTATCGTCCAAGCCCATAAAATCGAACAAAGCGGATTGCGTTTGGATTTCCCTCTTTCAGATGACTGAGATTGCCCCCCTTGGATCGTTGCGTATCAAGGCCAGTTAAGTTGCACGGTACTGGCCGTGTGTTCAAGATGGTCGTGAAGAGCCGAGACTAGTTAGAGCACGATGACGTCATGCCAAATATTGACGCGACACTCAGAAAATAATAGAATGACGTTTCATAACATAGCAAATTAAAAGAGGCACGCGATAGCCAGTCCTTCAAAGTTGTGAAAGCAGCGGAGGGAAGGTGACCAGAATCTGTTGTCAGAGATGGCGGGAATGTACCCAGTACTGCACCAACCACAAAATGAGATTCAACTACAATTCCAACAACAACAACCAAACCAGCAAATGAATTGCCCACCAGGTTTGAATAGTTATAAACTTCTTCTTTATTTTGTATGAACAAAGTAAGTAAACATTAAACTACCGTAAACCACCTTGTATACGCCCCCCCCCCCCCCCTATGCACCAATTGTGCCCAAAAGTTGGGGGTGGGCGTTTACTATGGTACTATACCCTTTGCAGGAGCGCTTTCTTTGCCAGAACAACGATATTTTGGTCACTTGGCATGGAAGTGTTCAAAGGATGCATTATTTTTTTTTTTCTTCTTTTTACAATGGTGTGCATTAAAGAGGTAGAAGTTACTGTTTATCAAAATAAATTAAAGAGATGTTTGTTGTTGCAGTTTTGCATTAACGAAAAAGAAAAAGAGCATCCTTGAAAATATCCAAGGATCCTCTTTGTATACGAAATAATTAGCAACGGTCAGGGAGGAAATGTTAACCTTTTTTCAGACGGCCTGAGTAATTGGTGAGTATTAGGATTCATATGTTTCCAAGCAGAAGTGTAGCTTCAGAAATACTGGTACGAATTCCGTATTATATACGTAAAGTCATCTGAGGTTAGCAGACAGATGATATTCATGGCAAAAATACTGATGTTCTTATCTCTAAGATGTGTTTGACTAGGGTTCCGTACGATTGTTTTGACGTGGGCAATGAAGTGTGGTACGGGCCATCCAACCAGTCGACAGAAACCTTCCCCATTCGTGGCACCTTCGACTACATCCCTACGCCTTACCAACTCGGCAATGGTGGCATCTTTTCATCAGTGGTGGACCTGTACTGGTTGTCTTCGTCCGGGGTAGGTTGTCGGTGAATGGGTTGTTGCGACTTGGTTTGTTGAAAAGATGTGTGCTTTTGGTCAACTCTTGCAGACTTTTTGCATTGTTTGTTTGAGTTTCTGTGTCTCCATCCCCCGCCTACCTCTGAGTGTATGTCTTTGTCTCTGTCTCTATTTATCTCTGTCTTTCTGCCTGTCTGTCTGTCTGTCTGTCTGTCTGTCTGTCTGTCTCTCTCTCTCTCTCTCTCTCTCTCTCTCTCTCTCTTTTTCTCTCTCTCTCTCTCCGTCTCTCTCTCTTTCTCTCAGTCTCTCTCTTTTCTCTCTCTCTCTCTTTCTCTCTCTCTTTCTCTCTCTCTCTCTTTCTTTCTCTCTCTCTCTGTCTCTCTCTCTGTCTCTCTCTCTCTTTTTTCTCTCTCTCTCTCCCTATCTCTCTCTCTCTCTCTCTCTCTCTCTCTCTCTCTCTCTCTCTCTCTCTCCCCCCCTCCCTCTCTTACTCTCTCTCCGTCCGTAAATCATATGAAATGTTGTATAAAATGGATGAGAGTGGTAAAAAGAACTGGGCCTCAAGTGTCCGTTGTAAATTGCATGAGTATGATTTTGGTTTTGTGTGGTTGAATCAGGACATGGTTACTGAAAAAGATTTGTTGTGTGTTTTTAGGGAAAGGTTGGTCGATTGCAGATGGCAAGAGTGGGATTATCATATACAAAATAGTGATAGATTTGCTGTTTATCGGACATTTTGTACTGTACATGACATTAAACCCTATCTTTTGTTGAATATGGATAGACAGCTAAAGTATAATTATTATGACTAGGTTTCGATTAGGTATTTCAGAAATTGCTGTGCATTCTAACCGATATAAAAAAACATAATGCCGATCAGTTGATGTGTCCCCTTTGTAAAGAAAAGCAAGAAGATGAAGTCCATTTTGTTGTTTGTTGCAACGCTTTACCCACATGGGTGAAGCAGCAAAGTTGTCCAGATGAAGGCCACCGGCCTGTTCCAATGCTCTTCTTTGCAGATCTTTGTTCCTGACGACACTGTCCTCTACAAAAAAAGTTTGGAACACCTAAAGCAACCTCTTCAGACATCACTACTCACCCAAGATGAAGCGTTCTTCTTTTCTTTCCCAGTCCGACTCCGAGATCAGTGCACAGGCGGAAGGTATCGTCCACTGGACTACTACTATCACAGAAAGACTACAAGGTACGTCACTCACCTTCGAGTCTTCTGTGTTCTTGGAGTCGCTTCCTGGGGAAAAATAGTGTTCAAGACAGTTTGCCTTCTATTGTCGTTAGTTTCACTGGCTGACGAACAGCTGTTACTTACGTTCACATGCAGCTATCGAGCGGACGTCAGCCTGCCGTCACTTAGCCAAAATGAAATGTTTCTCCGCTAAATTCAAGTGGCATAGTTATTTAGATGGAGACAAACAACTGAAGCAGATTTGTCTGAAGAGCGGCATATGGCATGGCCGAAGAGCAAAATGGTAAGTCTCCGCTGCCATTAACGACAACAAAGAAGGGAAGTAAGCCTCGAAGGGTTTACGGGAGTTGTCTGCCCCATTATCGAAAGATACTTCCTCAGAAAACAATAAATTGTGCGTTCTTACGATCATTGAGGTCTGCATTCTGGTAATAACTTTGTTATTATCATTCTCCTCAAGCCTATCTGTCTAATAAGTCGAGCTAAAATGGGCTACGTTCAGCCTTTGTACATTTCCTTCTGTGGATGTGACTATTGGATGACGTCATCGAACCTTCGTTGCCTAAGCTAAATTTGAATGGAAGCTCGCGCCATCATGTTAGCGTAGGTTCCTAAATGTATGGGGTTCAGATCCGGGCTGTTGGCTGGCACAGCATCCTGTTGACACGCCGGAACTGCGTATTGGATGGGCCGAGACTAGTTAGAGCTCGATGACGTCATGCCAAATATTGACGTAACACTCAGAAATAGAATGACGTTTCATTGTAGCAAATTAAAAGAGACACAGGATAGCACAGTCATTCAATTTTAAAGTTGTGAAAGCAGCGGAGGGAAGGTTACCAGAATCTGGTGTCAAAGATGTCAAACATCGACCCTGTGGTGTACCAACCACAAAAGCAGATGCAACTACAATTCCAACAACAGCAACAACTACAATTTCAGCAACAACCACAATTTCAGCAACAACCACAATTTCAGCAACAACCACAATTTCAGCAACAACCACAGTTTCAGCAACAACCACCATTCCACTATGAAATGAATTGCCCACCAGGTTTGAAAACTTACTTCTTCTCTTTTTTGCGTGAACAGTGTTAGTAAACATTAACTAATTGTGTGCAGTTCATGGGAATGTTCAAGAATATATTCCCGAATTGAGGGGAGCCGTTACAACGTAATACACTTTGCGGTCAGAGAGAAACAGGGATTTGGGAGGCGGGGCTCCTGGGTTTCGGATAGTATCTGGGGGTGTTCCACCCCCCCCCCCCCCCCCCTGCCAGCAACTGTTTCTGTAACACTCACTATAACACCTGTCATGTAACTCACTATAACACCTATCATGTAACTCTCACTATAACACCTGTCATGTAACTCGCTATAACACCTGTCATGTAACTCTCACTATAACACCTGTCATGTAACTCTCACTATAACACCTGTCATGTAACTCGCTATAACACCTGTCATGTAACTCTCACTATAACACCTGTCATGTAACTCACTGTAATACCTATCATGTAACTGTAACACCTGTCATGTAACACCTGTCATGTTACTCTAACTGTAACACCTGGCATGTACCCCTCACTGTAACAACTACAATCTAACTCATTGTAATACATGGCATGTAACCCTCACTGTAACACCTGTCATGTAACTCTCACTGTAACACCTGTCATGTAACTCTCACTGTAACACCTGTCATGTAACTCTAACTGTAAAGCCTCAAATTAACTGGGCGAAGTCTGCTACGCGAATTATACTTTGCGAAGCAGGCCACCTGGAGCTTCAGCAGTGAGTTTTCGGTAAAAAAAAACAAGTCGCGTAAGGCAAAAATACAACATTTAGTCAAGCTGTCGAACTCACAAAATGAAACTGAACGCAATGCAATTTTTCAGCAAGACCGTATAGTCGTAGCACCGTCAGTCCACCGCTCGTGGCAAAGGCAGTGAAATTGACAAGAAGATCGAGCAGGGTAGTAGTTGCGCTGAGAAGGATAGCACGCTTTTCTGTACCTCTCTTCGTTTTAACTTTCTGAGCGTGTTTTTAAACCAAACATATCATATCTATATGTTTTTGGAATCAGGAACCGACAAGGAATAAGATGAAAGTGTTTTTAAATTGATTTGGAAAATTTAATTTTGATCATAATTTTTATTTTTTAAATTTTTTTCGGTAAAAAAAAAAACAAGTCGCGTAAGGCGAAAATACAACATTTAGTCAAGCTGTCGAACTCACAAAATGAAACTGAACGCATTGCATTTTTTCCGCAAGACCGTACACTCGTAGCATTGTCTGTCCACCGCTCGTGGCAAAGGCAGTGACATTAACAATCCAGAAAAGCGCGGTAGCGGTTGCGCTGAGGAGGATAGCACGCTTTTCTATATCTCTATTCTTGTTAACTCTCTGAACGTGTTTTTAATCCAAACATATCATATCTATATGTTTTTGGAATCAGGAACCGACAAGGAATAAGATGAAAGTGTTTTTAAAACGATTTCGGAAATTTAATTTTAATCATAATTTTTATATTTTTAATTTTCAGAGCTTGTTTTTAATCCGAATATAACATATTTATATGTTTTTAGAATCAGAACATGAAGAAGAATACGATAAACGTAATTTTGGATCGTTTTAAAAAAAAAAGTAATTTTAATTACAAGTTTCCGATTTTTAATGACCAAACTCACTTATTAGTTTTTAAGCCACCAAGCTGAAATGCAATACCAAACCCCGGCCTTTGTCGAAGATTGCTTTGCCAAAATTTCAATCAATTTAATTGAAAAATGACGGTGTGACAGTGCCGCCTCAACTTTTACAAAAAACCGGATATGACGTCATCAAAGGTATTTATCGAAAAAATGAAAAAATCGTCCGGGGATATCATACCCAGGAACTCTCATGTCAAATTTCATAAAGATCGGCCCAGTAGTTTAGTCTGAATCGCTCTACACACACACACACAGACACACACACACACACACACACACACACACACACACACACACACACACATACATACACACATACACAACGACCCTCGTCTCGATTCCCCCTCTATGTTAAAACATTTAGTCAAAACTTGACTAAATGTAAAAAGACTTCGCGAAGTCGACTTCAGGCTCAACTAAGGACCGCCTTAACACCTGTCATCCCACAGGCCTGGATTACCTGGCCATGCTAGACCAGGTGGTGATCAAGCTAATATAACACCTGTCATGTACGTAACTCACTGTATCACCTGTCATGTAACTATAACTGTAGCACCTGCCATCCCACAGGCCTGGAGTACCTGGCTGTGCTAGATGAGATGGTGATGAAGCAAATGTTACACCTGTCATGTAACTCCCACTGTCACACCTGTAATGTAACTCACTCTAACACCTGTCATGTAACTCACGGTATCACCTGTCATGTAACTCACTGTAACACCTGTCACATAACTCAATGTAAAACCTGTCATGTAACTCACTGTAACACCTGTCATGTAACTCACTGTAAAACCTGTCATGTAACTCACTGTAACACCTGTCATCCCACAGGTCTGGAGTGCCTGGCCATGCTAGACCAGGTGCGTGATCAAGCAAATGTGACACCTGTCATGTTACTCACTGTAACACCTGTCATGTAACTATAAATGTAGCACCTGCCATCCCACAGGCCTGGAGCACCTGGCCATGCTAGACCAGGTGGTGATCAAGCAAGAGACACACCTGCTGGAGGTGTTGCTGCCCTTCGAGGTGTCAAACAAGTATGCCGTGTGCAACAACCAAGGCCAGAGGATCTTCTATGCCGCCGAGCAGTCCAGCTTTGTATGCAGGCAGTGCTGCGGGCACGCTCGCCCTTTCGTCTTAAAACTATGGTGAGTATTTCTCCTTGCATGAAAGTCAATCATACTTGGTATGTTTTAAAACGGAAAGCTGCCTGAGGCACGACTGAAAGCCCTAGGGGCTCCTTGCACCCGGACTTGACAGGTCCAGTAACTTTAAGATATCTAGGTTTCTGCATGCAGTAAACTCTCAACTGACATTTTTTGTTGACAGCTGTGACGCACGTGACTGTCCACGCTTAGTTTACTGTCAAGCACTGTTCCTAAGTATTTATATTCACTCACCCGTTCAACTTTCACACTATGTAAAAACAGATCTGGAATAAGACTTGGTTTCCTTCCGTCGCGATATAACCTTGAACGGTTGAAAACGACGTTAAACACCAAATAAAGAAAGAAAGACTTGGTTTCCTCCAAAAATCAATTACCTTTTTCTTTTTCTTTTTTTACACCTTAAATCAAGATAGTTGTTTTTGCACTATAAGTGAGACTTTTCAACTTCTTTGAAATACATAAGAACACAATTTGAAAGGTCTTGTAAGGCAGTGTCATCTGAGTATTTAATATATTGCCTCTGCAGTCATGTGTATGCAATGTAAAAAGAAAAGGAGATAAGACCGTGCCCTGTGGTGACCCTGTAGCTATACATGTAGAACGAGATAAAGACAGAACACCTTGGTAACAAACTGAAATCTATTGACAAGAAAGTCTATGATCTATAAAGTAAGCCTGGAAGTAACGTTGGTTTTCTAATAACTTCTTTGCTAGTTGATGGGGGAGAATGGAATCAAAAGCAGATGAAAAATCGATGAACAGAATACGTACAAAAGAACCAGAGGTTTCCAGATGAGTGTGTGCGTTATGTAAGGAGGGTTAGAGTGGCGTCGTCTGTGTAGCTTGTATGCAAACAGAAAAGGGTCAAGGTGAGACGTATTCTCAATAATTTGTAGACAACCTGTATAACTATATGTTAGCTCGAGGACATTCACATAACCAGGAAGTTTACAAATATCCTGATAAATGAAGTAAATTTGGAAGTTGGAAGGGGTACAACTTTAAAATCTCACACTATTGTGTCCTCAGTTCGTTGAAAATGCAGGATGACCCAAAACAATGCAACCCACAAAAATGCTAAAGACTTCTAAATCCGTTTACTGAATTACTTCATATGTGGTGTTTATTTAGCTTATGCATGACCAGTCAACAAAGTGACTAGGTGGTAGGTCAACCCAAGCCTTGGGAGTTATCAACAGTCTTGCACCATCATTTCGAAAACTCTTACTCTGGCACAACCACTCTCGCTCTGGCACAACAACTCTCACTCTAGCACCATCACTCGCACGCTGGCACCACAATTCTTACTCTGGCACCACAACTCTCACTCTGGCACCACCACTCGCTCTGGCACCACAATTCTTACTCCGGCACCACCCCACTCGCTCTGCCACCACAACTCTTACTCAGGCACCACCACTCTCGCTCTGATACCATCACTCTTGTTATGGCACCATCGCTCTGGCACCACATCTCTTACTCTGGCACCACCCTCTCGCTCTGGAACCACCACTCTTATTATGGCACCACCACTCTGGCACCACCACTATCACTATGGCACCACAATTCTGGAACCACCACTCTCGCTCTGGCACGCACGACCACTCTCGCTCTGGCACCACAACTTACTCAGGCACCACCACTCTCGCTCTGGCACCACAACTATCACTATGGCACCACAACTCTTGCACCACCACTCTCGCTCTGGAACGCACCACCACTGTCGCTCTGGCACCACATCTCTTACTCTCGCTGGCACCACCACTATCGCTCTGGCACTACTTCTCTTACTCTGGCACGACCACTCTTACTTTGGCACCACAACTCTTACTCTTGTACCACAACTCTTTCTCTGGTACCACAACTCTTGCTCTGGCACATCAACTCTTACTCTGGTACCACCACTCTAGCTCTGGCACCACCACTCTTACTCTGGCACAACCACTCTCGATCTGGCACCATCATTCTCGCTCTGACACCACCACTCTTACTCTGGCACCACAATTCTCGCTCTGGCACCACTACTCTCGCTCTGGCACCACCACTCTTATTCTGGCACAACAAATCTCGCTCTGGCACCACTACTCTCGCTCTGGCACCACCACTCTTACTCTGGCACCACAAATCTCGATCTCGCACCACTACTCTCGGTCTGGCACCACCACTCTCGCTTATTGTTTTTATTGTTTTTATTTTTCAGTGACAACAGTGGTGTCCCCATCCTTCACGTGGAGAGACCGTGCAACTGCGGGGCGTTCTGTCGCCACTGTTGCTGCTGTAGTGACTTCATCCTTGTCAACTGTGAAAGCACCGGCGAGTTCTTAGGTTGTAACATTATTACACACACACTCTAACACACGCACACACTCTAACACACACACATACACAATTACACACACACACACACACACACACACACACACACACACACACACTCTAACACACGCACACACACACACACACACTGACACACACACACACACACACACACACCTACACACACACACACATGTAGGCTACGCGCGCGCATACGTTCTTAACGCACACAAATGCACTGACGCATGCATACGCACATACACGCACAAACACACAGGCACGCACACACATAAAAGCATTTGAATGCATGCACCTGCGCACACACAAACGTGCGCATTGTCGCGCGCAGGCACACACATACATACACGCACGCACGCACGTACCCATGCACGCACACACACACACACACACACACACACACACACACACACACACACACACACTCTCAATCAATCAATCAATCAATCAATCAATCAGTCAATCAACCACTCTTAACATGGGCAACATGAGATATTAACTTCCTTGCGTTGAGGTCCTAATAGTTTGCAAGCTTAGTATTGTTTCGTGAATGTTGATTCTAAATAAAATTTTGTTTGAACCGATCAAACCCAGCCACAGTTTCACACTCGGCTTTTTACTTATTTTGTAAACTCAAGTGACCGTGACGTCATTGGACAATAACGTGACTGTGTGAGGCGTGTGCTTGTGTCTACAGGCAAGGTGGAAATGAAATGCAATCCGTGCTGCTTTGGCTACCGCGTCTTCGATGGCAACCACCAGCAGATTGCGTCAATCGCGGGACCTTGCGCTGGCGTCATGTGCATGAACACTTGCACTTGTCAGGACCAGCGTTTTGAAGTCACTGATAATCGGGCATGTACTTGTGTGTGAGTGTGTGTGGGGGGGGGGGGGGATTGTGATGTCATTGGGTTGGGGGCAGTGGAGGTTGTGGAGGGGCGACAATTGATATGCTTGCTGCTTTCAAATCAAATATTTCCTCTATATATGGTAACGTAAATATGTGCTGTAACTAAATATAGTTCGAACAACGAATCACTCAACAAAAAAACATCTTTTAAAACAGTATCAGATGGAACATTGCATTTCCCTTTTTAGAGCCGACAAAAACTCATATTTAGGCGGATAACCAGTCTAAAAAAAAAAGAGCATAGTTGTGTGCGTTAGATTGTACAATTGTAAAATAGAAAAGGAAATCCTAAATATAACATTTTACACAGATCTCGACAGTCATTGTTTGGTCAGTCATTGTTCAACCAAAAATGTCCTCTACGTAAACATGTGCTGGTACTAAATATTAACAGCTAATGTGTTTTCAGCGTAGCTATAGGGTCCGATATTTAGACGAGACAAAGATAATTCCCACCAGTCGAAGGCGAGTTGTACAGGGTGGTCCAAAAAAATTTCTGCTACAGGGCTCCCACCTATTCTTTTTCACCTGGAATCTCTCACACAAGCATGCACAGTTTTTTCTTCTTTGCAACATCATTTCTGGGCGTAGTTCAATAGTTCATCACATTCTCAATCCAAGCACCTCGTCTCTGGATTACGGCTGAGACACGGACATTGAAGTTGTTGATAACTCTGTCCAAGGTCTCGAGTGGAATCCTCCTGATTTCACGAAGAATGTTCTCCTTTAGCGCTTGTATTGTCTGTGGATTGTTGTGGTAAACCCTTTCCTTCAAGTACCCCCAGAGGAAGAAATCTGGAGGAGAAAGATCTGGGGACGAGGTGCTTGGATTGAGAATGTGATGAACTATTGAACTACGCCCAGAAATGATGTTGCAACGAAGAAAAATCTGTGCCTTACTAAACTTTCATGCTTGTGTGAGACATTCCAGGTGAAAAAGAATAGGTGGGAGCCCTGTAGCAGAAATGACAGGCACGCAATGCTGTCTACATTTTTTTGGACCACCCTGTATTATACATGTTGGAGTCTAAATATCGGACCCTAATGCTTCGAAGAGACACAAAGACACTCATCCAAGCAGAGAAATACAAAAGCCTACCAAAGCACCCAATGAACAGCAGAATGGAAAAACCTATCAGGAACAGGCTGAAACGATCAAGCTTTGTGCACCAAAGCAGAAGCCTCAAGCGACAGTACCTACCCCACCTGCCGGAAAGCACTCTGCCGCTCGATGCCTAAAAGGCTCATGCTTGATATCTTTTTTCTCGACATGTCTGTTATCATTTGCTAACAGTCAGCATATTAGAAATAACTCATAATAATTCGATCTCGGCGCAGTATCGGAGGAACCCCGGCCGTCTGAATCTGTGTAAAATGTCATATTCTGGGCAAAAATACAAATAATTACACATTAACATGCTTCCATTTGAAACTTCGAGGTCGTCATCGTGGATTGACGCCCGACCAAAGCTAATTGAAGCCCGACGGAGCGAAGCGACGGAGGGCTTCAATTAGGCTTTGGGAGGGCGTCTGTCTACGATGACGACCGAGAGGTTTCAAATGGAAGCATGTTAATGTTAATGTAATTCAATCTGACGACGATCTCTTTCCTGGTTTCATGCGGTTGTAAACAGACAGAATTGGTTCTGTTCTGTTCGTACACTACTTTCAGTCCACCTACCCGCAAGGGTCAAATCCCCAAAAATATGTCTGTATTCCTATCTTATCACTCTGCTTCTGGGTTTTTTTCTTTCACATACATTTTCCCTTCTTTTTTGACGGATTTCTGGACAGCAAACTCTAAAACAAATTCTTGTCATCACAAAAGCCATCTTTGGAATTGACTGACGTAGTCCGGAAGAATTCATGCATCGACTTACGTCACGTATTCGACGTCATCACTTTGCATACCTCATGGTCTCGGTATTTCGTTGGCCTTAATATTTCCTACTTGAAAAATGACTCTCAAAGCTAACCGAGACTAGTTGAGGTTGTATCAATGCGCCTCGCCAACAGGACTGGTAGCCAATGGCTTTTTTAGCAAGTTGACATCGACAACCATTAATGACCGGTATTTTTAATGAGTTGGGGCATTCTGACCAATCACAGGATCTGTTTCATTAAAACACCAACTTGATTAAATTACAATGTATAATATCCTACCGTACAGGGTATGACTATTGGCCAAGTGACCAAGACGTTCTCTGGGCTAGTGAAAGAGTGCTGCACTGATTCTGACAATTTCACCGCTACCTTCTCCATGGATTTGGACGTCAAGGTCAGAGCAATACAACTTCTCTTACATTTAAGTGCTGATAATTAATATGGATGTTCTACTGATATCTGAATCCGTGTGAAAGAATCATGTTATAACAGATATATCTAAGGATAGTTCGGTCAAAACTACATTTTCAATCGAATAGTATTTTCAAATTTGGCCACAAAGCTTAGTAATATTGGAAAACAGCAAAACTGAAATCATAGGTTTCCAGTGAGCACAAAAAAAATCGAAAATATATTCATAGCTACCAAAGAGTTTTGTGTGTGATGTAATTTAGATGAAATCGATGAATATGTTGACGACCTTTGAATGTTCTAACTTAACCGTGTCTTTCTTTTAATTGTTTTCCTTTCTATTCGTTTAGGTTTACTTTTACTTTTATTCTTGCGTACCCCCTACAGGGGTTTATTAAAAGAGAGTTTTTACTAGGCTTGACTTAAGGGCACAGTGACTGTCCTTCCGGGAATTCCGATGAAAACAGTTTTTCTCACCATCACAGATCTTGTCAGGCGTTTACGTGAGATAAAACCATACCTCCACATAGACAAATTCAAAAAAATCAACACACCAAGTGCTTTATTTGCTGATTGGGTTGTGCTTTATGAATCGATTTCTAAAAAGGCCCCAAGAGGCATTTTAATAAAAACTACATTTAATACAAATTCAAGCTCCGCACATGATGTTGATCCTCAGTTTGTGTTGAAGTGGAAGGATGTTCTTATCTCATTTGAAAATCTTGTCATATCTGACATAGTGAACTGTTTTGACGGTAAGGGTTGTGCCATGAAGGCAAAATTTGTAAAAAAAAAAGTTGACTTAGGGTAACCTAATAACAACAACAAAAAAGGTCGGTAGGTAGGCTTTTTTTAATGTTTTTAAATTCAGTTGAAAGCAGGTGCTCGAAGTCGAAGCTGCCATTGCACTGGGTGACTCTGTTATCCTTGTACATTCTGATAATCATCGGTCCATGCCGTATCGCCAGCATATCTCTCTGACAGGGTGCTTAATTACTGCGCGGAATCTATCAAAACAAGAATATAGAGTTATCTTCCTTATGCTTTTTGCTAATTTTTTTTTTTTTTTTTTTTTTTTTTTGTTGCTCAACGCCCAGCCGACCACGAAGGGCCATATCAGGGCGGTGCTGCTTTGACATATAACGTGCGCCACACACAAGACAGAAGTCACAGCACAGGCTTCATGTCTCACCCAGTCACATTATTCTGACACCGGACCAACCAGTCCTAGCACTAACCCCATAATGCCAGACGCCAGGCGGAGCAGCCACTAGATTGCCAATTTTAAAGTCTTAGGTATGACCCGGCCGGGGTTCGAACCCACGACCTCCCGATCACGGGGCGGACGCCTTACCACTGATCTCCGTTCTGTTCTTCACAGTTATGATAAAGACATCGTTCTAAGGTTAAAACAAGTCTAATTGTGGAGACTGCTGTGGGAAGGAGACCGTGATATTGTTGCATCACTCCCAACTGGTTACGAAAAAAAAAAAAAAAAAAAAAAAGTATCGTCTGCTTCGTAGCCACAGTTGATTATCACGTGACACTTTTGCCATATCTAGAGTTGTTTGCACAGTAAATACACCCGCGAACGATAGCTCGCTTGAAACTGTCTTACATATCAATTCCTTTGTAATTTAAAAATTACACAACACCATGAAAAAAAATCGGCGATCGCGAATCTGCTTTTATCAATAACACATTACGAAAAGCTCTAAATATGTTAAAAAAAAAAAAAAATCTATTTCTTACCCACAGAAAGAAAACCAAGGCATCCTGTCAGGGATAAATGAGAGCCGAAGGGAAGTAACTCATTTTACCTGAGTTCAGGATGATCCTTGTAGTGAAAGATTAGTTGTAAGGTCACCGTCAGGCTGCGCATGTATCGGTATCGTATTTCTTTACTTTAAAAAAAACCCACATGTTTTTGCTTTATTCTATTTCAATTTGTACATCCCAGGTGAAGGGCTTACTGGTCGGCGCAGCGTTCCTCGTCGACTTCCACTTCTTTGAAGTACAGGGATAGATCTGGTGCGAATTTCTTTGATAAAACTCCTCCAGGTCAAGGACGACTAAACTGGGTTAGTGGGTCACCAGCCAGAACATTTGACAATGCTGTCAAGGTCGCTCAGAAGTGGGTCGTTCCGAATGCTTCTATGCGTTTTTTACACTTTTATTTTACACTTCTGGCAGCTTTTTACATTTAGTCAAGTTTTGACTAAATGTTTTAACGAAGGGGGGGGAATCGAGACGAGGGTACGTGTGGTGTGTGTGTGTGTGTGTCTGTGTCTGTGCGTGTGTGTGTGTAGAGCGATTCAGAATAAACTACTGGACCAATCTTTATGAAATTTTACATGAGAGTTCCTGGGAATGATATCCCCGGATGTTTTTTTTCTTTTTTTCGATAAATGTCTTTGATGACGTCATATCCGGCTTTTTGTAAAAGTTGAGGCGGCACTGTCACACCCTCATTTTTCAATCAAATTTATTGAAATTTTGGCCAAGCAATCTTCGACGAAGACCGGACTTCGGTATTGCATTTCAGCTTGGTGGCTTAAAAATTAATTAATGACTTTGGTCATTAAAAATATGAAAATTGTAAAAAAAAAAATTTTTATAAAACGATCCACATTTACATTCATCTTATTCTTTATCATGTTCTGATTCCAAAAACATATAAATATGTTATATTTGGATTAAAAACAAGCTCTGAAAATTAAAAATATAAAAATTAGGATCAAAATTAAATTTCCGAAATCGATTTAAAAACAATTTCATCTTATTCCTTGTCGGTTCCTGATTCTAAAAACATATAGATGATATGTTTGGATTAAAAACACGCTCAGAAAGTTAAAACGAAGCGAGGTACAGTAAAGCGTGCTATGAAGCACAGCGCAACCGCTACCGCGCCAAACAGGCTCGTAACTTTCACTGCCTTTTGCACTAGCGGCGGACTACGTTCAGTTTCATTCTGTGAGTTCCACAGCTTGACTAAATGTAGTAATTTCGCCTTACGCGACTTGTTTTTATTACATTTAGTAAAGTTTTGACTAAATGTTATAACATAGAGGGGGAATCGAGACGAGGGTCGTGGTGTATGTGTGTCTGTGTCTGTGTCTGTGCATGTGTGTGTGTAGTGCGATTCAGACTAAACAAAACTACTGGACCGATCTTTATGAAATTTTACATGAGAGTTCCTGGGTATGATATCCCCAGACTTTTTTTTTCTTTTTTTCGATAAATGTCTTTTATGACGTCATATCCGGCTTTTTGTAAAAGTTGAGGCGGCACTGTCACACCTTCATTTTTCAATCAAATTGATTGACATTTTGGCCAAGCAATCTTTGACGAAGGCCAGACTTCGTTATTGCATTTCAGCATGGAGGCTTAAAAATTAATTAATGACTTTGGTCATTAAAAATCTGAAAATTGTAATTAAAATTATTGTTTTATAAAACGATCCAAAATTACTTTTATTTTATTTTTTCTCAAGTTCTGATTCCAAAAACATATAAATATGTTATATTCGAATTAAAAACAAGCTCTGAAAATTAAAAATATAAAAATTATGATTAAAATCAAATTTCCGAAATCGTTTTAAAAACAATTTCATCTTATTCCTTGTCGGTTCCTGATTCCAAAATCATATAGATATGATATGTTTGGATTAAACACACGCTCAGAAAGTTAAAACAAAGAGAGGTACAATAAAGCGTGCTATGGAGCACAGCGCAACCGCTACCGCGCTAAACAGGCTCGTCACTTTCACTGCCTTTTGCACTAGCGGCGGACTACGGTCATTGTGAAAAAATGTAGTGCGTTCAGTTTCATTCTGTGAGTTCCACAGCTTGACTAAATGTAGTAATTTCGCCTTACGCGACTTGTTATTATTATTTTTTTTTATAAAATACATAACACATCTACAGTGTAAAAAAACCGCCTAAATGTTTTGTAGTTTATGCGTCCGCATCTTTGTTCACATGTGCATGTTTTCCAGAATGGGTAAAAACAAGTGGCGAATGTTGCACCTGTAGTTTGTCCGAACAAGAGGCTGTCCATCATAGGACCCGGTCCAAACATATTCTCTCTCTCTCTCTCTCTCTCTCTCTCTCTCTCTCTCTCTCTCTCTCTCTCTCTCTCTCTCTCTCTCTCTCTCTCTCTCTCTCTCTCTCTCTTTAATTGTTGCTTGACATTTCTTTTTTAAGGCCTTATCAAAGATAGAGCGTGGAAAAGCCTTGTGGTTATCGTCAAACTGGTTTGTAGGGGATAAAAACGCCTTTAAGAATGAAAATAGACATTCAGGCAACCAACAGTAGAAAGAAATACTTTATTAACATTAAAATATAAACTTTTTCAGTCATCTTTTATTTATATTATGGTGTCCTAAACGTCGTCAGCTTCTTTTGATAGTGCATTGATGAATTCAAAACATGTAATCTATGTGCATACTGTACAATTTCATTTGCTAGATTTCATAAATAATAATAATGAAATATGTATAACAGTTAAAAGAACAACCGAACAACTGAATTTATAACAAGAAACAACAAAAGAAATCATAAACATGCATTAAAAATCAGTTCATCAAAACGAATAATCCATATATACGCTAGGTTTAACAACTCTCTCTCTCTCTCTCTCTCTCTCTCTCTCTCTCTCTCTCTCTCTCTCTCTCTCTCTCTCTCTCTCTCTCTCTCTCTCTCTCTCGTGCGCACACAGCAAGATAATAATTACCTTTGTGTTTAAAAATTATCACAGGAACGGTGGCAAGGACAATGAAAAAGCTCAGTTCACACAAATAAATGTCCTGCGACTGTCATTGGTAAAATCTGTGTTACAAGAAATAATGTAAATAAACCGAACAAAAGATAGGGGAAAGGCTTGGTCAAAAGCATTTAAAAGTAAGTACTACAGAGCAATGGAATGTCGATCTTTCCGAGAAATCAGCTCTTGATAACACATGTTGTATCACAATGATAGGCTCATATCGAAAATAAATGCACAAAGGTGCGATATCGAAAAATATCCTACTTCTGTGGTACATCAATGAAAGCTTTAAATTAAGTTTAAATACGTACTATACATGGTCCATTTTCGAGTCAATTACACGACCAAATAAGTAAAGATTTTAAAATTTGCCTCATTTCTTGAAGTTTGTGTCCTGGAAAAGCCAGCGTGTAAGAAAAAAATAACGAAAAAAATCTTCGTATGAAATGTCTAACAGGTTTATTTTAATGTTGGTAATCAGGCAAACAAACTAAAGTAACAAGTACAATAATAAACATGTAATCGACAACAATACTGAGGACAAAATGGAGTTGATCAGCTGTATTAAAATTGCTTAATACTGTTCAGGCGCTGAAAACGCAGATACCGGGGTAGCTCAGCAAACCGACAAATACTTGACTATGACATAGAAAAAAAAGAGAAAAAGTTGTCTGGCTTATGTACATTAAATGTACAGTATGTACTGGTTCCTGTGCTGAGCACTTAAATGGCCATGTAAACACAAAATGACAAAAACCATCCACAAGAAAATCATGTTTTTTCATTTGTCAGTAAATATCAATTTTATTTTAATCAAATGAGGCAGCGCACTAATTGTTAGTATCAGTAAAATTAAAAAAATAAACATAAAAAATATAAACAATTTAGCTGCAGCTTCACACCTACATGGTCAAAGCAACTACGAACTACCAAGTGTTATTATTTCTCTCGAGAGGAAAATGACTGCAACTTCAAAGTTATTATTCACGTTACAAAAGAAAAATATGTAAACAATGAGCATAGGACAAAATCAAAATGCCAGGCCAACTGCTTGCCAAGAAAATGCTACACAGTAACAATAAGTCAAAATCTCTTTATAAATAGTGACAAAAATTAGTGTAACATTGTACATCAACCCAGCAGAAGCAGGTTTTTTTCAAATCCAGAATAAAGTTTTCATATACCCCGAACTCTTCATTTATTATTCTGCCTGTTACTTTATTCAGCCCAGAGCGGCCCTGCCCAATCAGAAATGCGTCTAGGAGTGGTCATGTGTGCATCATCCAATCGAGGAGCAGTTGAAAAAATGGATGATAGTCCATGGCGATGCGACGGTCTAGGCAGAAACTGGTCTTTGTTTGATGGTCTCTGTTCCTCCTCTTTCATATCCTCTCCTAATTTTTCTTTTGTTGAAAGATGGAAAAGGATGAGAAATATAAAAAGTGAAGCTTCTTATTTATAGATAAGCACACCGTCAAGTTTCTAGTTTTATTTTTAGCTCAAGATTTCCAAAGACAATTCTACTAATGTACTCCTTTATCTAAAGTAAATACTTCGAAAGCACCATGAAACAACACACACTGGTTTTTTAAAGAAGCACACAAAGAACTACAGAAACTACAATCTAAATGATAAATCTATGTTGACTGATAATGTTTAATGTTATGCAACCTTTGACATTTTTTAGTCACTCAATTCAACTTTACTTTATAAATAACTAAGCTATGAAAACATCGCCTGTTCAAGTATATGAACAAAATATGTAATAGAAGTGTGTATTAACAACTTGGAAGAAAATATTTTCCAGTAAATAAATGAGCCTTGTAAGAAATAAAAATGAAACTGATTTTGCATACAACAATATAACGTGATATCATCCAGTGCATACGTTTGAAAACAACAACAAAACAAGCGAAACAAAATACAATGCAAAGACAATAATGATAATGTCAGTAGACCTAGTGAACAATAAAACATGGAATGTACATGCTTAGGATTAGTTTGGGGGACACTGCGTTTTTACTACAGCTGCAGAATTTCTGTTCGCTATGTTTTCATTGACAGTGTCCTGGCAGGGGCATGTAATGCTGATAACAAATACACGGTTTACCAGTGATACCAATGATTGCCACACTTGACATACGAACATTATTATTCACACAAATGCTCTTAGTTGTGGGCAATACTAGCAGATCATCCATCAACAGTCATTACAATTCTCGATTCAAACCAAACAGCTAGCAGAGCATACAATACCTCTTGCAGAATGTGTCCATTCAACTGATAATAAAAGTCTATATCCACACCCCCCCCCCCCCCCCCCCGCCTACCCCACCCCTTCCTCCCTCTGAGTCAACATTAAACATTACACACAATGTAACTCATCGGCCCACCCCATCGGCCCACCCCACCCGAAAACCCTCACCCTCACTTAAACTTAAAGAAACAGAAACATGTGAACAGATCATAAAACATTGTTAAATGTTACCGATCACGTCAGTGCTCTCTGTGCATGCCCACTCATACACGGCCAAAAACATCACTGTCAAATATCAACGACATGAAATAACAATTTTGTGAACATTCTTATCCCAGAACTTCACACGCATTTTTACTAGTACAATTTAATTGATGTTTCCAACAAATTCACATTAGTGCAAAAACCAAACTCACCAAGGTGTTTACAACAAGATTAATCTGGAAGCATATATTTTAGGGCTAGATTTATTCACGTGCACAACTTTCTCGCATTCAAAATATATGAAGCGCATGAGCTATTTATGAGTCTATCTACATTAAAAACAAAACGAAAACAATATTCTAGCCCAGAAATAAGGGCGGGGAGTAAGGTACAGAGATATGCGACGGGGGCGGAGTGGGACCCTTATCCAACTTGTACTGAAACGTATCGTAGGCATTGCCATAGCAGATAGCCGTGGCTTCGGGCACCCGGGCATGTGCCCGATATGTTGGCGTGCCCGACGATCGTTTGTGTCTGGGTGGAGCAGGAACCGGGCACGTTCGGGCTCCTTCTCTCCTCATATCCTCGTAATGTCCCATTGGTGTCTCGAGTCTTTCTGTAAGCAATGTACAATAACCCTTTCCTTCACTTCAGGTGCTTTCAACAATTTTACGGGAATCTGCAATTTCTTCAGAACAGTAGTTTTCAAAACCTCTGTATACTGGTACTGTATATATAATCCTACTTCCATCAGTACTGTATTTTTCAAGAACTCTTCCTACTGGAGTCTACAATTCTACCACCTTCCGGAGTTTTCAAGTAATCTTTCTTCAGGAATCTACAATTTCACTTCCTTCAGTACAGTAGTTTTCAAGAAATCTTCCTACTGGAATCTACAATTTCACTTCCTTCAGTACCCCCCGCGGGTTAGGGGGAAGAATTTACCCGATGCTCCCCAGCATGTCGTAAGAGGCGACTAACGGATTCTGTTTCTCCTTTTACCCTTGTTAAGTGTTTCTTGTATAGAATATAGTCAATTTTTGTAAAGATTTTAGTCAAGCAGTATGTAAGAAATGTTAAGTCCTTTGTACTGGAAACTTGCATTCTCCCAGTAAGGTAATATATTGTACTACGTTGCAGCCCCTGGAGCAAATTTTTGATTAGTGCTTTTGTGAACAAGAAACAATTGACAAGTGGCTCTATCCCATCTCCCCCCTTTCCCCGTCGCGATATAACCTTCATGGTTGAAAACGACGTTAAACACCAAATAAAGAAAGAAAGAAACTTCCTTCAGTAAAGAAATTTTCAAGAAATCTTCCTACTGGAATCTACAATTTCACTGCCTTCAGTAAAGAAGTTTTGAAGAAATCTTCCTTCTGGAATTTAAAATTTCACTTCCTTCAGTACAGTAGTTTTCAAGCACTCTTCTTACTCGAATCTATAATTTCACATTCTTGAGAACTGTAATTTTTAAGCGCCCTTCCTACTTTAATCTACAATTCCACTTTCTGCAGTACTGTAGTTTTCAAGAAATCTTCCCACCAGAATCTACAATTTCACTGCCCTCGGTACAGTGTTTTCCAAGCACACATCCAAATGGAATCTACAATGTCATTGCCTTCACAGGTTTTCAAGCGCCCTTCCTACTGTAATCTACAATTTCACTTCCTGCAGTACTGTTGTTTTCAAGAAATCTCCCACTAGAATCTACAATTTCACTGCCTTCGGTACAGTGGTTTTCAAGCACACATCCTAATGGAATCTACAGTTCAATTTTCTTCAGTACAGTAGTTTTCAAGGAATCTTCCTACTGGCATCTACAATTCCACATCCTTCAGTGAAGAAGTTTTTTAAGTACTCTTTATACTGTAATCTACATTCCACTTTCTGCAGTACTGTAGTTTGAAATCTTCCCACTAGAATCTAGAATTTCACTTTCTTCAGAACAGTAGTTTTTAAGCACTATTTCGAATGGAATCCAATATTATTCTATCTCCAGTGCAGTATAGTTTTTAAACATTCTTGCTACAGAAACCTAAAATTTCAATTCCTTCAGTGAAATAAAGCGAGGACCACTTCCTGCAGCAATATACAAACTCTGCTCAAAGACAATATTCCTTCCACATTAAATGCACAGATATTCGTTTTCTAAAAATTGTTTACAACCCTTTCTCCAGTACAGTGATGCGAACAAAAATCCTCATTCAATCTGGACAATATCTTCATTGTGGTTGAAGAGTATGCCATCTAAATGGTTTTCATAAATTCCAATTTTTTTCCCTGTCGCCTTCGGTTGTTATGCTGCATGCTAACGAGAAATTATTTTCAAATTATTGTTTTATTATTGGATTAGCTCCATCCTCAAAAGAAATCACAAACATCTTTAGATTCAGGGAGGGGTTTGAGGTGAGGGGGGGGGGGGGGGTAGGGTTTGTGACTTTGGGCAGGGGCTGTACTCTACATGAAAAGAAGGATAAGTTGTCACAAAAACTGGTTTTCACACCACACCACTCAGTGGAAATGCAAATCCACACAGGCACTCCTGTGCAAACAAAAACTTAGTTTTTTTTCAGAGAATATTGTTGCCGTTGAAGAATCACTCAACTATCAAGCAATATTCAAATCAGCTTGCAAAGTTTCGCCAGTGCGCCAACACTCAAGCAATTGACAGGTGCTCAAAATCAGGCCAGAAAGTTGTGAGATTTATCAAAAGCCAAACCAGAATATCACGTTCTAAATTAATACCTTCATGTGGGTGTCTAAATCGTTACACTGATATTCTGCATGGCATCGATGCTGAAACTAAAACATTTAATGTGAAAATACAAAGAGTAGACAGCAATAATTGGGGTTAAAACCTGTTCTGGAAATGCGACACTGACAACAGTAAATAACGATTTCGTAAAACTCGAAAAGCAGGAAATTTCTCAAAATCTATTAAAAAAAAGTGTTCGACAAGTGTAAAAGGTAAACACAACATCAATTATGTCCAAAAATGTTTTATCAAAACTATTTTTTTAACTTAACATAGAGAAATATACATCAACAGCAATTAAAGAAAAACTTAAAGGAAGCAGCCATATTTTTTGCCAATTAAGCCAAACACTAACTGATGTGTGCGTCCTTGTGTCCTTATGTGTGTGTTGCGCTGTGTTTGTTGGTGGATGCGTCCTTGTGTGTCACAGTGTGTCGCTTTGCGTCCTTATGTGGGTGTGGATACGTCCTTGTATGCCACAGTGTGTGTGGTGTTGCGTCCTTGTGTGTGTGTGGGGGAGGGGGGATGGATGTGTGAGCCGAAGAGACTGGCTAATTGAGATGGTTTCTCTGTTAGGAGGAGTTCTCTCGTGAAACATTCGCTGTCTTTTTGAGGCTGACAACATGAAGGATTTTCTTGTTTTAAAATCTGATAGCAAAACAAAAAGGAGCATTACAACAAAAGCTAACAAAAAAAAAACACCATACAAAATAAATAAACAGGAAATACCGCAGAGTACCGCGTACCTTGAGCGAATGGCTTCTCGTGCTGCAGCCGGATGGAGTCCGCTACAAGGAACCTGCTGACGTCACGAGCCTGCAGCGCCACCTCTGGCGCAGTGTCGTTGTACATGCGGTCATAGGTCGTGCGTGCCCGGATGTCTAGAGCCCGCGTGTTGGCTGTGGGAACTGGATTGAAGCAATAGAAAACGAGAAAGTCTTACAGTGTATTTTAAATACGGAAGTACTTACTGTGGAACCCCCCTTTTAAGACTCCACAATTTAAAGATTCCCTCCTTTTCAAGACCATGAATGCTCAGATGTTCTGTTCATACTTATTCTCTGTAAATATACCCCCTTTTTAAGACATGATGTTTTTCAGATTTGTAAAGATTCTAAAAAGGGGGTTCTAATGAAAATGCTAGCAAGGTTGGTTCCCGGTAAACCCAGCTAACTGTAAAATTGCCTCGTGCCCCGTGAAGCTTCCCTCCCTTTGTTCGTCTCATATTTTAAAGCTTCGTTCCATCAAGATAAACCGTAAACGATCATGTGAACAAGCCACGGGTCGTTGTAGCCTGTTGCATAGGATAATACATTCCTTCCGCTTGGACACATACCGAAAACCAACTCCACGTGCTGAGTATTTGTTTCTGAGTTCAGATTGTATGAGTCACAAGAGAGAGAGAGAGAGAGAGAGAGAGAGAGAGAGAGAGAGAGAGAGAGAGAGAGAGAGAGAGAGAGAGAGAGAGAGAGAGAGAGAGATTTTATCGTTGATGTATTTAGCGATGGATATGGTGCATCATTCGCAATCTCGTTTGTTGTTTTTCTTCTCACATGAAATAACCTCTTTGTGTACTCTTTATGTACGACTTATTATGCAAATTTAAAACGGATATAAATGGACTGGGTTTCCCACCCAACGATTATTATCAGAAACGTGTGTGTGTGTGTGTGTGTGTGTGTGAATGTGTGTGTGTGTATATGTGTGTGGGCGTGTGTGTGTGTGTTTGTGTATGCGTGCGTACGTGCGTCAATGCGTGCATGTGTATTTGTGCGTGCGTGTATCTGTGCGTGTGTGTGTTTGTGCGTGAATGCGTGTGCCAGCACGTGTGTGTGTGTGTGTGTGTGTGTGTGTGTATATGTGTGTGGGCGTGCGTGTGTGTTTGTGTATGCGTGCGTACGTGCGTCAATGCGTGCATGTGTATTTGTGCGTGCGTGTATCTGTGCGTGTGTGTGTTTGTGCGTGAATGCGTGTGCGCGCGCGCACGCATGTGTGTGGGACTGTGTGATGCACGTGCGTGTTTTTCTAAAGGCATGTTGATATATCAACTCAATGGTAGATATACACAATTGGTTCAACTGCTTTTACCTACCACACAACATATAGATAATTGGATTTTCTTCTTCCACTGCAACAGTGCAATATTGGGGTAGCATCAGTTTTGCCTGGCTAGATTTGTTTTGTTTATTGTATACTAGATGATTACCCGCTTCGCCGGGATACCCAGCTTCGCCGGGAAGAAGTAGAGCAGGAATACGCCGGGTACCCGGCGAAGTAGAGGAATACCCGGCTTTGCCGGGATGAAAGCGTTGTGGACAGTGACCTCCTAAAAATAGTAACGGGAATATCCGGCTTCGCCGGGATGAAAGCGTTGTGGACAGTGACCTTCTAAAAATAGTAACGGGAATATGGATTGACGCCACACGAAGGAAGGGAGATAAACGCAAAACACTGGAGAAGATAAGGAAGAGTTACTGGGAATGGATTTGGGAAGATGAACAGAAAAACCAAAATCGGTTCAGCGCTGCGCGCTGAGAGCACGTTTTAAAATATCTCATCGATGAGGTTGTGCCCGGGGTGTAGCTGAATACGGTGTCCAAATTTGAAAAAGATCCACCGAGAACTTTGGCCGTGCATCGCGAACAGACAGACAGACACACACACACACACACACACACACACACACAAGTCGTATATATATATATATATATAGATGCATTGCGGTTGATTCAGTCTGTGTTTTTTCTATCTTGAGCATCTTATCATTACAACTGCTCGATTGATTGATAAAAGTGGACATGCATTTATGAAAATTATGCAACTGATCTCAATTTACCATCATGACCGTCACTTTTGCTGGCTATTATACAATAGCAATGTCAGAAAAGCACACGGTAAAAACACTTCACACATAAATACGCGTTAGTGCTCAAAAGACAAACTAACAATTTATCCCAAAACACACAAAGACACACACACACACACACACACACACACACACACACACACACACACACACACACACACACACACACACACACACATACTTACCCGTCTCTGATTATAATCAATGGGTGCGAAACCCCATCCAGCTTCTTTCACGTGATTCATTGCATTTCACATTCGACAAAGTCCTACAGGTAAATTGTTTTCGTCATTTGTCACTAGCGTTTGACTAGTCCATAATACATCTGACACAGCTGTTTGTAGTTTGGGTAATGCATTCACGGGCTATGGGGAGATCTCTCATGCGCCGGTTTCTTTAACTTTTATAGCGTTTTTATAGATATAAACCATATAAATGAAAACTACATAAAAACAACACGCAATCATTTCTCATGTATAAAAAAAATAATAATAATACAAGCACATTACAATTACACAGGCAACAACAACAACAACAACAACAACAACAACAGCAAGTACAACAACAAAAACAACAACAATGATAATAATGGTAATAATGATAATAATAATAATATAATATTAATATAATGTCGCCCCGACTGGCAGCCAAACGCCTTATGCTAGCGTGAGAGGTAAGCGCTTTAATTTCTATGCCTATCCGTACGCTTGGGTCGAACACCTCTAGCTGCGCTCAGCGATTGAGCGGTCGCCCATGCTTTGTTTCAGTTACAACTCCAACGATTTTTAAGCAATGTTTTTGAAGTGTTGCGCCAGGTTTAAGCATCAGCATATCCACATCGACACGAAATTTGTGGTGAATCGGTCAAGAAACGCTGGAGGTATAGGCAAAGGAAATGACGTGTGAGCGCTAAACCGTGTGCAACCTCGGTACTTGCCATTGGGTAGAAATGTTAACCACATATATACCATAACAATGGTATATGTCATTACAAATTTCACGATAACGGGCCTACAAACCCAGGAGTTATTAGCGATCAAAAGTGTGACGGACGGACATACGGACGGACGGACGAACGGACGGACGGATGGAAACACGGACAGATGCCTAACAATATCGATTTGATGTAACACACAACGAATATGTAACAACAACAAAATCATTAGATTCAAGCGTATTTTCCATACGCAACGAGTGTCATAATGTCAACCTTCTTTTGTACTAAAATTATAAATTGGGTTAGGGTTACGTTTTGTAAACTTATGCAAAAATGTAACGATCGAATGTTTTGTGTGTGTGTATCTAATTGTGTAGACCCAGGTGTGCATTATGTCAAACTTTTATGAAAATTTAACGGTTCTATTAGCAGATATATTCAGTTGAAGTGAGCAGGTGGTCTATTTTTAGCACGTAAAACGTCATGTAAATTAACGAATATTAGCCATTTCAGAAAGAATGGAAACACTTATTCGTAACAAAACCCATCATTTTTATGTGCACAAAGTCGGTATTTACCCCACATACAAAAACAAGTATTTGTGATTTTAATTAATTAGTTAGATCCCATATCCAATAGTCTACCCTGATTTAAAAAAAAACGTGAAATGTCAACATATTCATGAGGCTGTATCTTAAAAACGCAACGATCGATTTCTCTGATTTTAACACATTTGTTTTGTCAGACTTTAAACATACATCAGGCAAAATATTGGCGATTTTTAACGGTTGTTTAATCGGTGTCGGATGTCTTTGAGAGAATGGACGCTGTGACTTACTGACGCCAATGAAAACAGCACACCTTCTACAAGATTACCCGCTGCAGGAGAACAAAGAATGAAAAGCTTGGCCTGCAGGAGAAGCTGTTTGGCAACCTGGTGACCGTAAAGAAGAGGGCGGCATTCGTGCGTGCCACATGAGTGGATGTCTTGAAGGAGCGAACGAGAAGAAGAAGAAGACTTACTGACGCCGACGGAGGAGAGGTGTGTACTGTGGTTGTTGCCGTAGCGGCTTTAAAAAAGAAAGTAGGGGAAGGGCTTCTAATGTGGACCGGCTCCTAATATGGACCACCTCCTGTTCTGACAAACTAACGGCGCTAGAGCGCTTAAAACAATTTCATTGGCTGTATTCACCCTCTCTGGATAACTTTCCCATGTCAAAACAGTTGCAGAAACACAAACCTGAAAACCGTTGGCTTTTTCTCTTTTTTTTCACTTTTGGCAGGGTTCACTCTAAATTTGCCGCCTAAAACGGACTCGTTTCTGTCCACAGCCAAAGTTTTTATCACACAAAAATTGCTATATATGACAGCTAAGACCGTATTTGTTACATTTTAGCAGTGTTGACCCCGAGTTTCTACTGCAAACAAAAAATAATAGCAAAATATCAAAGTATGTGTGAGTCCCCTAATATGGACCACCTTCAACAAATCGAAGAAAATAAAAGCTAAATGCTATTTTCATTAATTAATTCAGAAGCTTGCTGGAAATAACCTATAACTAGCCTTCGAGATTTAAAAAATATATCACAAATAGTCTTCTTTTTGTAGAAGTTGATAATTTCACTTATTTTCACTCTGTTTTTGATGAGTTTCTTTAGTTTCCTGGTGTGCTTCAAATAATGCTCTCATCAACCCGAAACAGATAAATCTAAAGCATATTTTGCGTTGCACACTAAGTTGTATCATGTTATTCTGAAGGATAGGGGGCTTTTTACAGTGATTCGAGAAGGCCGCTTTAGTGGTCCATATTAGGCGCCCAGGCTCCTAATATGGACCATATGTTTTTTTTTCTGTATTTAATTTTTGCTGAATATATATCAAAGCTATATCACTCTAATTAGGCCTAGCGGTTAACCTAAGAGAGAAGGACTACCAAACACATAATGAAACTTCTTCGCAAGAAAACAAGCTAGTTATCAGCATGAAACAAAAAGTGGTCCATATTAGGAGCCCTTCCCCTACGCTGTGATTTAGTGACGGGGGCCCGGTAGCTCAGTTGGTAGATCACTGGACTTTTGATCCTAACTTAGCAGGTTCGAAATCGGGCCGGGACGGACACGGGTCAACTTTATGTGCAGACCCAGAGACGAGAGCCATGTCCTACCCCCGTGTCACCACAATGGCGCATAAAAGACCTCGGTCATTCTGCCATAAGTGCAGATGGCTGATACTACTTAAACACGCATACACTTGTGTATCTCATCAAAAGCCGTGAGGGCGCAAAACTTGAATTATCATATAACCCACATCCGATCCTTAAGAGGCGAAATATTTAGCCTGTAGGACATAAAGCATTCTCTCTTTCTATTTTTTTTTTTTTTTTTTACTTACTGACGCCGACGGAGGAGAGGTGTTTCTTTTGGTTGCTGCCGTAGCGGTTGACGGGCAGCACGTGCTCGGGCTGCTGGTGCGGGTTCCGGAAGCTGGAGCGCTGAAAGGTGTTGACGGTGTAAGGCACGCGCTCCCTCCAGTCCGGCGGCAGGTGCGCGTAGGCACTCTTCACTTGAAACCCTGTCACAGACAAACAATATAAAAAATAAAAAATAAAAATAAAAAATAAAAAGAGACTGCAGGTGAGAAGGACTAGAACAAGATAACAATACAAACACGAAAACGGAAACAATAAATCGGACCGGTTGAGACCGAAGTCTTCCTCAGCAAAAAAATGATGACAAACTGAAGTAAAATGGAGAGTCGATAGGGAGACACTCTGTCTCTCTCTCTCTCTCTCTCTCTCTCTCTCTCTCTCTCTCTCTCTCTCTCTCTCTCTCTCTCTCTCTCTTTCTCTCTCTGTCTCTGTCTCTGTCTCTCTCTCTCTCTCTCCTCTCTCCTTTCTCCTTCCTCTCTCCTCTCTCCTCTCTCCATCCATCCATCCATCCCTCCAGCCCACATGTACCTTGAGGAATGCCCAGGTAATCGTTCTGGTAGGTGGACCGAGAGAGTCTCTTGGTAACCTGGTTGAGTTTCTCGTTGGTCATTTCTTCTGACCAAGGCGAGGAGTCGGGGTACTGGTGTCGCTTGCTGGGGAACTTCCACACCATGAACGACTGGGTATCACAGAGAAAGAGAACAACATTTTATTACTTGGTGGTGGTGGTGGTGGATTTTGCTGATAATGATGATGATGATGATGACGAGGAAGAAGATAATGACGACGATGATGGTGATGATGACGAGAAGGAGGACGACACCCACGTCGACGTTCATGATGATCCTTATCTTTGATTTTTATGTCATGACGTGATGAATAAAGTCTTATTTCGAGTGGTTTATTTCACTTTGAGATGTGATTATTAGGGCGACGGCGAGGAGGAGGATCTGTGATTTTATGTAATTCTGGTTCAGAGACTTTTTCAACAAGAAATGAATGAAGTATCGTTTCAAGTGGATGTGATTTTGTAGCCTGGCTTACTACCAAAAACACAAAAAGTAGATTGATAAGAAGTAACACAGCACAATAGACTAATTCCGGAAATAACTCTGTCGGGTTTGTATGAGTTGTAAAAGAGTGAATGCCCTAGCTTTTTTACTCGGACAAACATTGGAGGGGCCAAACACTAGCGAGGGGTGTGTCGGAAACACGTGGACAGGAGTACGTGTGAAGTTATTTGTCAGAGGAAAAGCAAGGGTATTCACTCTTTCACAACCCATACAACCCTGACGGAGTTATTTCCGAAAATCGTGTATTGAGCCTCACCTTGGGTGGGTGTGGTTTGTTGTTACGATTGCCCGAGGAAGTACCGGAGCGGTAGGGACTGGCGGGACGCTGGTTTTTGTGACAAAACTCGTCGTCATAGTGCGTGTTGTGCACCGCCTGCGGTACGGTGTCGGGCTCCGTGAACCCTTGTGACGTCATTGGCCTGATACGTCACGGAAAAACAAAGAAAATCTTAGAGCGGATATTTTTTTGTCAGGTATAAGAAAGAGATTTTAGGGTTTTAGAGCTGTAGGCTTTGACGACAAAGTGTGTTCACACACGCGTGCAAAAAGCACGGATACATCGATAAGCGCCGCCCATGCACGCACGCATATTTAAACACCACACACATACACTCTCTCTCTTTCTTTCTATCTCTCTCACACACACACACACACACACACACACACACACACACACCTGTGTCGGTCTCAAAATCCCGCTGAGTGTCACCTGAACTTACGTAGGGGAAAGGCTCCTAATATGGACCGGCTCCTAATATGGACCACCTCCGGTTCTGACAAACTAACGGCGCTAGAGCGCTCAAAACAATTTCATTCGCTTTATTCACCCTCTCTGGATAACTTGCACATGTCAAAACAGTTGCAGAAACACAAACCACAAAACCTTTAGACTTTTTCTCTTTGTTTCACCTTTGGAAGCGTTCACTCTCAATTTGCCGCCTAAATCGGACTCGTTTCTGTCCATAGCCAAAGATGTTATCACACAAAAATTGCTATATATGACAGCTAAGACCATATTTGTTACATTTTAGCAGTGTTGATCCCGAGTTTTTACTGCAAACAAAACATAATAGCAAAATATCAAAGTATGTGTGAGTCCCCTAATATGGACCACCTTCAACAAATCGAAGAAAATAAAAGCTAAATGCTATTTTCATTAATTCATTAAGAAGCTTGCTGAAAATAACCTATAACTAGCACTCGAGATTTCAAAAAAATATAACAAATAGTCTTCTTTTCGTGGAAGTTGATAATTTCACTTATTTTTACTATGTTTTTGATAAGCTTCTTTAGTTTCCTGGTGTGCTTCAAATAATGCTCTCATCAACCCAAAACAGATAAATCTAAAGCATATTTTAATTAGTCTGACCTGCACACTAAGTTGTATCATGTTATTTTGAAGTATAGGGGGCTTTTTACAGCGATTCGTGAAGGCCTCTCCACTGGTCCATATTAGGCGCCCAGGTTCCTAATATGTACCATTTGTGATTTTTTCTGTATTTGATTTTTTCTGAATGTCTATCAAAGCTATTTTACTCTAATTAGACCTAACGGTTAACCTACGAGAGCAGGACTACCAAACACAAAATGAAACTTCTTCGCAAGAAAACAAGCTAGTTATCAGCATGAAACAAAAAGCGGTCCATATTAGGAGCCCTTCCCGTACATGTATAGCCTATGCAAATTAATAATTATCCTTGAAAAGATTTAAAAGCCCACTCCGCCTCCTGAAAACATTTCGCCTCACTGTCTCAGATATGGACTTTAATTAACATGGGATAAGTCCTTCACTCAACTTGGTCACATACCAAAAATCAAACCGCAACACGGTGGCCTAGTGGTAAGGCGTCCGCCCAGTGAGCAGGAGGTCGTGGGTTCGAACCCCGGCCGGGTCATACCTAAGACTTTAAAATTGGCAATCTAGTGGCTGCTCCGCCTGGCGTCTGGCATTATGGGGTTAGTGCTAGGACTGGTTGGTCCGGTGTCAGAATAATGTGACTGGGTGAGACATGAAGCCTGTGCTGCGACTTCCGTCTTGTGTGTGGCGCACGTTATATGTCAAAGCAGCACCGCCCTGATATGGCCCTTTGTGGTCGGCTGGGCGTTAAGCAAACAAACAAACAAACAAACAAACATACCAAAAATCAACACCCTGGCTCGTTGCTGTGATTATTAATAAATGAATTTGAGACATTATTTCTTTCTTTTTCTTTTTTTTTTTTTACATACCACTGTGCACAGAGACCACCCAGGCTGTTCTTCTTTTTTTTATAAATGGCCAAGTGGAGGAATGGTCTTATTCCATGTTATAGCCTCGCCAGCTCTGAAACAATGAGGTAAATTGCCTTCACGAGACGGAGTGGGCCTTTAAATCATTGGCCCACCTTTGCTACGGGTTGCTTACCGGACAGCCCTGACGTCGGCATCAGGGCGAGGCACATACTCCCTCTGGTGGGTCGTCTCGTACGGCCGTGTCACGTGCTTGATATCTGGCACACCTGTGTAACATCAACATGCACACAAAAATAAGTAAGATGGACCAAGTGTAAAGCATGATACATGTACTAATTAGGTGAAGTCCAATTCACGAAGTCCACTTCACGATGCTTGCTGCGCGAAGCTTTGGCACTGAATCTTCGGAATGTTAGCTTCGGGTTCAATTAAAGAACGCTTTATGAGACGAAGGGACTTCCAAAATGAGACAAGGGTACAGTGGCTGCCCAATCCCACCCCCCCCCCCCCCCCCCCCCCTTAATGGCACCGCGTATTTTTCAGGTTGTTGTCTGCTGATGTTAAAATTGAAGTCGTGACGAGGCTTTTCGTTTAATCCAAATCACACCCAAAAAACAAATACACTCACACAAAATGACAACTATAATAATCCAACTAAGGCAAATAAAAAGATAATTATAATGTACTTTAGGGTAAAAGAACGTGTGAGAATTAAGAAATACGGAGAGAGAACAAAAAACCACTACAAATAAATCAATAGTTCAACGTGTAACTGTACGCTCAATGTAAAAGCTTTGTGAATTCAAGAGAGAAGGCACAAAACCTAACAATAAAATGCACCACGACCTCACAACGAAACACTTGTACTTTTTATAAATTCCGCCACTGACAGGCCTCGGATCTATAACCATTAACCGACCCAGCGCGTCGACTCGATAAAATTGCAATAATTCCATTGTTGCTTCGCCCCAATCGTGCCGCACATTTTAGGGGGTCATAGTCACGAACGTTACAGACCGGCTACGTGAGCGGAACAAAAGGGGAATGGAAACATAACTCTCGTGCAAAAAAAAGGGGGACGGGGCTAAAGAAAGGCTTTGCTTGAGCGTTCAACGAGAGATGTACATGTATAGTGAGTTTTTATCGAGATTCACTTGTTTACTCTGTAAACGGTACTGAAATTTGCAAAGGATTTGTGTTGCTCAATATCAAATGCATTATCTCTCCATTAGACACACATCGATATATAAAAGAGTCTTTATCGAGTAAAAACAGGAAACGTCTGGGAAAAACGTTTTAGTTTGTCAACATAAATAATATTACTTTGTTTGAAACGCATCGACAGTTAAATGTTGAAGAGGTAAAAACTTAAAAGGTCTCAAAACATTTCCTGCAAGCAAAGACACTCGATCATAGCGTTCTTTAAGATCGCCATGTACTCGATATTTTCCAGACGACATTGATGAAATGTATACTCGATAATTTCTGTAAAAGTGGGTACATCGTTGGGGTTAACATAAAAAACAAAAGTCGCTGGCGAGAAAATGGAGCGGGGAGGGGGGAGGGGGGGGTGAGTGTGTCTGGAGGAAGAGGGGTGTGGGTAAGATTCTGACGATTTGTGCGACTACCAAGAACTAAACAGAACTCATTTGACAAATTACATACTCTTTACGTGCCATTAATGTCTTGAAGAAGATAACTAGATTAGAGTTAAATGCGACTTCGAGGTACAGGCTGAAATAAGACTCTAAGCGCTAGTATTGCTTTTTATATTTAGTCAAGTTTTGACTTAATGTGTTAACATAGACGGGGAATCGAGACGAGGGTGGTGGTGTATGTATGTATGTATGTGTTCGCAGGAAGATGACAAAGGCCCTCTTCTGAATTTGTACAATCATTTAGAGCAAAGAGAACCTTAGAATGGACGTTGTAACGGTTTTCCGTTAAAATATTGTGAACGTTCGTAACGCCACAGCACCATATGCGACTTCTATGCAACCTTGTATTGACTCATACCATCAGGACACCGAAGTCGGATTTTTAGTACAGAAAGCTCTTCGCGGTTGATGCTCGATCACTGTTTCTTTCGTCCTGTCTTCACATCTAGTCTTTTCCTTGTAGTGTTATTTGGTTTGTGTACTATATTAAGACTATGGAGTTTTGGGTAAATAGACACTTCCTGTAATGGCCACATGGTGTTCCTGTTATTTGTCCTACTCGTGTGAATGCTAAAATCTAGTTCTTATACACACACCACCATCCATCCACTCAAACCACTTGACCACCTGATTCTACATGGTGTCAGACAGTAAAAAACAAGAAGATTTGCGTGAGTAGAGTTTTCGTTTTGGCATGAGAAGTAATTGACTGACTAAGTTGTAACAAACACTGAAGCAACATGCCACAGGAACAAGCACCAGTGAAACAGTTCACAGCTAGTGTACCAGCCCCTACCAAGCTGGAAGTTGGATCAAATTTGTCACACAACTGGAAGAAGTTTAGACGGCAGTGGGAAAATTATGCTATTGCCAGTCGTCTGTCTAAGGAGGAAAACGCGTTCCAGTGTGCTGTCTTTCTCGCCACTATCGGTGAAGATGCTATGGACATTTTTGATGGACTCCACTTTGAGGAAGAAGGCCACAGACAGGACCTCGCAGTTGTCTTGAAGAAGTTTGAAGATTTCTGCGTGGGGGAAGCTCATGAGGCGTATGAGTCATACAAATTCCATTCACGAAAGCAAGAGCAAGGGGAGACTATTGAAGCCTACATTGCCTGCTTACGCCAGCTTGCCAAGAGTTGCAATTTCGAGGCACAAACAGACAGAATGATTCGAGATCAGATCGTCGTTGGTGTCAGAGAAGACAAACTCAGAGAGAAGCTACTTGAAAGAAAGAAACTCTCACTGAGTGACTGCTTGGAGATCGGCAGGGCACATGAGACATCGCAACAACAGATGCAGTCCATGTCAGGTGCTGATTCTGCGCAAGTCCAGAGACTACAAGGAGGAAGAAGATTCCCCAAAAAGGACAAAGGCCAGCAGGGTCAGAGTCGTAGTCACCAACCATATCAAAGCAACAGCAGCAAACCGCAGTCGAACGGGAACAAGTGTGACAGATGTGGAAAGTCACCAAAGCACAACCGGAAAGACTGCCCCGCACGAGAAGCAGAATGTAGAGTATGTTCAAAACGAGGACATTATGCCGTTGTATGCCGTTCGAAAAACTCTGTTCGACAGGTGGAAGAGGACGATGATGACGTCATTCTTGGATCCATAACATCCAATGAGACAGCCACAGTCAACAGTTTGAAGGAAGATCTTTGGCATGCCGACATTGAAGTCAATGGACAACGTGTCAAGTTCCGTGTCGATACAGGAGCAGATGTATCAGTCGTCCCAGAGCGCTACTTCAGAAAAGATTCTACAGCTGTGTCCAAAACAAGCAAGAAACTTTTCGGCCCAGGACAGACAAAGATAAACGTTGTTGGACAGTTCACGGCTACTCTGTCAACAAAGAAGACCAACACAGTACAAGATATGTACGTCATTGAAAACCTCAAGGAACCTTTACTGGGGAGACCAGCGATTGAAGCTCTTCAACTCCTTGAGAGAATCAACACTGTGGAAACACCCAAGACATCCATTAAAGATGACTTCCCAAAGCTGTTTGAGGGTCTTGGAAAACTTGGGCACACATACAAGATCGCAATGAAGGAAAACGCTATACCTTTTGCAGTCTCTGCACCCAGACGCATCCCCCTGCCAATGCAACAGAAGGTCAAAGATGAGCTGAAGCGACTGGAGGAACTGGACGTAATAAGGCCTGTCACTACACCAACAGAATGGTGTGCACCCATTGTGGTCGTACCAAAGGCCAATGAGAAAGTACGAGTTTGCGTTGACCTTACCAAACTCAATGAGTCAGTGCGACGGGAAAACTTTCCTCTTCCCACCACAGATGAACTCCTCGCACAGCTGGCAGGAGCCACGTTATTCAGCAAGCTGGACTGCAACAGTGGTTTCCATCAAATACCACTGGCAGATGAGTCCCAAGAGCTGACCACGTTTATTACCCCATTCGGGAGGTACTGTTACAAACGACTGCCATTCGGAATCAACTCCGGACCTGAAATATTCCACCGTGAGATGACACACATCCTAGCAGGGATTCCAGGGATCATAGTGGACATCGATGATGTACTCATCAGCGGGAAAGACAAGCTGGAGCACGACAGTCGACTCCACACAGTCCTGGAAAAACTTCAGAAAGCCGGTGTCACCCTCAACGACAAATGTGTCTTTTCAACAAAAGAGATGAAGTTCCTTGGACACATTGTCTCAGTTGAAGGAATCAGGATTGACCCTGACAAGGTTGACGCCATCAACAACTTCCCAAGACCAGAGAACGTTCCTGAGTTACGTCGATTTTTGGGAATGATTAATCATGTTGGCAAGTTCACCTCCAACCTTGCAGAAAACACAAAGCCACTACGAGAACTTCTCAAGTCGGAGAATGACTGGATATGGGGAGCACCTCAAGAGAAAGCCTTCCAAGATCTCAAAGTGTCGCTGAGCTCCGCGCCAGTACTCACACACTACAACCCAAAGAAGCCACTGAAGATCTCTGCAGATGCTTCATCGTTCGGCCTGGGAGGTGTGCTCCTACAGAAGGAAGGAGAGAATTGGAAGCCTGTTTTCTATGCCTCAAGGTCACTCACAAGCACAGAGCAAAGATATGCTCAGGTTGAAAAGGAAGCTCTTGCCATGACTTGGTGCTGTGAGAAGTTCACTGATTTTCTTCGGGGACTCCCACGTTTCACGATTGAAACAGACCACAAACCCCTCCTGGCTATCATGAAGACAAAAAGACTTGATGAGCTCACTCCTCGCCTCCAACGCTTTCGTATGAGAACAATGTGTTTCTCATACGACATTATCTACACAGCGGGAAAGAACCTGGTGACTGCGGACGCACTGTCTCGGGCTCCTGGTGGTGTTCCTGCTGAACAGGATCGTCAAATGGAGGTCGAGACAATAATGTTCGTCCAGTCAGTCATTGAGTCGATTCCTGCTACAGATAAGAGAATGGAGGAGATAAGGGCGGAGCAAAACAAAGATGAGACCTGCTGCAAGACCGACAAATGGCCAGAGTCAGCAAGGAAAGATCAACAACTGAGAGCATACTGGACAGCTCGGCATGACATCACCGTCCAACAGGGTTTGCTGATGTTCCAGAGTAGAGTGGTCATACCTAAAAAGCTCCAGTCAGACATCCTGCAGCGACTTCATCAAGGTCATCAAGGAATAGTCAAGTGCCGGGCTCTCGCCAAGATCAGTGTCTGGTGGCCTGGACTTTCGAAGTCAATTGAAAGCATGGTGAAAAACTGTGCAACATGTGAAAAGGGGAGAACACTTCACCCTGAACCTCTAAAACCAACACCAACACCTGACTACCCATGGCAACGTATTGGAACAGACCTGTTTGAACTGAACGGACACCAGTACCTTGCCATTGTGGACTATTTCTCAAGATGGGTCGAAATCGCTCATCTGAAGAAGACATCATCACAAGCCACAATAGAGCATATGAAATCCATCTTTGCTCGTCAAGGGATCCCTGAGTGCGTTGTTTCCGACAATGGCCCTCAGTATGACTCCAGGGAGTTCAGACTCTTCTCCCAGGAGTACGGCTTCACCCATCTGACGAGCAGTCCCTACCGCCCTGAGGGGAATGGAGAAGCAGAGAGAGCTGTACAGACTGTCAAAAACCTTCTGAAGAAAGCTAAAGATCCGTACATTGCCCTGATGAACTACAGAACGACACCGTTGGCACAAGGCTTAAGTCCGGCTGAACTATTAAACGGCAGGCAACTTAGGACTAGGATCTCAACACATCCTTCTCGGTACATACCGAAACCCCTGGATCAAACGAAGTTCCGTGAAGCTGACTATCACCAGAAAATGCAGCAGAAGGCCAACTTTGACAGACGTCATCGTGCAAGGTCCCTGTCGCCACTACCACCGGGTCAGCAAGTCTGGATCAAACACCCAAGGCCTTGTCCAGCTGAAGTGACAACACCTTCAACACCAACCCGTTCTTACCCTGTGAAGACAAGTGCCGGTACAATGACCAGACGGAACCGCCACCAGCTTCGTCGCCGTAGTCGCCAGCAACAACACCAGAGTGACGTCCCAAGGTCATCTGCCACTCTCCCTGCTACCGAGGAACGCATCCCAGACCAAGAGCCACTGGACCTCACACCAGCCTTTGGAGGAGACGCTGCCCGAACAAGATCCGGACGCATTGTGAAGCCACGAGAAAGACTCGATCTTTGAAAACAGATATGCACATGGACTTCCGTGAAGTGCAAACTGTTCGATTTTGGTTTCGCGTTCGTTTTCGGTTCCGCGTTCGTTTTCGGTTCCGCGTCGTCTATTTAGTTTTATATTCGATTCGAGTTTTATTCTAGTCAAAGCGTTTTTGTGCTGAGTTTTGTCCATTCTTAATTAGGGGAGATGTAGTGTTATTTGGTTTGTGTACTATATTATTGTAATGGCCACATGGTGTTCCTGTTATTTGTCCTACTCGTGTGAATGCTAAAATCTAGTTCTTACACACACACCACCATCCATCCACTTAAACCACTTGACCACCTGATTCTACATTCCTGACTAAGCCCAAAGTCTAAGTCCTCGCTAAAACCGACCATAGCATGAAATTCCATTTATTAAAAAACAAAAAACAAAGAAACAAAAACAAAAAAACACCACGAACATCAAAAATTTTGCATACAGCGTATTTATCATACTTCACATTTTTGATTACACTAAAATTATCATTTACTCCATTGGAGCCGTCTCCACCACCACCCCCCCCACACACACACACACACACACACACACACACACACACACCACCTCAACCCATTCTTCCTCTACCTCTCTGGTTTTGCATTGACAGGGCTATCAACCCTGTTGTA
The DNA here is from genome assembly GCF_037325665.1 of Littorina saxatilis. Lineage (NCBI taxonomy): Eukaryota > Metazoa > Mollusca > Gastropoda > Littorinimorpha > Littorinidae > Littorina > Littorina saxatilis. The sequence goes on along the minus strand of NC_090250.1, from coordinate 17,524,751 downwards.
AACTTAACGATCGCGGCTGAGTGGATAACTGAATAGAACAGTTTTAATTGTTGCAGAGCTAGCTGTGTTCTAGCATTTAACAGGTATGACTTATTCAAAGTTCGATTACGCTATGACTGCCCTTCCTATCATCGCGAGTACTTTTCAACCGTCGTCAAGTTCTGACTAATTGTTTTAACATAGACCGGGAATCAAAGATGCGGCCGGATAGTGGTGTCAGTGTGTATGTGTGTGTGTGCGTGTGTGTGTGTGTATGTGTGTGTGTGTGTGTGTGTGTGTGTGTATGTGTATGTGTGTATGTGTGTGCGTGTGTCTGTGCGTGTGTCTGTGTGTGTGCGTGTAAAGCGATTTCGAGAAAACTACTTGACCAATCTTCATGAAACATATATATTATTTTTGATTAATAAAACAAAGTTATGAAAACGATTTGATGTGTTTTTCTGTCTAACTGTACGTCCGTCTAGCTGTTTTCTCTGTCCGTCCAGCTGTTTTCTCTGTCTGTCTAGCTGTTTTCTCTGTCCGTCTAGCTGTTTAGCTGTTTTCTCTGTCCGTCTAGCTGTTTTCTCTGTCCGTCTAAACTATTTGTTTGCCTACCTGTCTTTTTTATCGTCCCGTCCAGGGGCGGATCTGGGGGGGGGGGTGCAATGGGTGCAATTGCACCCCCCCCCCCCCCCAGCGGGACAAAAAAAAAAAAAAAAAAAAAGAAGAAAAAAAAAAGAAGAAAAATGTATCACCTGAAAATAGCACTTTACACGCTCAGATTACACCAGATTGCACAATTTTGCTTCCTTTTTAAAAAAAAATTGCGGGGGGGCATGCCCCCGGACCCCCCTAGCATGCTCGGCGCTTCGCGCCATCGGTTCGGCGCTTCGCGCCTTCGCTGATAAGATACAAAACAAAAAAAAAAGAACTTTGCACCCCCCCCTTTCAAAACCCAGATCCGCCCCTGCCGTCTATTGGTATATGGGTAAAAGAGCTGGGTATCTTTTGGTGACATGCATTCCCCGGCCTTTAAATGATTATAACGTGTATTAAATGGCAACTAGATTGTATTCTCTTTAATTTGTTTATTGATCTACCAGTAAGATGATAATAGACATTCAACAAAAACGATAGTATACATTTTTTTTTTTTTTTTTTAAATTGTTAGTGTTCAAATCCATGTCACATCCTCTGGTTTTCATGTTACGAAAAAAATATGAACTTTTAAATGCTTATAATTTACTGAACGTTGACCAAAAACATGTGCAAGTATTAATTCTAATTCTTTCTCTGCAGGCCAAGGATATGTATATGGAATCATGATTTAATCATGAAATCAATTTGTATGGTAAAAATGTCTCAGTTAATTAAAGAAATATCCTTTTCGTTAACATGGTTTACATCGATACACAGCTCTGAAGAATAACCCATACATATAATTATGTCGATCTTACTGCCTGTGTGTCTGAACATCCGGCCATTATTCCGTGTGTCTATGTATTTGTTTGTGTTTGTGACCTTACCTCCCATTCCCAGGACTCTAAGGCCAAAAAAAAAGGTCTGTTTACGGTAACATAGGCCCCAAAAATAGGGTAGGTAGGTAGGCAATCACTTTTTTTTTTACACTTTTTTTTCTAATGTGTACAAATTAAACCTACTTGACAGGGAAATAAGTGTGCGACACGGGCGCTTTCGCTTTCATTGCGTTTTTTTGCACTCTTTTTTTTTTTTTTGACAAATGTAATAAAAAGTTATAGGGTCGGCCCCTAAAAAAAGGGTAGGTCGGGTTACCGTAACCACACCTATTTTTTTTTTAGGCCTAAGGCCAAAAAAAAAGGTCTGTTTACGGTAACATAGGCCCCAAAAATAGGGTCGGTAGGTCGGGATTTTTTTTTCTCCAAAAAACCATATTTTTACGTTATTTTGCAAAAAAAACAAAAGATTTTTTATTTTTCTCCCAAATGTCAAAAAAAAGTCTTGGGTCGCGCGAAAAAAATAGTGTCGGTCGGGTTACCGTAAACAGACTATTTTTTTTTGTTGGCCTAATCATTATGTTATTCTGCATCCTGCGCCCCGGATCAGCCACTTTAAGTGCACAGTCAACGTTTAGTGATCATGTACGCGACACATACATAAGTGCATTCTGCTAATGCGTTCCGAACACCCTGACTGCGCCCACGAAATCGCTCAACCGACACGGCTTAAAACTCTCAAGCGACATACGGAGCTTAGAACTGCGGCTCTGACACAACTTTACCCATACATGATTAGAAGATTTTCGAGCCCCGATTATATCTACACGCGTAATCTACCTTCCGTGGCTACCACCTATTTCGGGCGCCTCATTTGCATACCGAGTTAAAAGTACGGAGCTCGCGAGAGTTAGTCGAGGGAAAGAAAAAGAAAGGAGATGTAGTTACCTAGATTGCCCAGAGCTGCCATGGCTGTCTTAGGGCGTCGTGCGAGTGCATCCTGTCTGTGCAGTTCTCCTCCCAAGTGAAGGGATGCGAGCAACTGTGCGCACTTTTGTTGATCGTGTGGGTTCGCTTTATTTTGGTAATGCTCTAACTCCCGAGCGAAGCCACTCGTCAGTACATCGTCGCCGAGCTGAAAGCACACACACAAATCGAGGTTAGAAATGAAGGAGTTAAACTCACAGAAAGTAAATCTAACTCAATTCGGCACAAAAGGGAAACTTTACCCGAGTTTCGAACTTGCCGAGCCCCATATTGAAATTTGTCGTCTGCCCAGGGCTGTGAACGAGCGTCGCCATTTTGTGCCCTGACCCCAGAACGCTCGCTGATTGGCTGAAGTTCGGTTGTCACATGACTTGCACGGCAACGGCGGCGTCGTGTGACGACGCTGCGACCTGTGTTGTCTTGAGGGGACACGCGACACGCGCGCGGCCGTCACATAGTTTGAGAGTTTAGTGATCAGCGATCGAAAGGGGGGCTGTGTGTGTAGCCGTCAACACAGTCAGTGTGGAAAGGTTTCCAGTTCCTTTCATTTCTTTTCTTCCACTGCCTGTGTACGAGCTCTGAGTCACTGTTCTTTCTTTATAATATTATCCTCTCTGGGACTCCCGGTTCTACAACCCTTCTTTCTAGCAGTCAGTGTGTATGTTCGAGCAGTCTTTGAAAAATCAGTGAAAAGGGTTTCAAGTGGGCAATCATGAGAATCAGTTCCACTAGACTACTCCATTAGAGAGACACTTTTTGTTACCAATTTTTAAATGCTAACTGTTGAAACTCAAGTCAACTCCAACTCACTATAATCATTGTTTGTATCTGTTAACGCATCCCCACTTAAGTTATGTCCCTCAGTCGTGTTTTGAACTTGCCAGTGTTACAGCACAGAGCAGAGTCCGTCCCGCACTTTGCTTTGTGTACTGCATCACGTGGCCGCCACCCAAACACCCGCACAACGCAACATTTTCACGAGAAACTGAACACGTCAGTTTATTTGTTTGCTTTGTCTGTATTACACATTTCTATTTACATTTACCACTGACACACCAAATTGTATACTTTAGTTTGCAAATGAATCGTTATCATACAAAATAACGGTTATCACAAGACGAACAGAGATCTCAGAGATCGTCTGCTTCTCAACTGTTTCGCGCAAATCGTGTAATATCTATTTTTGCGGAAACCTCCCGAAGAAATGCAATCTCAGCGGCTTCCACCTGCAACATAGTCGTGCTTATTTGGAATGTGACGTCCTGCTCTTCGTCAGTCACACAGTATCTCGAAAACTAAACGTCGGCAGAACCAGCGCCCTTCCATTATAAGTAGTAGTTGTGAGTGTATCCTTAGGCTTACTCTTTTTAATGCCATTGTTTTCGAAAGAAACCAGCTCCCCCCCCCCCTTTTTTTTTTTTACTTCTCTCTCTCTCTTTCTCTCTCTCTCTCTCTCTCTCGCTCTCTCCCTCCCTCTCTCCCTCCCTCCCTCCCTCTCTCTTTCTCTCAGTCTCCGCAAGATAGAAAAACATGGATCTAAAAGTATAATCACCCATGTTAATTAAACAAGTGTTTGAGTCAATTTCTCTCTTTTTTTCTCCCCTCAGTTTATCCACACCCCACCTGAGTCAAGCCTTATAAACCCCTTGCACCACCAACAACAAACAAGGATTACTTAATCCATAGACCATTCTTAATCTTAACCTGTCAACCCACGTAAAGCAGCACAGTGGCAATAAGTATAATGTTTTGATGGTAACCCGGAGGCGGCTAGGATAAACCGTGCACGACCGTGTGGGGTTTGTACAAATCCATTATCAATCACTGCGCTCAACACATGGCCAGAAAATCTGCTGCCGTACAGATTAGTGACTAAACAATGGGTGACAGGCTCGATTTCGACTACTAGTAGTCAGTACCCACTTTGGGCGACCCCACAATTAATGGTCCCAGAATGGGGGTATGCTAAGCTTACCATACGCCGTGTTAGGTCAATACAAACCAATCATTTCCTTCCACGGTTGGGTAGTAAATCTGCTACCGGACAAATATTAGAGTTTAACAGTTCTGACTGGGACGATTTCGAAAATCATAGATAGACTCTATGTGTGTGTGTGTGTGTGTGTGTGTGTGTGTGTGTGTGTGTGTGTGTGTGTGTGTGTGTGTGTGTGTGTGTGTGTGAGAGAGAGAAAGGGGGTGGGGAGGAAGAGAGCGCGAGAGAGAGAGAGAGAGAGCGAGAGAGAGAGCGAGAGAGAGAGAGAGCGAGAGAGAGAGAGAGACGCTACGCATCGCCAATTGTGTGGACACTCAGTGTGGTGACGCACATACTGGGTAGAAGTGGTGGAATTCGACCCAGTCAGTCTCATCGGGCCGGTGAGCGAGCCACTTCACAGCAAAGCTTTTAGTCTTGTATCATGAAGTCTTATAACGCGCGCGTATCTCCAGACTCGGACTCAAGGCGCAGGGATCTATTTATGCCGTGTGAGATGGAATTTTTTACACAATACCTCACGCATTCACATCGACCAGCAGATCGCAGCCATTTCGGCGCATATCCTACTTTTCACGGCCTATTATTCCAAGTCACACGGGTATTTTGGTGGACATTTTTTATCTATGCCTATACAATTTTGCCAGGAAAGACCCTTTTGTCAATCGTGGGATCTTTAACGTGCACACCCCAATGTAGTGTACACGAAGGGACCTCGGTTTTTCGTCTCATCCGAAAGACTAGCACTTGAACCCACCACCTAGGTTGGGAAAGGGAGGAGAAAATTGCTAACGCCCTGACCCAGGGTCGAACTCGCAACCTCTCGCTTCCGAGCGCAAGTGCGTTACCACTCGGCCACCCAGTCCAAGGGCAAAATACCAAGTGCTATTAGCTGACCAGAGAGTCTTGCTCGATTATCCACCGTCACTGACTGAATGTGATCTTTACATAATCGTGATATTGAAGATAAACAACAGGACTGACTTTTTTTTTATAAATCATTAATGTCGGCTATAGGGGCGGGAGGGGGGGTAAAGAGACAGACAGACAGACAGACAGACAGACAGAGAGAGCGAGAACGAGAGAGAGAGAGAGAGAGAGAGAGAGAGAGAGAGAGAGAGAGAGAGAGAGAGCGAGAAAGAGAGAACGAACGAACGAACTAACGAACGAACCAACTTTATTTTTCGAGGGTAATGGAGTAGATACAGCAAAGATCTTTTTTCATCCAGCCCTCGCCCAAGAGGGAATTAACTAAGCAGTGCATAATATTAAAGCAGAAGAAGAGAGACAGGGAGACAGAGAGAGCGAGAACGAGAGAGAGAGAGAGAGACTGAGAGAGCGCGCGAGAAAGAGAGAGAGAGAGAGAGAGAGAGAGAGAGAGAGAGAGAGAGCGAGCGAGAGAGAGAGCGAGAGAGAGAGAGAGAGAGAGAGAGAGAGACACAGAGAAACATAGAACGAACTTTATTTAATGAGGACGGAGAGAGAGTTAGAGAGGGGGAGAGAAGGGGAGAGACTGAAAGAGATAGAACCTGAATAAGAGACTGAGAAAGAGAGAGATCTGGAGAGGCAGAGAGAGAGAGACAGAGACAGAGACACAGAGAGAGATTATTCCGCGATACTGACTGTATGTGTTCTTTAATTTCCATTACTGTACGAGATAGCAATGATAAACACCAGTGTTGACTCTGTAATGAACATTTACATTATTTCCATAATATTGATGGACAAGCTGTAAATATATTTGCCGACCAGATAGATAGACCTTGCGTGCGTACGTGCGTGCGTGCGTGCTTGCTTGCTTGCTTGCGTGGGTGCGTTCGTGAGTGCGTGTGTGCGTGCGTGCGTGATTGTGCGTGTGTGCGTGCGTGCGTGCGTGTCTGCATTAACCTTACCAAAGCTCCGGGATAGTGAGAATACGCAGGCATTGTCGAATCGTGTTGAAAACCGTGAAACACCTCCACAAGCTCAAACAAATAACAACAATAAAACACTGAAAACCGAAGCTCTGCGTTTCCCAGAAACGCACACTCGTATACCACCGCTTGTAGTGTCAATTTGTCTCGCACAACAACAATTCCGAGTGATTCTTGATGAGTGTGTGTGGGTTCTATGTCAGTTGTTATAAAGCAGCTTCCCTTTTCTGCGCTTACAAATCGAATCATTTAGTACTGGCTGCATGTCCAATTCCAATTGATTTTCCGTGGTGCGCTTTGAATGATTGTTCAGGTTCGATGATGAATCAACGATTTTGATGTTTTACAAAAGTTGCATTTGTTTCACGTTTTGTATATATTCATCGATGATATTTATCTACTTCGTATCATTATCAATGGAATTGCTTTATACATTTGCAATGACGGTTTTGTTGTAGAATGAGGTATTTTCACCATAATTCACAGTTGTGACACGTACATGTCATGACATGAAATGAGCCCTCAGAGTAATCAATATTTCCTCCTGTCCCGAGCAAGGAAATCAGTCCTCAGAATGAATTGTTGCGTTGGTTGTGTCCAGTATCTTCACATTGATGTCGTCTTCAAACAAAAAGCCGATTAATCGACTAAGGCGAGTCAAATCTGAATTCTTTCCTGGCTCATTTGTATTTTCTTTAACAATTTATTCTCAAGTCCTTTTCACCACAGCACAATTTTTCATTTTCCCAGTAAAAACGCAGTCCACAAAAGCAAAACCACTGAAGAAAAAAAACACTGCTAATAAATAGTTAATGTATCACAAGAAACTGTGCAAATACCAGCACAAGAAACTGAGCCCTACAGCTATAAGTGTAAGCCTGTTTTGCCGGGTGGAACCACCCGAGCAGATACCCGGCAGCAAGTGGCGGGGTAGAGGGGGGGGGGATAGATAGACCGGATGGTGACTAGTTGCTTTCCTGGCAACGTAATCTGGTGTCAGTCTACCGGGTGCTTGAAGTGTGTGTTTTACCGTCTTGTGTATTTGGGAGCACGGAGACACGAAGCGGCGCTACGCGGAATAATGTGGAGTGTGTGTGTGTGTGTGTGTGTGTGTGTGTGTGTGTGTGTGTGTGTGTGTGTGTGTGAGAGAGTGTGTGTGTGTGTGTGTGTGTGTGAGAGAGTGTGTGTGTGTGTGTGTGTGTGTGTGAGTGTGTGTGTGTGTGTGTGTGTGTGTGTGTGTGTGTGTGTGTGTGTGTGTTTGTGAGTGTGTGAGTGAAAGCAATTCAGTGAGCACTCTGTATTTTGTTGTATTTGAATGTACTCAAGCCGAGCAACTTTCCAGTGTATTGCACGTGGTTGCCGGTTATAAAATATTGTGTCTTATCTTTGTCTTATGTCCACACGAAGTACGCGCGCGCGCATTCACACTAACGCATTCGTGAAGAAAAATGTGCGCAGATACATAGTACTGCACGCACACACGCAAACACGCACGCACGCAACGGTACCCATGCATGTACGCACAAATGCCCGCAAAAACAATACACTATCGTTGCTGGTCAACCATCAAGGGCAGCAATCATTGGGTTTGCTTTCATTTAATTTCATTTCACAAGTCAACATCCCATTGTTGGCAAATATGCCATTGGTAGCTTCATCACGGTGGCAAGCGAGCAGCAACAAGATTCAAACTACCCAGGATTGTGCATGCTTAGGTGAAATCTGCCACCTGTATTATATTTCTGGCAGACTGAACCACAGCGGTGACATGGGGTGGGACATGGATACAATCTCTGAGTCATCACATATAGCTGACCCTTGTCCGTCCCGACGTGGATTGGAACCAGGGACCCGAGGGTCACAAGTACAGTGCTCTACCAGACACACACACACACCCCTCCCCAGGTGTGGGTCTACAGGGAAGACTTAAAGCAGTGCTGTTTTTTTCTGGCGGGTTTTACTTTTATTTTACTTCAAGTATTGTTTTCTCTCTCAGTTTCAGATGGATTCCTTCACGTTCTTTATTTTTTCACCTAGAGATTTAATTCCACTAAATACGGCATTACACACCCAGTGGGTCGAAAAGGGGCTTGTGATTAATATACCTTCTCAGTCGAGGACTCTCTGTTCCAGGGGCCTGGAAGAGAGGAGGAAAAAGAGAGCTGGGTGGGGGTGGGGGAGTATTCGATCGTGGGGTAAAGAGGTATGGGGTGGGGTGTGTGTGTGTGTGTGTGGGGGGGGTGTGATAGACAGGGGCAACAGAGCGGTGGTGGTGGGCGGTATCTTATTCCATCGTGTGTGTGTGTATGTGTGTGTGTGTGTGTGTGTGAGTGTGAGTGTGTGTATGAGTGTATGTGCGTGTGTGTGTGTGTATGAGTGTGTGTGTGTGTGTGTGTGTGTGTATGTGTGTGTGTGTGTGTGTAGTGCGTGAGAGAGTGTGTGTGTTTTGATGTAGAGGATGAAAGCTGGGGGAGTGTTTAATAGGGGAGGCTGATAGACATGGTGAAAAAGAGAGGTGGTATGGGAATAAGTGAGTGTGTGCGCGTACGTACGTACGTACGCACGTGCTTACGCAAAAAGAGAGAAGGAGGACAGGAATCGAAGGGGTGGAGGGGGGATATCGATTCGATCCATGCACTGCATGCAGTATATCGATCACCTCTCCACACAGAAGGCGGTCAATCAATCACTTAGAAGTCCCGGGGGAGCAAATTGGAGGAAAGCCCGGCCTTCCTTTGCACGGGGGGAATTTTTATTGTAAGTACCGGCCATGATCGAGTTTGGTCTCGGCTTGTCTTTATCAGCTTCGCAGCTTGCAGCTTGCGTCACGGACTTTATGACAATTTTTTTTAGTGTTGGTTTCGCGCCCACACGCACTCTGACAGTCTGTCTGTCGGTCTGTTTTGTTTGTCTATTTGTCTGTAAGTGTGTCTGTCTGTCTGTCTTTTTATTTGTGTGTCTGTCAGTTTGTCTGTCTGCCTAACTGTCTGTCTGCCTGTCTGTCTGTCTGTCTGTCTGTCTGTCTGTTTGTTTGTCTGTCTGCCTAACTGTCTGTTTGTCGCCTGCCTGCCTAACTGTCTGTCCGTCCGTCTGTCTGTCTGCCTGTCTGTCTGTTAGTTTGTCTGTCTATAGACAGACAAATAAAAAGATATCAACAACAACATGAACAGATTTGACAGAGAGAGATCGACAGAAAACGAAAGAATAGAAAAACAGAAAAGATAGAAAGAAAGAATTGATAAAAGTTACTATTCTTTCTTGGCCACAACTGTTTCACGGTCTCTTCTTTTCCACGCAAAAAAACAAAAACAAAACAACAACAACAACAAAACTCAATGACTCCAACGAACACAGAAGTTAAAATAAATCAAAGTTCAAACCATTACGAAGTCATAGTCAAACTAAATATCACCCGGTATGATGTTCTAGAAGATTTGTCTGCTTTCTGTCAAAAGCGTACACCAACACCCAGCTTCCTGTGCAGATCACGAACAAATGACGCTTACATTTTTTTTTTTGCTGATGTTTTTGTTTTGTTTTTCTCACGTCAGTGACTTTTTATTCGGTATCCTCTTCCTCCGATGGATCGATGTTGCTGGTAGCAACGCTCTGGCACCACGAAGACTTCAGACCTTTTCATGCTTGTTTGTGGTCAGTCATGCTGAACCATAATTGGCTATTGTTATTTGGGAAATGTTGGTTGCTCTGTGCGCTCTTTGTCTTGTTTAGGGGATAGATTTGGTGTATGTTTGAATGTGGATGTTTGCTGTGAATCAAAATAAAACAAGTCGCGTAAGGCGAAATTACTACATTTAGTGAAGCTGTGGAACTCACAGAATGAAACTGAACGTAGTCCGCCGCTAGCGCAAAAGGCAGTGAAAGTGACGAGCCTGTTTGGCGCGGCAGCGGTTGCGCTGTGCTTCATAGCACGCTTTACTGTACCTCTCTTCGTTTTAACTTTCTGAGCGTGTTTTTAATCCAAACATATCATATCTATATGTTTTTGGAATCAGGAACCGACAAGGAATAAGATGAAAGTGTTTTTAAATCGATTTCGAAAATTTGATTTTAAGCATAATTTTTATATTTTTAATTTTCAGAGCTTGTTTTTAATCCAAATATAACATATGTATATGTTTTTGGAATCAGAAAATGACGAAGAATAAGATCGTTTAATAAAAAAATAATTTTAATTACAAGTTTCCGATTTTTAATGACCAAACTCACTCATTAGTTTTTAAGCCACCAAGCTGAAATGCAATACCAAACCCCGGCCTTCGTCGAAGATTGTTTTGCCAAAATTTCAATCAATTTAATTGAAAAATGAGGGTGTGACAGTGCCGCCTCAACTTTTACAAAAAGCCGGATATGACGTCATCAAAAGTATTTATCGAAAAAAAGAAAAACACGTCCGGGGATATCATACCCAGGAACTCTCATGTCAAATTTCATAAAGATCAGTCCAGTAGTTTGGTCTGAATCGCTCTACACACACAGACAGACAGACAGACAGACAGACAGACAGACAGACACACACACACTGCACACACACACACACACACACACACACACACACACACACACACACACATACACCACGACCCTCGTCTCGATTCCCCCTCTATGTTAAAACATTTAGTCAAAACTTGACTAAATGTAAAAAGACGGGCGCAGTGGCGTGGTGGTAAGACGTCGGCCTCCTAATCGGGAGGTCGTGAGTTCGAATCCCGGTCGTTGCCGCCTGGTGGGTTCAGAGTGGAGATTTTTCCGATCTCCCAGGTCAACTTATGTGCAGACCTGCTAGTGACTTAACCCCCTTCGTGTGTACACGCAAGCACAAGACCAAGCCAGTGCGCACGGAAAAGATCCTGTAATCCATGTCGGAGTTCGGTAGGTTATGGAAATACGAAAATACCCAGCATGACTACTCAACAAAAGCGGAGTGAAGCTGACTATGCTCTCAGAGTATATAGTGTGGGGAACCCAAATGGGCAAACGAGCTCACACGTAACCAGAAAATTCTGGAACGCCGAAGAAGAAGAAGAAGAAGAAGAAGAAGAAGAAGAAGAAGAAGAAGAAGCGTTGTTAATTCCAAAAGAGAAAAAAAAAATAAGAAACGAAATATAGAACCGAGAGATAAAAATGTTCAAGGTGGTTATCCATGAGTTACCCAAAGAATTCAGAAACGTGTGATAAGTTCCACACACAGATCTTTATCTTTTTGGACTTTTTGTCGTACGTATGAGACATTGGGGTGGGTGTGTTTTTTTCCAGCGCTGCGACGAATATAGCCTAAAGCAGAAGACCGTGACAATAAATCACACGATAAAAAGAGAAGCATATCCCAAACAATTGATGAAAGTAAAAAAGGAGTGGAAATGGATTGACCTAAAAAAGTGAAGGGCCTAGAATAATTTCTTTCTTTATTTGGTGTCTTACGTCGTTTTCAACCACGAAGGGTTATATCGCGACGGGGAAAGGGGGAAGATGGGATAGAGCCACTTGTCAATTGTTTCTTGTTCACAAAAGCACTAATCAAATATTTGCTCCAGGGGCTTGCAACGCAGTACAATATATTACCTTACTGGGAGAATGCAAGTTTCCAGTACAAAGGACTTAACATTTCTTACATCAGTACTGCTTGACTAAAATCTTTACAAAAATTGACTATATTCTATACAAGAAACACTTAACAATGTCAAGGGTAAAAGGAGAAACAAAATCCGTTGGTCGCCTCTTACAACATGCTGGGGAGCATCGGGTAAATTCTTCCCCCTAACCCGCGGGGGGTGCCTAGAATACTGACGTATGTCCTTTTTCTTATTAATGAAAACAGAATAACACAAATAAAGCTGTTATTGAAGCCACTGTACGCAATGAAAGTGAGCTAAAAAAAAAAAAAAATGTTAAAGCACACAAGCAAGAAAGCATTCAAAACACATTTTCACAACCTGACAAACATTACATGTGAACGCACGCCGAAACAACAATTTTAAAACACTTCATGACGCTTTGTGGCAAGTGGCAACTCGACATGTCCTACAGTTAAATGTTGAAAGGATTCTACGTATATGTCCCATGCTTTAAAAAAAAATCACACTCTACCGGCGTAACAACGCTTTTACGTAGTATGGTCACAGATTAAAAGGTTGGAGAAACAAAAACAAGACAAAAGAATCTTTTTTCCCCACTAATCTCTTGGATACCATGAAGTATTTATTTTCAAACAATATTTTGAATAGTTTTTGCCGATGAAGCGTGGGTTGTTTTTTCAGCAAACAAAATAGGTTTTATATAAATGAGTTTTAAAAAAATACGCACACACACACACACACACAGAGGATTGCAACCAATACTCCCCCACCTCCCATCATCAGTACCAGCTTCAGCCATGCCAACAGACAAATAAATAAAAGATGCGGGCTAGTTACTGTGGCCAATGGAGTGTGACCAACGAAGCTTGAACCGTGACGGCCAACAAACTGATCCAATCAATAAATCAGCACTAACTATGCAGGGGCTAACAGGTCTGTCACACGCATTCACACTGCCTTAGACAGACATAGTGAAACCTCCCTAAAACAACCCCCAACATAAGATTTCTTTCTTTTTAAAATCTGACTTTTTCAGATTTTGTTTTTCAACATTTGTAAAAAAAATAATTACCTCCGTTTTAAGACTCCGGCCCTCATTTGGAAGGCTAGGTTTTCTCAAACTTCTTGAGGTTCTTAAAACCATGGAGGGGGGTCCACTGTATAGGGAAGTTCTTCAACAGAAACACAACATGTTCTTTTCTTCTTTTATTTTTTTTATTTACGAGGATTTATATTGTGCACGTATCTCACCACACAAGGCGACTCAAGGCGCATGTTACCTATTAATGCCGTGTGAGATGGAATTTTTTACACAATATATCACGCATTCACATCGGCCAGTAGATCAACAGCCTATAGGCGCTGCATCCACCTTTCACGGCCTATTATTCCAGGTCACACGGGTATTTTGGTGGACATTTTTATCTACGCCTATACAATTTTGCCAGGAAAGACCCTTTTGTCAATCGTGGGATCTTTAACGTGCATACCCCAATGTAGTGTACATCATATTTTTTCTTTAAGACCGCGAACAATCTTTAAAAATCTTAAAAGAGAAGGATTCTTAAACTGGAGGTGACTTTTTAGATTGTGTGAGCAGTAGGTCTGAACGAGCAAGGTCTAAGGTGAGTGTCAAATCAAGGGGGGTTGCATTGGGGGTTCCACTGTTCAACAATCAACGCTGGAGATGTTGAGGTTAGTAACTGGCCTACCCCAGGTATTCACACTATCTGACACTCTCAGATTAACACACTCACACACACTTCACACTAACACGAACACACCCTCACATGCATAGGCACACGCATGCATGAACACACACACTCATACACACGTAAACACTCACATACTAACACATACTCACAGGCTCACACGACAGACACACACACACCCACGCACACACTCACGTATAAACACATGTACATACACACTCACCGGCACACATATGATACACATACACATAAACACACACACACAAACACCTTGTCACTGACAGGCGTATCAAACAGATTACTTAAGGCCACAAAACATTCATTTTTCTTTAATGCATCACAAATTAACAAGCTTTTAGTTTGATAACAATTTCAAAGCAGAAACGCATATAAAAATGTAAACATCAATATTTTCAAATTAAATCAACTTCAAAATCACAAAAGGTTCTACAATGGAGCACCCCCTTTTAGACCAACTTATTTCTCGCTTCCTGCATTTTTAAAACGGTTTGACAGATTATAATATATTGATACTTTCCATCCATTTGTCTACTCAATAAAATGCATCATTTATCATATGGAAGGCCAAAAAAGTCAATGACAGACCTGGGAACCCCTGTTTTGCATTTGGAGTATTCTCAAACAAACTTTGTGTGTTTTCAAAAAAATAAGTGTACAGTTTACCAATACCTTTAAAATAATGCTTCTTTCAATATGTAATGACAAAGGCTGTAATCATTGATTAAATGCAGAGTTCTATAGTTATTTTCATCATTAAAAGAGACAGAAAAAAACCAGTCTTGAGAATTGTTCTCGTCGCATTTTTTTTCAACCGACCATACTGATCGTATTTTACACAATCAAGCGTACAAAATAAGGCAAAATCGTATGGGTTCCCAGGTCTGCAATGACGATTACATTCTAAATCAAAGGTTTTTTTTACAGAAAGTCATATCTGACCACTCCGTGACAAAAATCATGAAAAAATGTTAATAAGGTGACCTCCCCTTTTCTTTCCATGGATGTCTGCGTATTGCTTGAAGGAACCTATGCACAAATTTTGAAATGAATCTGACCGGGGATTTGAATACACTAATATGTCCTTAAAACTCTCTCCTTATTAATTAAGACCTGATTTTTTCAGATTATTGACAGTCTTAAAACGAGGCTACCATTGTAATAACCAAGGAAATCACCAAATTGCATCACACACACATTTGTTTTATTTTCTTGAAACGTATTTAGTTTTGAAGTCAAAATTAAAACTCAATCAGCTCAAACTTTTGTGCAAAAGTTTCAAGAAAATATGCAATTTCAAGCAAAACAAAGAGAGTGATGTATATTCCAACCCCAAACACATTATATGTGTCATTATATAATGTGTAAACAGAAATACTAAATTCGCTTCTTTCCAAACTCACAAATTCAATAAAATATTAACTCTTAACATGCAAAGCAATCTTTGCAATAAAACAAAAACAACAAATCTGAATCAAGAAGTCTCAGCAACCATCCACCAACAGACTGAGAGGAAACAGATAAGAATGAGAAGAAAGACCGTAACACAGGCAGATTCTATTTATATTACTCACTCACAGAGAAACAGTGTATTTTATTTATATTACTCACTCACAGAGCAACAGTGTAAGTGATATCAATATGGCACACGTGCTAAAAACGTCTATGGTTTGTGTAGTTTCAACCAATTCAGCTACAAAATTGTTGATTTTCTGGGACCGAGTTTTTGCTTTTATTTGAAAATGGTTGTAAGTATGCTTACAAACAACATAAAAAATGATTGTAAAGGCACATGCAGGTCAGTAAATCTCTGTGTATATAGTAAACATTTGTGTGAGAGAGAGAGAGAGAGACAATGACAATGACAAATCTTTATTTTTCGAGGGTGACAAGAATAAGCATAGATATGCTTTTTTGCATCTGGCCCTCGCCCTAAAGAGGGACTAAACTATTTTACTATAACTATGACTAGGAAAAAAAAAGAAAAAAAAAGGTTACATAAAAACATTAATGGTAGAACATATAAGTTTATGTACATGAAGCGCATTATGTAGAAGGATTGTAGATCATAAGGTAGTGTTCAAAATTGGGTGTAAAGCAATGAAGATAAACGCAAAGTAAGCATACTTTGCAACAATACATTAGCTCAGCAAAACAATGTATTACACAGAGAGAGAGAGAGAGAGTGTGTGTGTGTACGTGTGTGAATATGTGTGTGTGTGAGTGTGTGTGTGTGTGTACGTGTGTGAATATGTGTGTGTGTGAGTGCGTAAGTGTATGCGTGCGTGCATGTATTGTGTGAGTGTGTGTGTTGGTGGACATGAGAATCTGTAACTGTGTTGGTCTCTTTTAGTGTTTCACAAAGAAACAAAAGGTAACAATAAAATCAGCAAAAAATAGGATGAAGCATTATGCAATCCTAAAGCAAATTCAGGGGCAAAGCTCAAGTTTTGCAATTCATCAGGGGGAAGAATTTCAAGCATAAGGGCACTTTACAAATTGCATCAGTAGACTTGTGTAGGTAAAGCAACAACAACAACAATTATATCTAAAAAAATAAATGAGCACAAAAGAATTTGAAGTGTCAGTTTTGAGGGACAATTGAGAGGTTTTTCATCATTATATAGCTGAGGAGTTGGAAAGGAAGGCAGGACTGGGTAGGAAGGGAGAGGAGAATGAAAAAGTGGGAGGGGGGAGGGGGTAGAGAAATAACGTTTACATTTTAATCATCGCTGCTTCAGGTGAGAGAAATTCAAGTTTTACGCCCTCACGGCAAAGCCATTAGGGGCATGTTCCTGGGTTTTAACCCGACTTTAGATGAGATACACAAGTGTATGCGTGTTTAGGTGGTATCAGCCATCTACACTTATGGCAGAATGACTGAGGTCTTTTACATGCCACTGTGGTGACACAGGGGTGTGAGATGGATACCGTCTCTGGGTCTGCACATAAAGTTGACCCGTGTCCGTCACGTCCCGGATTCGAACCAGAGACCTTCAGGTATGCATGGCATGAAAAAGTACATGTACTGAACCACGGTGGGAAAGCCTGTTAATACTGTAACTGTAAATCCCAACCGGAGCAAAAAACTCAATAAAAAATGTGAAGACACAGCAGAGAAATTGATCACTTATCCCCTTCCAAAGTACACATTTTTCATATTGTCTGTTTTTGTTTTGTTCTGTCATATGCAAGCAGGTTTTCCCTGCAAACAGCACCACAGCAAGTTTGTCAAAAACAAAATGTTACCATCATATACCACTACCACTATCCCAACAACAAAAACAAAACACACACAACAAGAGGCGAAGCCTTCACGGCTCACGTAAGAAATCGACAAACAGTAACACAAACTCAATCACTCCGTCACACATACACACACACAGTAAGCATACCGTCGCGATATAACCTTGAACGGTTGAAAACGACGTTAAACACCAAATAAAGAAAGAAAGAAACAGTAAGCATAAGTGATACGGTGCAAGAGTGCGAGACACTAGATCTAGATCTGTCTGTCTGTAGCCTACTTTTTAGTACTTACGGGGACACGACTGCCAGATGGCCAGATCGACACTGCGCTTTCGACAGCGCTTTCGACAGCGCTTCCTCGCGCAGACACTGGAAACACGCTGTGCAGATTAACCTGTAGGAAATCTCCTTTGGTATCTTCTTTATCTATTTTTCTGGAGCTACGAAACCGAACAATGTGAAAGCGTGTTCTCCGAATCGGCGAACTGCAGCTCGGTGATAACTGTATCTATACCACAATCCTTCACGCGATCTGACCTAACCTTGACCCCTGACCTGGTCTACATACCATACACGACACAAACCAGTCAGCTGTTTGTACCCCCCCAAAACCCCCTACCACCCGTTTTCTTTGGATACACACTTTAACTACATACGTGCCGACGAAATGTTGATCATTGCTTCAATACTTTGAAGCTGTTGCTTGGATAATAACCAGGTAAAATTAGTATTTCGGTGTTCAGTCAAATGTTAAAGTTTCTATCACATACACACACACATACACACGCACAGACGGACACAAGTTAGCATCGCATAGGCTACACTTACGTGAGCCAAAAATTAAGAAAAAAGAAAAACACAGACAACCAAGTTTGTTCTTGACTTTGTTCCATAAGCCTCAGAAAGAGCAGCAACACTCCCTTGCTTCAAGGATAGTTGTTGTAATGCAAAATATCTCTGATACAGAGCAGCCAACAGGATGGCATGAACATTTCATTGAGGTCATCTGGTTTTAAAAATATTAACATGAAGATATCTGCAACTTTTGATAACTGACACTGATTTACTGAAGGCTACTAAGGCTTTTCTGTTGGGAAAATCTGAATATTTGTGTGTTTGTTTTTGTTTTGATTTTCAAAAAACTTGGTCTTCAGATCTAAACATATGACTAGTAAGCAAATATTATCATTATCAAAATAATAGTGAACATATTGAAAGAAAACTGGGTTTTTAAATGAATTGGTCAGCTTACTTAGAAACTGCCAGGACAGCATAATGGGTCAGCCTTCCTTTTGGCTACAGGGTCAAATTCAACTGCTTCTATACTCATAATGGTCAACCCCGCAATGAGCAAACCCCATAATTGGCAATGCTCAGCATCTGTCATACTCAATGGACGAGGCTAGTGTTGGCAATTACTTGTGACTTTAACACATTTAGAGACAAGGAGCTTTGTATAATGCAAATCATTACAAAAGAAAATGTGCTGCTTTGTATGCGGTCAGAAATTAGTGCCAGGCGAGTCACCGCTGCATGAAGTCAGCATCGTTTGTTATGAATGGGAGTTGTGCAGCTTCTCCCATTATGGGGGGCTCTTATTGCGGGGTCATCCATTCCGGGTGGAAGAGGTCACATTCAAATTCAGCATCTCTTTATGATTCAAACCATCCCGTCAATCCAACATGATCAACAGTCTTTTCTGTCAAACACTTGAGGCTTGCAAATTATCTTCTTTTTCTTGACAAAGTCCTTGCATGCTGCTATGGATCTGATCTTCATTGTGTATGTTAATTTGGGGAAGGGGAACAGAAACTGGAATGTTGAAGATCACCTGTCAGGTTCAATTCTGATGACTGTGGAGTCCAAAACTGACACAATGTTCAGTATCATGACTGGTTTTGGAACAAATAAAAAGGTGAACAAAGTTTGAAAATACTTATGATTCATATTATCCTCCAAAGCTGCATGAAAGCAACAGCAGACAAAATGAGGTGTTGATAATGACGGTACAGTGGAGACCCCAATGTAAGACTCCCTCCCTTTCAACAACATGTTTTCTCAGACTTTCTGTTCATAACCTCCGTAAGTTTACCCCCATTTAGTGGAAATATGTTTGTTCCCCCAAGATGAAATTAAAGCCACTGCATTATAATAGGTGATTGGACTTTTGACTGACATATTCAGCTGAGAAATAAACTGCTTGCCCTTTCTGACCGACACTGACCATGGGTGAAGACCAAGTTTTAATCTATGAGACGGACGCTTTTGATGTCTGAGAGGAAACTGTGCCATGGTCAAAGCATGCATATCACTACAGAGGTACTGTTATTTTTATTTGCATTGCGTTGCTGGTACACCTGTACTCTTCTTCAGCCATACACAAGGAGATACCGCTCAACAGGGCGCAGGGGTCAAAGTTGAGGGAACAAAATTCGTATTATAGTCCCGAAAGTACGTTAACCCTTAGGCTGGTTGTCGCAACATATGTGACTTTACGTATACTGTCACCTGGTTGTCACAACATATGTCGCGCTACTGGCTCAGTCTGTTTGATCGGTTCCGATTACCTCCCTTGGATGCGAAAACCTATGACCGTTTTACTCTATTTTTCTCTCTGTTAATTCACCAGTGGCAATGTAACGTGTTACAGAATTGCACCAGTGTCAGGGTTAATCCTAAAATTCAGCGTCGTAAACTCAGTCCATAATCCAGTGTCAATTAGTGTGGCATCTAATTGAAATCACTTTTAAAAATACTTTCCCCGCTTTAAGATTCCCTCCTTTTTAAGCTCTGTTTTTCTCTGACTTTTGAAGTCCTTAAAAGGTGGTTTCCACTGTACCTACAATGGTACCTGTAACATAATAAAGTTAAAATATTTTTTTTTTTGGTTGAGCATTTGCATAGATGGGTGGTCAGGTGTGGCTGCAGGAAGTAGACCGTTACCAGAAGTACTTGGGCGTACTCATGTGGAAGCCATGCTGCTTGAAAGAGCCGTGGCCTACATGATACTTGCCAAACCTGCAAACACAGCAATGGGTGTCATGAATAACTGGTGTGTTTTGTGTTTTGTGTGTGTGTGTGTATGTGTGTGTGTGTGTGTGTGTGTGTGTGTGTGTGTGTGTGAGTGTGTGTGTGCGTGCGTGCGTGCATGCGTGCATGAGTGTATGTGCACATGCTTGCACGTCTGTTTCTGTGTGCACACCAATCCATGTCAGTGTGTGTCCGTGCGTGTGTGTGTCTTTCTGCGTCTATGTGTCTGTTTCTCCCAACAGAAAACTATATCCATGCAAAAAACATGGATCGATCTTCAAAATTCATAGAAATCATAAGTGCACTTAACAAAAACTCATGTCTGAGATATTATACTCACACGGGGTTGAAGTGAAAGGAGCTATCCACTTTGGCGGGGTCGGTAGTGACGCGAGTGTTGTCATAGAAATATTTCTTGTCCACGGGGACCTCAAAGCGTCCAAGCTGTACCTCTGTGTCGCTCAGTCCAGCGTGAGTAATGCGAGCGTACCCCAATCTGCGAGCACAAAAAGTTATGGCTGCAATGAAACCCTCCTCTCAAGACGATCAACACATTCTTCCTTTCGGAATCAAGTCTTATTTCCTCGTCTATCTTGAATCGAACAGCACTCTTCTGACAAAAAGAGCAACTTTGTTGCAGAGCTACGGCATAGCTTCGCATGTCAAAACTTGCAAAGCGCACTAGGGTAGGAAGTACTTCGCTGTAGCCGTGGGTTTTCCGTCTAAAGACTACAAGAAGCTTCACAAAGTCGATTTCGGTCTCAATTAAAGACGGGCTTAACCCAGTCTGGAAGCACAACCGCATATATCGCTACAAGGAAACCCTCCTCTTACTGAACAGCAAGTAACTGAAATGGGTACCGGTACAAAGGAAAATACCAATCAAACTTTACATTGAAACCACAACACACTTAACCCACAACAGACAAGAGGTTCACTCACTTGATCAGATTTTTGTACATGATGTATTCACACCAGCGACCTTGATCTGTCTCATCAATGTCCTTGACCCCGCCTCCGATGATGAGCTGCTGGTAGTCTCGGCTACCAGGGGCAGAGGTCACGTAACCCAGAAACACTGCTGGGTTTTCGCTGCAAATAAAGTCAACGGTTCACTGAACCACTCAAACCTGACTATAACGACCGCCCAAGGGGACTGAGCGAAAGCGGTCTTTATAGGCAGGTGATTGTTATGGAAAGGGTCGCCATTTGGGAAACATCCAACTGCCCCAAAACACTGGCACGTATCTCACACGTCAGGCACACGAACACACACACGCAAACCTCCCACTGCATAGAAACACTCTTCACACACACACACACACACACACGCAAACACTAAGTTGTTCCACTGTAGCTGTAACCGGGGCGGGGACGTAGCTCAGTTGGTAGCGCGCTGGCTTTGTAGCCAGTTGGTCGCTATCAGTGTGGGTTCGATCCCCACGTTCGGCGAGAGATTTATTTCTCGGAGTCAACTTTGTGCAGACTCTCTTCGGTGTCCGAACACCCCCGTGTGCACACATGCGCACGAAAAAGATCCCACGTTCACAGCGAAAGTCTCAGGGCTTGGAAAACATGAAGACACGCATGCACCATCTCTGATTATCATGATCGTATTTCGATACTTTGACGAGACAAACCCAATGCTGGTGTGTCGAAGAAGACAGCCACAGCGGGCTTGTTCGAATCAAAGTATCACACCATATCTTCAGCGTATTACCAATACCTGTCCCAATATAGACCAGTTGGTCTAAGAGGACGTTAAACCCTAATAGTCAGTCTTAGCTGTAACCAATGGGGTTTGCTCCTCCAAGACTAGCTGGAATAGGTACAGTGAAACCCCTTTCAAAGACCTCCTGTTTCAAGACCTACCCGCTTTTAAAATCCTGGTTTTTCATGGTGTGTTTTTTCTTCATGAAAACTAAGTTTACCTCCATCTTAAACTCCTTCCTATCTAAGACTTGCTTTTCTCTGATTTAGCTGCTAACATGGGGGTTAACTTCCACTGTAACTATATTGTATGTGTGTTATTGTAATGTATGCATTACCTCAAAATTCATCAACGATTTTGAGACAAGTTCATTATTTGTATCACAACTGTTTGTCCGTCTGTCTAGTTAAAAGACCACTGGGTCAACGTACGGTAAATGTAACCTTTTGTTTGGTCAATGATTAAACGTTCTTATAACTACAATTCTTGTTTTTTTTATTCTTAATTTTGGAACATTAGCAGTATATCTGGGTTTTTTTTTGTATTTTTGTTGTTGTTGTTGTTGTATATGTGTTGTTTTGAGCGTTCACCTTTTCCTGAGTTCGTCAGAGAGGAACTCCGCCTGGAGCTTGCGGTCGCGAAAGTCGCGGTCATTGCCCATGTGGGTCACTACGAAGTCAACCGCTTCCCCCGAGATGTTGATGGTGGCCGTGATGGCTGGGGCCAGCTCACCTGTTCAAGACAATCATCAGAGATAATGATAATTAATAACAATCGAAAAATCACTTTTCATATCAAAGTCTAGTTGCCATCTTCAACTTTAAGGGCTGAACAATTCCAATGCTAGAAATATAATATCCTAAAGATAACACACACAAACGAATGAATGCATGCATATGCATGCATGCAGGCACACACAAACCACACACACACACACACACACGCACACACACCACAATCAAACAAACAAACACAAACATTCACACACCTATAACATTGGTAGTCTGAAAACAATATCATTTTAGAACTTTAAAGCACAAGTAAAAGCTTCAGACAGACTGCATGTGATACCAGGGGATTATCCCTTAGACTTCTCTTCCTTGAGCATTTATTATTTCGTAACACTTGCTGGAGTTATTTTGCTACAATTTTTTCAAGTTTGAAATTGACGGAGTTACTTCCCATGCCATGGGATAAATGGAAATAACACAGATTTTTTTAAAAAATAGATTAGGGGCTCGGGTAGCTCAGGTGGTAGAGCACTGGACTTGTGATCGAAAGGTCGCTGGTTCGAATCCGGGCCGGGACAGACACAGGTCAACATTATGTGCAGACCCAGAGACGGTATCCATCTCCCACCCCCGTGTCACCACAGTGGCACGTAAAAGACCTCGGTCATTCTGCCATAAGTGCAGATGGCTGATACCACCTAAACACGCATACATTTGTGTATCTCATCTAAAGTCAGGTTAAAACCCGGGAACATGCCCCTAATGGCTTTGCCGTGAGGGCGTAAAACTTGAATTTCTCTCTTGAAATAGATGTGATAGTAATAAGACAGATAAGAATAAGTGTACTCACCATGAGGTGATGGTAGGAGATGATGGGTTGACTTGATGATGGGGTACTTGGACAGAATCAGGTTTCTGAAAGGATGGAACCGCAATTAATAAATAACAAACATCAAGTTAAATTGTCAACATTTTCAGTATTAAAAAATAGAGAAAATCACACACACAAATGAGGCAAAGCGGTGCAAAAACGCACAATCTGAACATTTGCATATCCAACAGCGCAAAACTTTTAAAGATCATAGAATCAAGTTAGGTTGTTTTGAATATAGGACCATATTTAAATGAAATTGGTCTCAAAATAGTAGCTCAAAAGTTAACATTGGCAAATAAATAAATATAAAATAATACAAAACAAAACAGCAACAAAAAAACATCTTATTTACTAACCGGTCAAAATTTCACTCACGAACACAGACACACACATACACGCACAAGCACGCACGCCAGAGAAGAAACAGCATACCCCCAAGTGTGATCCTTAGTGGACGGTCCAAAGTCGACGTACATCCCAAGACGTTCTCCAAGCCACATACCCAGGTCGTTGTTTCCCAGAAAGGGCTTGGAGGCGTCGCTTTCCAGCAGCGTGATCACGTCAGCGCCTGAAAAAAAAGCAGGAAATGTGAGGCACAAAAGACGTAGATGCTACGCTAAGTCTCAACACTGACTACAGTGGAACCCCCCTTTTAAGACCTCCATAAAATCTGACAAAAACAGGTCTTAAAAAGGAGGGAGTCTTAAAATGGGGGTAATTTTACAGAGGTTATGAACAGAAAGTCTGAGAAAACAAGGTCTTAAAAAGGAGGGAGTCTTAAAATGGGGGTAATTTTACAGAGGTTATGAACAGAAAGTCTGAGAAAACAAGGTCTTAAAAGAGAGGGAGTCTTAAAAGGGGGTTTCACTGTACAGTCTTGTTCCCTGCCTCAGAGGACAAGAGGTCAGTTGAGCCTGGTATAAAAATGTATGGTCAAAATGTCACTTGGAGACAAAAAATGGATGGTCAGAAGACCCACATGTCAAAACTATCGGACAGTCAACAGACAGGCCAGGTGTTAGACCAATGTGTCGAATCAAAAGAGAGCAAAAAGTGTATTCTCCCACTGTAATGAAATCTTGCAAGCTTCACAAAAGTAATCTAAATAGGTGAGCAGACTTCAATTACCTCCCTTGAACAGTCAGTTTACATCAGGCTCAGTTTTGCAAGCATAATTATTTGTCAGATTTCTTTTTCATTTTTAATGCAGAATTTGTGACAAACCAGTGTTGTTGAGAAGCCATGCTGATCTCTCCAGACTGGGCCAGCCCTTGTTGTCGTAACCGAAGTGGTACGTCCAGATTCCTGCAGTGAACTGGCGTGGGTTGTCCTAAGCAACAAGCAAAATTAATGTATAATTAATTTAATTATATTTAATTATAATTAAAAAATTGGATTTGCTCATCTTATTTAATGTATAATTAGTTAATCAATCAAAATTAATGTATAATTAGTTAATTAATCAAAATTAATGTTAGCAGTCTGTCTGTTTTTGGATTAGTGTATCAGGCATGGGAATTGAAAATTGTAAAAAAGGCAGAAAATTTATAACTGAAGACGCGAAGCGTCAAGTCGACGGCGCGAAGCGTCAAGTCGACGGCGCGAAGCGCCTAGCCTTACTAGGGGGTCCGGGGGCATCCAAAGAACCCAGATGGTGCAATCTGGTGTCATCTGAGCTCCAAGTTTGCCATTAAATTCTGTTTTTAGAATCAGAGTTTTTAGTACAAAAATGTACCAATTTTTGCTTTTTTGAAGAAAAAAAATATATACATGTATTATATGGTTTAAATTTGTAAAAAAATTGATCTGTTGAGACAAACAGGAAAATGTAACTTGTAACACAATCTGTGCAATCTGGTTTACTTTCAACCATAAAAGTTCAATAACTGAGGCGGGCGGTAGCAGTGCGTGAACAAAGTACGGAAAGTTTTCGCGGGCTTTTGCGCAAAGGCCAAAGTAACCGATGCTTTTTTTGTGTGCCTCCCCCCTTTATTTTTTCGGCGGACACTTTTGCATTTTCGGCGGAACAAAAAAAAAAATTCGGCGGAAATCCGCCGTTCGGCGGACAATTCCCATGGTTGGTGTATAATTGTTTACAGAAAAAAAGATGTTGCCCATTCGCAAAAGATTTTTAAAATGTTGCAGTACAATGCATGACGTCTTCAAACCAAAGTTAAGCAAGACTAAGTTGCAATTCTTGATGTCGTTCTGGAACAAACTGAACACCTGAAGCTAGGTTAACAGTTTTGCATCCTATAATTACTGTTTCTGTATGTATCTGTTGTTTGTTAGCTTTAAAGACTGCTGAAGTCCAAGATTCATGAATGGTTTCTATCAATTTTTGAATTCCCATAATTTTCTAAATATAAGGCAATTATCATTGAAAAGAAATTCCTCGATTCTGATCAGTTGGTATTTAAAAGTTTGTTACATCTAATTTGTGACCAAACTGTTTTTCCATGCTCCATCCATCACTGGCCCTAACCGTCCAAAACCTTTCTAAATCACACCTGAAATAGCCAACCAAAATTGGACATTACAAATTGTACGTTAATAAACCGTTACATTTAATGTATGGACACATTCATTTTTGTTCCCAAACTCAGGTAATTGGTACCGCCTTGAAATACACAAGCTACAGTAAACATTCCACAAATTAAACTTTCGTTGTTTTGCGTTTCAAGGTTCGAACCTTTTTGGGCAAATCGTGTCTGTGAGGGTTGTATCTGTATCCAAACCCCAGCAGTCCTATAACCACGATGAGCACCAGCACTGGAACAGTGTAAAGTGTGTGAAACAACACAATGCAACTCTGATCATGTACATCTCCTGTTTACAACCATAATTATTTCTCAGCAAAACAGCTACTCCTCCCACAACCCCACCTTTTATGAACCCCCAATTCAACAATTTCCCATTTTTATTCCTGACATTTCGATTTAAATTTCAAGAAAACTGGCTATCAGGCCCCCATGTATTAAGCAGCATGAAATGTCCAGTTTCAGAAAGATGCAATGAATTTGAGTTTTGGATGCTGTTAGCAGCATTCTTCGTTCTCGTACCACTTTAACAAAATTATTTCAAAATAAACAAGAAAAGCAAACGCTTTGTCATTTCTCATTACAGTGGAACCCCCCGTTTTCAGACACCCCAATAGAAGACTCCCTTTCCTTTAACGCACGCACCACACACACACACACACACACACACACACACACACACACACACACACACCCACCCACCTGATCAAAGACACCCTCCCTTCTTACCGCCCCAAACGGCTGGCCTTCCATATGGACGGACACTGGTTTCTTTCTTTATTTGGTGTTTAACATCGTTTTCAACCACGAAGGTTATATCGCGACGGGGAAGGGGGGGGGAGATGGGATAGAGCCACTTGTTAATTGTTTCTTGTTCACAAAAGCACTAATCAAAAAATTGCTCCAGGGGCTTACGGACACTGCTCAGGTGAGTCAAAAAGGACAAATTCAGTATAGTGGGTTTCCTTGTACATTTTCACATATTCATTACTGCTACCTGTAAACAAGGAGAAAGCAGACTGTAGACAGTAGTGCGATACTTACAAGCCCTGTGAAGCCCTGTTGGAACGCTGATTCCCTTGATTTCAGCAAACGCTGTGTAGTCTCTGGGTATTTTGCCACCTGGAATGAGCAAAAGTTTTAACTTTTAAGTCCGTGTTCCGCAGTCTTAACAAGAAGAGCAAACGCTCGATCGAGTCACTTTCGCAGTTCTGAATATTATATGAGGCATCAGATGGACAGGAAGAAATTGCTATTCACAACACAATGAGTCACGTTCACATAAAATTTGAGCCCGGTCACTTTTATAGTTTCCGAGAAAAGCCCAACGTTAAGTTGTGTGTTGCCGAACAGAAAAGGCTAGTTATCTCCCTTGTTTTTCTGATAACGTTCGTAAAAGGCTACAGATGTAAATACTTTGATGTAAAGAATAATCCTACAAAGTTTCAATCACATCCGATGAACTTTGTCAAAGATATAAAATGTCTAATTTTTCCTTTGACGCTGACCTGTGACCTTGAAAAAGGTCAAAGGTCAACGAAACCATCGTTAAAGTGTAGAGGTCATTGGAGGTCACGACTAAACAAAATATGAGCCCGATCGCTTTGATAGTTTCCGAGAAAAGTCCAACGTTAAGGTGGTGTCTACGGCCGGCCGGACAGCCGGCCGGCCGGACGGCCGGCCGGACAGACTAACACTGACCGATTACATAGTCACTTTTTCTCAAGTGACTCAAAAAAAATAGAGAGAGCCTACACACTGCTTGGTGAGAAAAGCAAAGTTGATTCATACCTCCTGCCAAAGATGTGGATGGAACAACGACCTCCAGTTTTCTGAGACCCACACACATCTCATCAACCACCAGATGATTTCGCATTCAGGTTCTCTGCCTTGTATTGGTGAAGGGGTACCAACTACATTTAGATTGAGGGTTGAATTTATCCCTGACTAAAATCTACAACCTCTACTCCTCCATACCGACCTTGGAAATTATTAGCGCCATGACAGTGACGATCAGCCAGTGTGCTCTTGGGTGTAGATGCAGCCAGAAATCCCCCACAACTATACATTATGCCACTACACACATGGAATCTTTTGTTAGGCGCCATTGGCATGCTAAAGGTTAAAGACTGACGAATAAACATTTTCGTATCGTAATTTATCAAATGTTTTCCATAAATTAATTAACCCCACTTATTAGGAACAAGAGACTGTAGGTGAGAAGAACAAGAACAAGATAACAAGGTAAATGTACTCACCAGAAATATGGGCCGTTCCTCTTTTTTTTGTTCAAACACAGCAGAACCCCACCCAATTTAAGTAATTGTTCTCTCTTACTTTTTTCTACAATTTTTAAGCATACCTGACTTGAGTCCCAGCAAAATGAGCCCCATGACAGCAACGATTAGCAAATCGGTGTGCTCGCGGGTGTAGACACCGCCAGGCACGAAGTTGTAGGCCACGGTCCAGACGAGGAAGAGCACCTCTGCGATGTAAGTCAGGTTGGCCAGAGCCAGGGTGCGTCCAGCAGGACACGCCGACACCTGGTTGACCATCCTCGGCCACACCGACATTGTGTAGACAGCCAGCACCAGGCCGCCTACAAACAAGCAAGGAAATTGTAAGACTAAGAGATAGCATGACAGTATTTGAAACCCAATAAAACAAGAAAAGCAAAGGCTTACACGACTCGCCTTCGTCATGTCTCATTACTGTGGAAACGCCCCCTTTAAGGCCCACTCAACAGTGTAGACTCCCTCTCCTTTCCAAATTTCGATTACTCAAGTTAGTCAAAAACTGTCCCATTCTGAAGCTACAATTTATTCAAGACACATACAGGGAAACCTCCTTTAAAGACATCTTAAAATCTGAAAAAATCAGGCCTTAAAAATGTAGGTATATTTACAGACGTTATGAACAGAAAATATGAAAAATCAAAGTATTAGAAAGGGAGAGTAGTCTTAAATTCAGTGGACTTAAAGGGGGCGGAGTGGCCTAGTGCATAAGACACCAGCCTCCCATGCGGAAGGTCATGGGTTTGAATCTTGGTCGTGACTGGTGGGTTAAGGGTGGAGATTTTTCTGAAGTCCAAGGTCAACTTATGTGCAGATCTGCTCGTGCCTTATCCCTCCTTCATGTATACATGCAAGCACAAGACCAAGTGCGCATGGAAAAGATCCTGTAATTCATGTCAGAGTTCAGTAGGTAATATGGAAACACGAAAATACCCATCATGCTTCCCCCTGAAAGCAATGTATAGCTGCAAGAAGAAGAAGAAGAAGAAAATGGGGTACAACTGTACACGCAATTTACCTGAGTAACCCTCCCAACGAGGCAGGTAGTAGAGAATGCCAAGGGCGGCCGTTCCAAACAGGGTCCACAAAGGACTGCGCCCAATGCCGCGAACCTCTGACGCAAACACTCCCAGCATCAGGCAAATCAACACTGGCGCACTAAAATTCAACAGTATACGTTATTGGTATTTTTGACCAAAATATGACATTTTAATTTTACACAGATCGAGACAGTCAGTGTACCCCTGAGACTATGTTGAGGTGAATAATGACTTTTGAGATCTGTGTAAAATGTCATATTTTGGTCAAAAATACAAATAACATTTAATTTTTATGTATCGATCAACTTTAGTTAGATATCGTTTAATCTTTTAAGACTGGACGCACATAAGCACGCACTCTTTTGTAGTCTCAGCTATCTGACTAAATATGAGTTTTTGTCAAGCTCTGGCGTCACATGACTCAAAGAAGGAAAATCCAATGTTCAATCGATACATTAATGATTTTATTAGTGACTGTAAGAGATATACTATGTGTTTTAGGTTGTTGCTGTCTTAAATATCAACCGAAGATCAACTGAAGATCTCACAACAAGGTCTATGCTAAGAGTCAGTATCATTTATATTACTTTATCTGTGCAAGATACACTGCAGAAAGAAATTCAGGGTGGTTGCCAATAATGACCTGCATTCTCAGTTTGGTTTGACCGTCTGATTTTGGATTGTATTTGTTACCCTGCACTTCAGTCTGAGTCGTCTTTTTGAGGACTCCAACCACTCTATATTATGTTACAGAAAGGCAACTGACCCATGTAAAGAAGCAATCAAACAAGCATGACAACACACACAGTAGATATACAGTGGAAACACTCTCCCCACCCAACGCCTATTTTTAGACTGCCAAGAGACTGAGAAATTCAGACCTTAAAAGGCTGAAGTCTAAAATGCAAGTACATTTACAGATCCAGTGGAACCCTTTTTAAGACCCCCCCCCCCCCCCCCCCCCCAATTTAAGACTCCCTTCTTTCTAAGACCTTGTTTTCTCAGACTTTCTGTACCGTATTTTCCGGGTCATAAGGCGCGACTTTTTCCCTCAAGTTTGACCCCTGCGCCTTGTATAACAAAGCGCCTAATCCTGTATGAAATACGAAAAAAAAAAAAAATTGGGAAAAAACCATGGGGAACAAAACGTGACAAGAACTCACCTCCATCTCCAATACGGGTAGTCGTTTTTTTTAAATTCCGTGAGCATTAAAAAGACCGCCTGAGTACCAGTCAAACAGCTTGTGATAATGTATGTTTCAGCTACTAGGTACTACCCTGGCCAAGTTTCCTCTCAAGACATCAAAGAGACCGCCCCATAGGTTAAACTCGGTCACTGACCCCGGTGCAGGAAGTGCTTCCTCTCTCAGATATGACAGGGGAACCACCTCTCATAGCTAAAACTGGGTCATTGACCCCTGGGAAGAAGGTCAGTGTCTATAAACAAGGCAACCCAGCTATCACAATGGACCTGCCTTTGATCTCGCTGCACACACAGAGCACACATATTTCCACTCTGTATTCTTCCTTTGATGTGCGGCTTATTTTCATTCTTCGACCGTTTGTTACCGTATACTTTTTCACGCCCAATGGGTGACTGGATTACAATTTTTTTTTTAAAAGAAGGGGGTGCGCCTTATGGGCTGTAGCGCCTTGTAACCCGGAAAATACGGTACTTTACCTCATTAAAATTACCCTGATTTTAACACGCCAGCTTTTCTTAGACCTGGTTTTCTAAGATTTGTGGAGGTCTCAAAAGGGGGGTTTCACTGTACTATAAACAGAAAACCTGAGAGAGCAGAGTCTTAAAATTATGCAAGTTCTAATTAGGGAAGGGCCCTAAAAAGGAGGTTCCACTGTAGCTCAATAAACTTTACCCCCAAAGGCCGGGCTGCGGTCCAGGGTTGGGGTAACCCCTGACAACCCAGCGGGTGATGAGCGAAACTTCTCCAAAACACCAGTGGGTCAGGAAGAGGAGACTACCGAAGCCCAGACCCGCAAGCACCCAGCGTGGCTGATCAGCCGCCTCAACCGTCTCAGCTGCCTCAACCGTCTCAGCCCCCTCAACCGTCTGGGGTTTCTCGATGATGTCTTCACCTACAATACAAAGAAACTTGAAAATGAATGGTGATCTGATTGATCATTTGTTTTATCTTGGATTTTTGTGTGTGGTGTTTTACTTGACTGCATGATTTGACGAGTGCAGAGGGTGAGGTTTGTCTCCCGGTATGTGTGTCTGTCTGTGTGTGTGTCCCATGACGTCGCATTTTTCCGTTTGCAAAAGTTTAGACGGCACTGAAAGTGTAACGGCCCCTTTTTTTTGTGTCAATTCGAGTGAATTTTTCGTCTCACAATCTTCGACCAGGTCTGGACTATGAGATTGCATTTCAGCTTGAGTGTGTGTGCACATGTGTTGGGAAGGTGAATGTGAAGCGGACGTGTTTCAGTGTATACTATTCGCTGAATGGTTAATCTTGCATCAGCGTCTTGTAGTCTTTATTTAAAGCTGGAAACAGTGTGCACACATTTTTTACATCTACATCTTCCACTGCAATGATCTACTTGCAGAGTCCTGACTGTCTTGTCTGCTTCTCTCTGCTATAAGTGATAAAAAAAAAATATGAAAATCGCAAAAAAGTCATACTGCACTTTGTATTTGAACAAATCAACTTAAATTTAAAACATTAAGCGGAGAAAATCAAGGGAAAAGCTGCTACTCCTTAACGAGAAACTTAAAATTAATTACCAGAGTGGATGTGGTCGAGGTTGACTATGAGCCCCATGGTGATGATGACGGAATTGATTTCATTGGTCCACCAGGTAGGAACGAAGGAGACAAGCCACACTCGACTGGCCAGGAATGCAAACAGTCCCAACAGCAAGCTCCAGAAGGTCTGGCATCTGAAAAACATGAGTGTTGGTCATACTTATTAACAAATACAGTGGAACCCCCTTTTAAGACCTGCATAAATCTGATCACTTCAGGTCTCAAACGAGTCGCGTAAGGCGAAAATACAACATTTAGTCAAGCTCAGTCGAACTCACAGAATGAAACTGAACGCATTGCATTTTTTCCGCAAGACCGTACACTCGTAGCATCGTCTGTCCACCGCTCGGGGCAAAGGCAGTGAAATTAACAATCCAGAAAAGCGCGGTAGCGGTTGCGCTGAGGAGAATAGCACGCTTTTCTATATTTCTATTCTTTTTAACTCTCAGAACGTGTTTTTAATCCAAACATATCATATCTATATGTTTTTGGAATCAGAAACGAACAAGGAATAAGATGAAATTGTTTTTAAATCGATTTCGGACATTTAATTTTAATCATAATTTTTATATTTTTAATTTTCAGAGCTGGTTTTTAATCCGAATATAACATATTTTTATGTTTTTGGAATCAGAACATGATGAAGAATAAGATGAACGTAATTTTGGATCGTTTTATAAAAAAAGAATTTTAATTACAATTTTCAGATTTGTAATGACCGAAGTCATTAATTAATTTTTAAGCCTCCAAGCTGAAATGCAATACCAAAGTCCGGCCTTTGTCAAAGATTGCTTGGCCAAAATTTCAATCAATTTTATTGAAAAATGAGGGTGTGACAGTGCCGCCTCAACTTTTACAAAATGCCGGATATGACGTCATCAAAGACGTTTATCAAAAAAAATGAAAACAAGAAGGGCAAAGCCCATACGACTCACATGCTTACATAGCAATGACATCATACACTAAGAACTGCTTTACACATTTTTCCTACCAAAATACATGTGACCTTGACCCAAGGTCAAGGTCATCCAAGGTCATGCAACACAAAGCTGTTAATTCAAGACATAGGAAGTACAATGGTGCTTATTGGCTCTTTCTACCATGAGATATGGTCACTTTTAGTGGTTCACTACCTTATTTTGGTCACATTTCATAAGGGTCAAAGTGACCTTGACCTTGATCATATGTGACCAAATGTGTCTCATGATGAAAGCATAACATGTGCCCCACATAATTTTTAAGTTTGAAACAGTTATCTTCCATAGTTCAGGGTCAAGGTCACTTCAAAATATGTATACAATCCAACTTTGAAGAGCTCCTGTGACCTTGACCTTGAAGCAAGGTAAACCAAACTGGTATCAAAAGATGGGGCTTACTTTGCCCTATATATCATATATAGGTGAGGTATTGAATCTCAAAAACTTCAGAGAAAATGGGAAAAATGTGAAAAATAGCTGTTTTTTAGGCAACATTTATGGCCCCTGCGACCTTGACCTTGAAGCAAGGTCAAGATGCTATGTATGTTTTTGGGGGCCTTGTCATCATACACCATCTTGCCAAATTTGGTACTGATAGACTGAATAGCGTCCAAGAAATATCCAACGTTAAAGTTTTCCGGACGGACGGACGGACGGACGGACGGACGGACGGACGTCCGGACGGACGGACGGACGACTCGGGTGAGTACATAGACTCACTTTTGCTTCGCATGTGAGTCAAAAACGTCTGGGGATATCATATCCAGAAACTGTCATGAAAAATTTCATAAAGATCGGTCCAGTAGTTTACTCTAAATCGCTCTACACACAGACACAGACACACATACACCACGACCCTCGTCTCGATTCCCCCCTCTATGTTAAAACATTTAGTCAAAACTTGACTAAATGTAAAAAGAGGGGGTCTCCATGGGTGTTACTGGGAAAAATCAAAAAACCTGAAAGGCAGGGGTCCAAAATGCTCAAGTTTGAAAGAAAGTTTCTGGACACCAACGAAACCAAATCATAATAAGCAAGATGGCGGCAAATCCAAGGGAGCGAACCGAGAAAGCACGCGAACCGGTGTCAAAAGTCGGATCGGAACCGCTGCTCGTTATTTCAACTTAGCGAAACAAAGCTTTTTTTTCTTCTTTTTTTTGTGAAAACCCGGAAAACCGGAATTTCCGGCTTCAGATTTTTTCAAAAACCGGAAATCCGGCAAAAGCCGGAAGAGTAACACCCATGGGTCTCAAAACAGGGGTAAATTTACAGAGATTATGAAGAGAAAGTCTGAAAATGCAAAGTTTTAAAAAGGGGGAGGTCTTAAAGTGTAACTAAACAGACATTTTGAAGTGTCAGCTTTACTGAATTGCTTTATGTTTTGTCCAAGTATAGACCTGTAGAAGCGATACTGGACGATTTTTCCAACGTTTACTGTGTTTTCTGATTTACTACGATTTTTTAAAAGTGTTGAACCCATTTCAGATTTACCTGCTTATCTGTTCTTGATTTGATACTTCCAAAGAACAAGTGGTACTTTGAGTTCCGGTTTTATGTTTTAACCAATCAGAATTTGGTTCCTAAATAAAATCGTCTGCTGCCTGTCCCAGCAGAGTCGGCAACAAGCACTGCTTGCCACATGTGTGATGTTACCAACAGAAATAGCCATACATTGGGCAAGGTAGCAATGTAAATGAATTGGATCTAACTAATGTGCTTGTACTGCATCTCTGGCCTTTGAATTCACTCCAAATGTACTGGCTCAGCGTGAGAGGCAACATCCTGTCGAAGTCGTAAGCACGAGGCTGACTGGGAGATTATTATTCGAAGAGCATGCTGAAACGGATTGTAAGTACAATATTTTACATGTTCTCGACATTTCTGTTGATCTTTCCTTAACTTTAATTGTTTCCTTGATTTAAAACCCTAGGGCTTGTATTTTCAGTTGTGATACTAAGCACGTATCTTTACCACAGTATCTGATCACTTCACACTTGAATTTTGGAATGATGAAGTGGAATTATTTCTGGATCTAATTTATTCCTTGTTCCCCCCCCTCTCGATTCCTTTTTTCGCCACATATGTATTGTCGTGTAAGGGGGTAGATGCGTGTACTGGCTGAATTTTTTATATTTTTACTTCGGTCAGATACAGATGATTGGAAAAAAAACTTGTCAAGGATTTCAGAATTTAATAGATCTGTTCGAAGTTTTTACGGGATGGGTCCTGTTACAATACAGACTGAATGTGCGCAAGATGAACTTTTGATTAAACATACACACACAAATGAATCTCTTGATTTTGTTATACGGCGAATGTCCAGTTTCCACCACCACGTCTGTGGTATGTTTTTATACTGTTTGATTGAATAGACTGACGTGCATTCTCTCGCAAATGTGCGCGCGTGTGTGTTTGTCTGTGCCTCAGACTTATTAATCAAAGATGATGTTGCACATTGCAGATCTATGCGACAGGAGCAAGTGGACAAGACAGCTACATTTGTCTGAGCGAAGATCCAACGGTAAGCTCTTTTAGCCGAAGACAGCGAGCCTGGCTGCATGCATGCAAGCTTCTATCATGTTCGTGTGAGTGCTGCAGGGCTATTAGACGACTTTTCATTATTCTTGATTTGGAGATCCATGCAGGGTATTAGAAAGTGCAGAATATACACGTTTGAACAAATACGATGTGTGTTTGCTCTGAAAAAAAGAAAAAACGCAACAAACAAACATTGTATTTGTTTAAAGTATCACAAATATTTATTACCTGTATCTGCATGTTTTGATAATGATGAAGGGTAAATTACTTTGACGTGTGCTTTTTTTTTTTAACCACACTGATAACGAATGATAGAAACACAGACACACTTAATAACATATCCACAAAAATTGTAACAATAAATGTAAGCTGAACAATGCCTGCAACACATTTCAGGCCTCAGAAGGAAGTAATTATGAGATTCAGACAGAGAGAGAAAGCCCAACACGAAACCAGTTGTGACATTTTTTATTTCATTATGTAATATTAAAAACACGACAACAACGTATTTCCTGTACTTAGTTTCGTGCAATTATGGATTGCAAAGTATGTCTAATTGAGTGGCATAAAGAGGCACAGTTGCATGAAAAACCAACTCGGATCTTGACTAGGATCAGGATTTTACATGGACACAACCTAGAATTTAACATCCTGGGGGGAGGGGGGTACTGCGCCTTTCACATCAAGATGTAAAGATCTATTTTAAATCATACTTATTAGAAGGGAACAAAATCAAACAAACTACAACAATCGTTCTGAGGGGAGAGAATTACCTCTTCCGAAGAAATTACCTCCCTTGCTTTTCTTGTCGTGACTTATGTAGAGTAAAGTGAATAGAAAGTGAATCAGTCAGTAACAAAAAAAACCACAACATTTCTTACGATCAATGAGGAGTCTTGAAGTATTTGTCAATGTTAATCTTGTATGCATAACAAACAATATATTACGGATTGATAATTAAAGAAAATCGTCTCTTCTACAGGGTTGACCCCCCTAAAAAGGACACCCACAACCATGCAAATTACTTCTGCATCTGTTGAACCAATTATTTTATATATGGTATTCATTAACTTCAGTTTATGTTCTGCCTTTCCAGTAAGTGGCAATTTTGTAAATTGAATGGTCTGACTTTTGTGCAATTTTAATTTTTTTCTCCAAATTCGGGGGTCGACTAAACAGAACGAGTTTTGACATTGAGCGGTAGCCATTTTTACCTAATTTAAACCCTTCAGGCTTTTACCTTTTTGATTATTTTGAATGTCTGAGTATGTAAAAACATCCCCTTCAACCCCCAGGCTATCGATGACCTGAAGAAAGCATGCAGTTACAGCTAGGTTCAGGGCAATCCTCAGACACGAAAGCGTTGGTGTCATTGGTGATGCAAAAGTTAGATAATTTAACCTACAAATTTGCCACTTTGTGAACTGCACATGCATAAAATCAAGTTTAAGTATGCTGAATATGAAGTGATCCAGTCAATTGGTGTAGAAGTTATAGCATTTCTGTCAGTTAACAGTATTTAAAATCTCTAAAGTAAAATCTGACATATTCGAAAGTTTTGCATAAACACCCAGACAATTTTTACGATATTCTCCTAAGCTTCTCCACTTCTCAGCCCTGTCTTGGAAATGAATTCGAATAAGGCAGTCAAAATAACTTAGTTTGGAGCACCCATCAATCAGAATAAGCATTAACTTTTGACACAGGAAATATCTTCTACCGAAAGCTCTCCTGGTTTTATTCTACATTTTTCCTGCATAATGGTAACAAATTTAATGATAAATCTAAACAACGAAGTGACTGTGGTAAGATGAACAAAGTTAAAAAAACAAAGGATTACTGTAAATGGTTTACGAATCGAAATCTAAACAAGTTTTAATGATAAGTAAAATAATTAAAAAAATAAAATAAAAACAAGTCGCGTAAGGCGAAAATACAATATTTAGTCAAGTAGCTGTCGAACTCACAAAATGAAACTGAACGCAATGCCATTTTTCAGCAAGACCGTATACTCGTAGCATCGTCAGTCCACCGCTCATGGCAAAGGCAGTGAAATTGACAAGAAGAGCGGGGTAGTAGTTGCGCTAAGAAGGATAGCACGCTTTACTGTACCTCTCTTTGTTTTAACTTTCTGAGCGTGTTTTTAATCCAAACATATCATATCTATATGTTTTTGGAATCAGGAACCGACAAGGAATAAGATGAAAGTGTTTTTAAATTAATTTGGACAATTTAATTTTGATAATAATTTTTATATATTTAATTTTCAGAGCTTGTTTTTAATCCGAATATAACATATTTATATGTTTTTGGAATCAGCAAATGATGGAGAATAAGATAAACGTAAATTTGGATCGTTTTATAAATTTTTATTTTTTTTTACAATTTTCCGATTTTTAATGACCAAAGTCATTAATTAATTTTTAAGCCACCAAGCTGAAATGCAATACCGAACCCCGGGCTTCGTCGAAGATTACTTGACCAAAATTTGAACCAATTTGGTTGAAAAATGAGGGCGTGACAGTGCCGCCTCAACTTTCACGAAAAGCCGGATATGACGTCATCAAAGACATTTATCAAAAAAATGAAAAAAACGTATGGGGATTTCATACCCAGGAACTCTCATGTCAAATTTCATAAAGATCGGTCCAGTAGTTTAGTCTGAATCGCTCTACACACACACACACACACACAGACAGACAGACAGACAGACAGACGCACATACACCACGACCCTCGTTTCGATTCCCCCTCGATGTTAAAATATTTAGTCAAAACTTGACTAAATATAAAAAGGAGGGTTAGGGTAACCCTAACCCTCTTTGGACTATCTGTATGCAATGCCCGCTATAGGTGAAAGACTTTTGTGGAAGCCATGGAAGAATGCATCGCTGTTGTGCTGGTTCAGCTTGAGGTCCTGTCCTAGCGAATATCCTGCACACACAAAAACACGACTTTTTAAGCCACTTATGTTGCATTCCGTGACATAGCTTTGTTAAAACCGTGTGCCTGATAATAATGACAGATTTTGTTGATATACATTTTTTTTAAGACACCCCATATAATATTGTTTGACAATCTCTTTCAACATAGTTTACGAATCACCAATGTGTATACAAACGCAAATAACCCACAGGTCAATAAATTACTTTCCAGAGAGAGAGAGAGAGAGAGAGAGAGAGAGAGAGAGAGAGAGAGAGAGAGAGAGAGAGAGAGAGAGATTAAAACTAGAAAATGTGTGCTATATAAAACAAGGATAATCACTGTCAAATCTTTGCTTGTACCTGCATGGTGTTTACTGCGCTATATACACAACCTGTTTTATTTTTTATTTTATTTTATTTATTTTTTTTTTGGGGGGGGGGGGATGTTTTGTGATGAGGGTTTTTTCAAAGCCTTTACTGCTTTAGTCATTGAATCCACCCGACTTCGATTTATTGTTCAGTGATGGGTAATTGTGTGACCAACTATGTAAGTTAGTGAATGTTCTGGCTTCATACAATGACATTGCATTAATTTTATAAGTGTATGTGTGTGTGTTTCAGGCAAAAGCTGATATTACAGTCCTAGTTGTATGCAGTACCTCTGCTTCTTCGTTCAGGAATCAAAGTATATAATCTAAACCGATTATTTTGTTCAATAATGTTCAGCTTACCATCCCGAAGAAGGCAGTAACGTGCCGAGATATTGATTATAGATATTAACGTACCTAACCTGGTTACTGGTGTGTTTTCTTTTTATTTCAATAATGTAAATGTGTGACAACTTGCAGGGTACTTGATGTTCAGAGCAATTTTTCTGGCAAAAGACCTTTTATGGATCAAAGAAAACTTTTGTCGTGGTGCACAAGTCAATCAATTTGGTTGATAAATAATTTGTGCTGCATTTTCCCTGGTTCCAAAACGTAGTATGTATTACCACATGTCCTTACCTGTCATTGGCATCACATGATTCTCTGCAAGCAGTCTTTTGTGGAAATACGTCATTTAACACTTGCACTTATAGTAGGGCTGATGGGGTCTATGTCGACCAAAAGAGTGGGATTCTCTGTAGGTCGAGTTCCTGTAGGTGGATTCCCTGTATACCTAAGACTTTAAAATTGGCAATCTAGTATACAGGGAATCCCACAGGGTGCAGTTTTTCAATAAAACTTGCAAACCATACTCGAATTTCTAAGAAATATCAAAAAAAGATCGAAAAACATCAAATTCTAACGATGTCGCTAAGCATCACGTGACTTTCATTGATATTAGCAAAACGCTACAGGAACTACACCCTGTGGTATTCCCTGTATACAAGATTGCCAATTTTAAAGTCTTAGGTATACAGAGAATCCACCTACAGGAACTCGACCTACAGTGAATCCCATTCTTTTGGTCGACATAGACCCCATCAGCTATAGTAGGTGGCTGTGGAACGGTAGACATGCAACGACAACGAACAACAAAAGACAAAGTGTGGAGTACACTCATTTTTCTTAACATACGCTAAGTTTCTTTGAGAATGCTCCAAGTGAAAATCAGGGGTTCCTAGGCCTGATATCACAATTAAACAGCTTCTTCTCAGAATCAGGAGGGAAAAAACGAGATGTCGTGACAAGAACAGACAGCAGCAGCAGCAACAACAACATTGCTAAATCGTCGCTTTAACAAAATTTCATGTTTAGTATCGCAGACAAAGCACGGCTACTGATCCGACCAAAGCCACACTTCATGCACGATGGGCACATTGTTATGGCCAGCTTGTTAACGTGAGCATTGTGTATGTTTTACATAGAATTGAATGTGTTTGTCGTTGTGTCTGTCATCTATCCTAGTCGTTTGATTTAGAATAAAGCAAACTTATTACAATGACGATTTTCTTCGGTTTTTGATGAAGGATTGGCATCAAGACTTTTCCTATTTTCCAACTCTGCCACCATACACTGGCCGTTCAGGTCTGCATGTCGACCACATGGTGTGTGATCAGATTTTTCGGACATGTTCACAATGCTTACATGACCACCAAATGGAAAATCAGTTGGTATTTGTTATGTTTTTGTGTAAGCACAATCTTCATACAAGTAAACAGAAACAGTTTTGTTGCAAGAAAAAATGCTTCTAAGTCAAAATACATACCCCTTTTTCGTATTGCGTAAAATATACCCATAAATTCTGGACATCATATTTTTATTTTTTTTCACAACAATGAAACCAAACTTTGGCATATGTTTTAGCAATATATTCACAATAAAACCTATGAGTTTGAAGGCTGCATCTTGTTTTGTTTATTTTTGAGAATTTTTTTGCAAACCCATCCAAATGGCCAGTTTCTGGGGAGAGACTGGGGAGATAATGGCCAGTATAGAAAGAGTTAATAAGTAAACTAATGTCAGAAGTAGGTATTTACCTTGTTTGCCTTCGCGTTCTTGATAGCCCGCTGCAGCATTTGTATCACTTCCCTTGACATTCAAAACGCCAATGTATTTCTGAAAGGAAAATAAAGATATTGACCGAAACATCACACAAGTGGTATATCATGCTAGGTTTTGTTTACAGTGCCTGTTCTACAGTGCCTGTTCTACGACCACATCTGATTGTAATTTAAATAAAGAAAAACTGTATCCATTTATTACTTCTCTATTTGTGTGTGTTTGTGTGTGTGCAGGGGCGGATCACATCATTTTTAAGGGGGAGTTTCCAAATTTCTTTCAGGGACAATTTGACGACGCGAAGCGTTTAGTTGAAGACGCGAAGCGTTCAACCTCCTTGGGGGGGGGGGGGGGGGGGGGGGGGGGGGGGGGGTTCCGACAAATGTTGATAAAAACAAGGAAAATGGATCAATCTGAGCCAAGAAACATCCCCTAATACACCTTCCAAAAAAGTAAATATATTAAGAAGAAAAATTTGAATCACAACAAGGACAATTGATCGATCTGGCGCAACCTGAGCAAACTAATTAGCCAACTTCTTTCCAAAATCGTCACTTAGAATACAAAGGCCGGCTCCTAAGTGGTCCGGAAACCCCGGAACCCCCCCCCCCCCCTCCGGATCCGCCCAGTTTGTGTGTGTGTGTGTGTGTGTGTGTGTGACCGATGACCTTCTCTAAATTCTAATCGTTGCGTTTGCATGGTAATAAAGTTTTAATACTGGATATGCCCATGAAAAAATATCATTTTTTGTTCATGTCATTGTGTGTGTGTGGCCAGGACCGTGACTTCTGCTTGCCTCGACGTCTTCAGAAAAGACACAAAATGCCAGCAGGCGTATGTTCTTGGAGCACTCAGTATGCCGTCATCTGCAAACAAATAAATACAAATTATTCAATTGTGTAAATAAAGAACAATCATTTTAATATTACAACAAAAAATTCATATAACTGTAGTCTTCACCAGAGACATCCACTACACTATCTTTAAATAAAACTGCCGTAAAAAATTGAAATACTATAAAACTTACCCCCACTCAGATCTATTTGGGATTATTCAAGTTTCAACCATGAAACGATGCCGGTTTGGACAGATCTGCTAGTTTGCCGCTGAAACTGAAATCAAAGGCGATCTTCAGAACTATTTCTAATCTTGTATTTGTGATTAATATAAAATACTGATCTTCCCAATAGAAGCTGATGTGTATACACATGACCAGGACAAGGTATTTTGTTACAGGGCATTTACGCAGACGTCGCAGTTCAAAATATCGTTTTAGATCTGATTTTGTACAGCAGCCTGTGTGATTCAGAATCGTCTGCCCTTTTTCGGTTTAACATTTTATGGACGATTCCTATGAGACTGCTCAATCATAACTGATGACAAATTCAGAAACAGATGATTGTTTCAAGTAGGCTACAGTAATGATTCGTTAACAATGTCAAGCCACTCGTCGATCATTCACACTCAAAGAACCCAAGCCAAATCTGCTCTGGTTCCGAGCAGCTTTTTCCAACTGAGACCCTAATTGTTACGCATCTGCCGCGAAAAGATAGACCACAAACAAGCGGCACTGTACCATGCTTTCGTTTATGTTGCTAAACAGATTAAATGTGCATTGTAAATGTGCTTACAGCAAAGAAATGCATCCTTACTTACCACAAAAATACTGGTACCACATTCATCGCACTTGTGTCTTCTTACCAAAACCTATCGATATGTTTGTTTACGATATATTGGTAATTACTAACCGTTAACTATTTTTCAAAAATCTGAAATGACTTTTAAGAATCAAAGAAAGATTCGCTAAAACGGTTGACTTCAGAAAATAAGCAATATTTTTCTGAACCATGAAATAAAAATCGAAAACTCCGTTTGATCTTTTATTTTGGTAGATTGATGACAACAGCCGGAACTGAAAGTACCAGAACCAAAAATTAAGGGCATTAATCAGGTAAACTAAGAAGATTGTCGTTCCTGGCGCGCACTTCACATGTCCGTCAAACAGTGTCCGAGTGAGAGAAAAAAATTTTTTTTTCGCAGTTCGACAGTATATGAGGCCCTTCTTCATATCAAAGTGTAAAGGTTGCTGAACGATGTTTTTCCTTTTTGCTTGTTTAGTTACACTTTAACACTTTCGCGACGGGACGCTGATAAATCAGTAACCGCGCTGACACGCCCATGGACGGGACGCGCATTTTTCAGTATCAGTCATACAAGGTACAAGACTCGTGATTGCTTCCCGGTTTTTGAAGATTGCAATAAATTGAGTTGTTTCCCTTGATACACGTGGTTTTCTCTTCCGGCTTGATCAAATTAGTGCAGATTTGCGTGGTGTTTTCGAACAAAAAAAATGAATCGAAGGCGAGCCTTGTCACGGGAGGAGATTCTCCGGATGTTGGATCTTGAGGATCTCCTAGATCATGATTCATCGTGTCGTTTTAGCCTCAAGAAAGCGATAATAGCAGTGATCAGGGCCGGACCCAGGGGGGGGGGGGGGGGGGGGGGGTTCCAGGGGTTCCGGAACCCCACCCCTGGAAAAAGCATGTACCTTGCTTTGAGTGTTTTTTGTTGTTGTTTTTTTTAAATAAATTTTGTGTGTGTCTCTAACAAATTTTATTCAATGTGAAATCCGATGAGAAAAAGGTACCCCCCCCCCCCCCCACACACCAACTCACACTGACAGGCCTTAACCCTCAAAACAAGGCCCAGAATGCACCAGATTTTAACCGTTTTTCAAACATTTTCCGGGGGAGCATGCCCCCGGACCCCCTAGTTCGCAGCAGGCGCGCGCTTGTGGCTTAGCCACTTCGCTGATTTTCCCCCCCAAAAAAGGAGGAACCCCCCCCTTACAACTCATTTGGTCCGGCCCTGGTGATATTGAGGAAGAAACAGTCCCGTTGTTGCTAGTACGAGTCGGCAAACTACACGTGGTAGGGGGTGATACTGCTAGACGAACATGTATCTCGGAATCGTGCAGGAGCTATGGGGGCGTGGCAGCACTGATAACAATGGATGGCTGGAGCCTTCTTAATCTAATCCTTTTGGAAATGTTCATAGGTGTACAGTTGGTACTTTGTTGTGAAAATGTGACATATTCAATATGGATTACCTAGACATCATTTGGTGAGTGTTACAGTTTTGTTTCATTTGAGTCAGGATGCTGTGAGTGAATGCGTGATTTGCTTGTTTTTTTCTTTGTACTGTCTCCTTATTTCTGTGTACAATGTTAACAATATTTCAGCTAATTCATAGGTTTTACACCTTGTTTGGTTATAACATTATTTATAATACTTTCTGTTAAAAAATAACTTTTAAAAAAAGCAGTGGAAAATAAAACACACACAAAAAAACGTTAAAAAACACAAATTATCCCCCTTTCACCCCCCTTTGCTAAAACAAATCGCGTGACAAACTTATAAATAGCACGACTGAACTGGGCATCCATTTTTGAATTAGTACACAAAATTTGGTGGTGATTGGACTTAATTCAAGCTTGCCAGACAGATTTCTTTACAGTTACTGATTTTTGGGAAGTTTCTTGGTGGCAAGCTTGGGCAGGCAGGACGTTAACGCCGTGGCAGTGCTAGTCACAATAGTGTTAAATTGGGGGTCTGAAAAGGGGGTTCCACTGTATATATGCAATTTGTTTTACCCACTATTCATTCTCTTCTCTGAACTCTAAGTCTCACAACAAGGGTTACACGTACTTTCAGTGCATTTAAGGAGAGTTCAACTTCAAGAGAATACAGCAAAACAGAGCTATATATGCATTTATTGCTCCAGCAAGTTTCAA
The DNA here is from genome assembly GCF_037325665.1 of Littorina saxatilis. NCBI lineage: Eukaryota > Metazoa > Mollusca > Gastropoda > Littorinimorpha > Littorinidae > Littorina > Littorina saxatilis. The sequence continues at coordinate 17,480,130 of NC_090250.1, read as the reverse complement.
TCATGCGAACGTGCTTTTGACACCGACTTTACTATTTTTCTGCATCATTACTTTTAAAATTTCATTTGCTTCCTGTCATTTTGGAATTAGCAACAACAACAACGAAAGATAAGGCCAAAAAAAAAAATAGGTGTGGTTACGGTAACATAGCCAAAAAAAATAGGGTAGGTAGGTAGGCAATCACTTTTTTTTTTTTTTACTTTTTTTTCTAATGTGTACAAATTAAACCTACTTGACAGGGAAATAAGTGTGCGACTCGGGCGCTTTCGCTTTCATTGCGTTTTTTGCACTCGGTTTTTTTTTTTTTTTTTTTTTTTTTTTTGGACAAATGTAATAAAAAGTTATAGGATCGGCCCCTAAAATTAGGGTAGGTCGGGTTACCGTAACCACACCTATTTTTTTTTTAGGCCTAAGTTTCATATGCGCATTATTCTTTGTCTGTTGTGTTTGATTTGGTCATTTACTACGAAGATTGCTAAATCGAGGATCTAGCGAATGTTTCGTTTTGTCAATTGAACTTACTATTCTTGTATTTTTTTTACTAGATCTGTACTGACTTTCAAAGTTTTACCAGACATCTGTGAAACTCTTTAGATTTTGGAAGACATTAAAATCAAATTAAAAACAACCCAAGAGACAGACAAAAATCACCTGATTCTTTTACTGGGACTAAACAGTGTTGCTGCCAGCACCAAAGAAGACAGTCCGGCGCCAACTGCCAAAATCACAAGACGTGACAGGGTTGTTGGTGCTTGAAATGACGCCAGACATGCAACGCAAGCAAGGCGCAGAACCCCAAGACACCAGCGGTTGCGAATCATCGGAAGAACTCTTGGGATACAGCAGAGGATTGGAGAAAGCCAGAAAACAGCAAAGGCTTCATAGCCTGAGATTTCCAGTTCGTTGAGAGGATAGAACCATATCGCTGGCGCCAGGGCTTGAAAGATGCTCCAGAAGATAAAACCTGTTGAAAAATAGGATAAAACTTTAAAAGGAAACTGCAGTAGCTTTTTTTTTTTTAATGGATTAATGCAGTACTTCTGGATTCATTTTGGCAGCTGCTAGTCTAAAGAATGAAGACATTCCTTTTGTTTCAAATTGTCCTCTCTTTGGAAGAGAATCGTGCAACTGCAAGCCTTAAAATTTCACCATGCATGGTTCAGTTCAGATTTCTATTTGTTTTTGCACTGTTTCAGTGTTTGTTTTATTTTTTTATCCAGTTTACACACTGTTGATTACTTTAATCAATTATACTTATAGCGCTGCGAGAATGCAAAGTATTAAATGATGTAATCTTTTCTTACAATGAAAAATACAACTATACTCACACATGTGCCAACGGTAAGTGAAACTAAAAATAATAATGGATGAATTGTTTTTGGTTTTTTTTTGCTTAACGCCCAGCCGACCACGAAGGGCCATATCAGGGCGGTGCTGCTTTGACATATAACGTGCGCCACACACAAGACAGAAGTCGCAGCACAGGCTTCATGTCTCACCCAGTCACATTATTCTGACACCGGACCAACCAGTCCTAGCACTAACCCCGTAATGCCAGACGCCAGGGTTCGAACCCACGACCTCCCAATCACGGGGCGGACGCCTTACCACTAGGCCAACCGTGCCGGTTTAATGGATGAATCAATGAATCAGTTTGACATTGCCCTGTATTAGTGTATAAGATCAAAGAGAAACTTCTGTAAATGCGAAACCTCTCTAGTTGTACTGCTGTAGATTGCAACATCTTTCTAACACGGAAACGATTGGCTACATAGTGCAGTAAAAGCGTATAACTGACAGTGCAGTAAATACTAAATGGCGCACACACATTGCACAAAGTATCGTTAGTTTTCAACAATTTCAGACAAACTGAGGGAATCAAACAGAAACGCACCATTGATGGTATCTTTTATCAACACACGAGTTGCAAACACTGCATCAAAATCTGGTTTCCCCAAGTCTGATGTTGTGGACGAATCCTTTTCTTCGTTGGATTCTGGCCGTTTACCGGCGTCAACTTTCTGTTCGCCTTCCATGTTGTTTGCTGACCGCAGCACAGTCAACGAGAGTTACTTTCCTTGGCGGTTTACTTCTGGGTCCTCGATGGCTCACAGCCGCGCCCCGTATCTGCCACAAGAAGAGTTATACTACACGTATGCTATAGACATCTCGTACGTTTGAATGCCATATTTAATACACAGCCTCTTTACAGTATTTTCCCATACAAACACCCCCTAAGTGCAGCTGATCGTTGTTACACTCGGCAGTTGCCAAGTTGTGAAGAACTGATGAAAAGCCATGAAGTCAGTTCAAGTTCTTCAAGTCAAGTTTCCGCTTCTTTCTTTCTTTTTCATTAATTTTATTCTTTCTTCTTTTGTAGTCTTTGCATTTTTTTCTTCTTTTGTTGTTCAGTTTGGGGATGGTAGCACTGAAGGAAACCCCGCCTAGTGTAGGGTTGATTTAATCCAACTTCCCTTTGTTCCCCCGGGGCAAAACTACACCAACGTTCACAGCTCTCAAGATTGCTCCCTGGAAGTTCCTCAATAATACACTTTCTCAGCCGCGCTGTGCAGGTCAGAATTCGGTTCGTGGCCAAGCTGACCCAGTTGTTCCTGCCAGTGCGCCCGCACTGACTGGTTACCAGGGCAATGGAAATCCAAAATGGCCCGCGGCCAGCAGAATCTCACTATCTCTGGCGAGTGCTGTTTCTGGGAGATTTACAACATATTCCCTTCATTCTAATGCCCCACTATCTTTCACCAGTCTATCAGCCAGGCAATTAGCTTGCTGTGTGTCATCGACCAAAAATTTTTAAAAAAGTAAATACAAAAAGAAGATAAAAATACAGTAATTACAAAAAAACCACGAATTGTATCAAAATAAACAAGTCGCGAAAAGCGAAAATACAACATTTAGTCAAGCTGTCCAACTCACAGAATGAAACTGAACGCAATGCCATTTTTCAGCAAGACCGTATACTCGTAGCATCGTAAGTCTACCGCTCGTGGCAAAGGCAGTGAAATTGACAAGAAGAGCGGGGTAGTAGTTGCGCTGAGAAGGATAGCACGCCGCTTTTCTGTACCTCTCTTCGTTTTAACTTTCTGAGCGTGTTTTTAATCCAAACATATCATATCTATATGTTTTTGGAATCAGGAACCGATAAGGAATAAGATGAAAGTGTTATTAAATTGATTTCGAAAATTTTATTTTGATCATAATTTTTATATTTTTAATTTTCAGAGCTTGTTTTTAATCCAAATATAACATATTTATATGTTTTTGGAATCAGAAAATGATGAAGAATAAGATAAACGTAAATTTGGATCGTTTTATAAAAAAAATTTTTTTACAATTTTCAGATTTTTAATGACCAAAGTCATTAATTAATTTTTAAGCCATCACGCTGAAATGCAATACCGAAGTCCGGGCTTCGTCGAACATTACTTGACCAAAATTTCAACCAATTTGGTTGAAAAATGAGAGCGTGACAGTGCCGCCTCAACTTTCACGAAAAGCCGGATATGACGTCATCAAAGACATTTATCGAAAAAAGGAGAAAAACGTTCGGGGATATCAATCCCAGGAACTCTCATGTCAAATTTCATAAAGATCGGCCCAGTAGTTTGGTCTGAATCGCTCTACACGCACGCACGCACGCACGCACGCACACACACACACACACACACACATACACCACGACCCTCGTTTCGATTCCCCCTCGATGTTAAAATATTTAGTCAAAACTTGACTAAATATAAAAAACACGAATTGTATCAAAATAAACAAGTCGCGTAAGGCGAAAATACAACATTTAGTCAAGCTGTCCAACTCACAGAATGAAACTGAACGCAATGCCATTTTTCAGCAAGACCGTATACTCGTAGCATCGTAAGTCTACCGCTCGTGGCAAAGGCAGTGAAATTGACAAGAAGAGCGGGGTAGTAGTTGCGCTGAGAAGGATAGCACGCCGCTTTTCTGTACCTCTCTTCGTTTTAACTTTCTGAGCGTGTTTTTAATCCAAACATATCATATCTATATGTTTTTGGAATCAGGAACCGACAAGGAATAAGATGAAAGTGTTATTAAATTGATTTCGAAAATTTTATTTTGATCATAATTTTTATATTTTTAATTTTCAGAGCTTGTTTTTAATCCAAATATAACATATTTATATGTTTTTGGAATCAGAAAATGATGAAGAATAAGATGAACGTAAATTTGGATCGTTTTATAAAAAAAATTTTTTTTACAATTTTCAGATTTTTAATGACCAAAGTCAAATTTTTAAGCCACCAAGCTGAAATACAATACCGAAGTCCGGCCTTCGTCGAAGATTGCTTGGCCAAAATTTCAATCAATTTGATTGAAAAATGAGGGTGTGACAGTGCCGCCTCAACCTTTACAAAAAGCCGGATATGACGTCATCAAAGGTATTTATATAAAAAAAGAAAAAAAAGTCCGGGGATATCATTCCCAGGAACTCTCATGTACAATTTCATAAAGATCGGTCCAGTAGTTTGGTCTGAATCGCTCTACACACCCACACACGCACAGACAGACACACAGAGAGACACAGACACACACACACATACACACACACACACACACACACACACACACCACGACCCTCGTCTCGATTCCCCCTCTATGTAAAAACATTTAGTCAAAACTTGACTAAATGTAAAAATGAAGTAAAAACAAAATAGAAGGAAAAGAAACCAAAGTCATATAATGTGAGATTAGAAAATAAATAATAAAACACTTATAACTGTTAGAGACAGCATTAGGTAACAAAAGATGATTGTGCGACCTATTATAGCACCAAATGATAAAAGGTTTAAAAAATCATCTTGCAAGCGGCAACTGGCTGCATGGTTAAGTCTGTTATCTCTGCCAAGCCATAGACCATTTATTTGGTCTATGGCCAAGCTCAGCGCTGGGTGGGTGGGGGGGGGGGGGGGGGGGGGGGAGCAGGCTCAAAGTTAAGCAAGAAACGCTGTGCTCAACGAACGTAAGACCGCTCATGCACCCGGGTTTTCGCGCTTTCGGCGTAAAGTCAACCATCTCAACTTTGAGCACATTTCCGCCCAGATGCAACCCACCCGAGCTGTAATACTCTTAGTTACAACTTTATTTAATGATAGCTGAGCCGTTTGTTGCATTTTTTTCTTGAAGTTTGACACATGACTAGATCGATTTCTGCAGATACCACTCAATGCAATTGTAATCCCATTTACCTTTTCAGTAGAGAGCGATTCAAGATTAAGAAGACAATCTTTATTTTTCTTCCACTCGATCCGGGCCAACATGCACAATGCACAAAATAGTAGTACTATAGATAACGCCGTACGCTCTACTGACTTTGTACTACCAAACACTGTAGTTTCTTTGGTACTACCAGAGACATACATTGAATTTCTATCTATGTCTCTGGTACTACACACGGCATCTCCTGTGTTGGTATGAGCGCGCGCTTCCTGTGCATGCTTGAATGCGCCCAGATGCCGCAGAGTACATTATTGTGTAACAGACGGTTTCTGATGCGCCCTTTTCCCGCGAACCTACTCACGCCGTGGATCGTGTAACTCTGCATTTGCGCCACCGCAACTTTTTATCGCTTCACGCCGACGAAGAGGCAAGCTGCGAGGTAGGTCTCTCGAATGATAAATTAAATTGTTAGAATGCTAGGCACTCAGCATGTTCTCAAGTGTTGCATTTCACATACTTATATCCTTAGCTATATTTCTGTATATATTTTTTTATGCTTTGATGGCCCTGGTGATCGTGACGATCTGTTTTTCTTCTCGTTTCCCCATGTTTTGGGCATATTATCAGTTTCTGCGTCAAATGCAACAAAACGGAGATTACTGGTTATTCTTGGACATGTTCACTGATAACTTTAATGTTTTATGAATCTCCACGTGTAGTTTCTCTGTATATAGTTCCATATATACTTTGCAAGAAGCAGTTAAAAACAGAGTGTCAACAACTCTCTGTAATTCGCCACCGCATCAATTCAATGTTAGATGTAACTCGCCACCGCATTTTTTGTTATTCGTCACCGCACTACGCAAATTGTTATTTTCAAACGCATCAACATCGTGGAGGCATTTAAACCTTTATTTTTGTCACAAAACTGACAGCAATTGATAGGAGCATTTTAACTTTAGTGCTGCAAGTTTTAAACTCAGGGGCTTGGCGTGATCTTGCCTATGCAAAGGATTTAAAGGCACAATGAGTTGACAAATCAAACTGTAGTATTTCTTCTTCTTCTTCTTCTTCTTCTTCTTCCCGGACTGTTCCAAATCCATCTGCAACAAAACCACTCGTATCCCGTCAGAAAAGTTATTGTATAAGCATATGTGATTGAAGAGCGCAGCGATTCTTGCCATTCTAGCAATAAACACTCAGTGGCTGAAATCACTAAGTTTGACAATATGGAACCTACCTCTTCCTGTTTGATTTGCGGTCACTTGAGTCTGAAACTGGGCCTGGAACGCTCCTGTTAAAAACATTGTGGGGCCAAATACCACATAATTCTAACATTCTTAAGCTTCGTTGGTGTTTATGTGTGTGAAATAATTCTAATATTCAGTCATTCCTATTACCAGCGACAACACAAAAACTCATCAGTTTGACGCTGGAAGAGAAAAGAACGCCTCTGACAGACGTGACGTTTTTCGGGAAAGAAGAATGACGAAGAATGTGGGAGTGAAACGCCGCCAGGTGCGTCTCAAAACCGGGTTCTACAAAAGCTGAACTATACACTGAACTGAACAACTCCAAATCAATATTTTCAATTGGAAGTGACAGAATCACTGAACTCTTTGTGGTGGAGCGCATGCGGGTGTTGCAATTACAAAAAAGCGAGAGGGAGAGAGTACACAAACAATAAAAAGTTTGAATACATTGAATGATGTTCTCTGTCCTCTTTATTGCATAACACTCACGCACACAATCACCAAGCATTTAAAATAAAAGTTAAACATAAGGTTCGTCAGACTAATGCTACTTTTCAATAAACATTTTCAACACTTAGTCTGAAAAAGGTGGAAACACATACTCGCACTCAACTCAGAAGTAGCTTGAGGCAAATTTCTACTACGAAAAAAGTTCTGTTGCCACAACACTATAAAGTCACTGGTGTAACGTGTGCTCTAAAACACGCTATTAAACACGGTAGTAAAACACTACCTAGAACTAACACGCTATCCCACCAAGAGTCCGCTCGGCTGGGAAAACAAAAAGTAAAAGCAAAGTCAGTAATTACCGAAGCGACAATTCATATCAAAGTATCATCTCACACAGTCATCAACACCACAATTACAATCATTCAAGTTCCAGTATTACATCATGCATGTTTGGTTTTCTCAATCTTATCGTTGGCCTTCTCTTCTGTTGTTAGTTACACATCATTTTATTACAGCTGTCAATTTCCAGACAAAACAACAGACCATTTAGCCAAATCCAATATTGGTCCGAGAGGGGACCAACTTTCTGTGCTTGCTGAGATCTAATTCCACACATTCACATGACTAAAGAACAATCAAATTATTGTGCCAATTCCAAAGAAGATGTACTGATAACAAAAGGTCTATTCTCACCTGGTCTACATCATCTCTGGACACGAAACACTCCCTGGTTCACAACAGCATTCGGTTCCAGGACATACAGCCAACACACACTCCATCACTCCAATTGGTACACACCAACACACACTTTTTCACTTCACAAATGCATCACAAATGCATAATTCATCCAAAGGCCGGCAAGGCTTGACATGTTCTTTCTCTGCCAGTCCAGGCCACAAGTGCGCGTTTGTTTCAACTTTGGCCGAGTTCATTACAACTTTTACTCATTTTAGTCGGGAAAAGGGGAAGGGGGAAGAGGGTCCTATATGACGCTGCTTGATTATGCGTCGCCACCCCAAACATTCTTTTATCAATACGATCTAAACTAATTTAACTTATTAAGAACAAAACTAAGCATTCCCCATTCAGGAATATTCAAACAAATGCATAGTCTATGTGTTTTCATTCAAACCGAACACGCAGACATAACCAATATACACAAGCTGACACCCCTGTCTGTGAAATGACGAAACCCTGAAACCTACGTCATACCTACGATAACAGCCTACGACGAAATACAGGCGCTAGAAATTATAATTCTATTGACACAGTCACACAATGTCAATACAGATTTCTCTCACTCACCACATTCTCCCCAACTTAGCATGACTTCTCCTGAAGGCATGTCTTGGAAACAAAAACATGATGTTAAACCCTAACCACCGAAGAAGTTTCAACAACCAATCAAAACTAAAATTGTGCTAACCTATATCCTCAGCCGTCGCAAGTCTCAGTCACAAAAGCTAATCCTGAGTAACACATTTCGAACCTACACGTCAACCACTATTTAAAGATGCATTGACTGTACCGAAACTATTACCACATTTCGAACCTACATGTCAACCACTATTTAAAGATGCATTGACTGTACCGAAACTATTAACACATTTCGAACCTACATGTCAACCACTATTTAAAGATGCATTGACTGTACCGAAACTATTAACACATTTCGAACCTACACGTCAACCACTATTTAAAGATGCATTGACTGTACCGAAACTATTAACACATTTCGAACCTACACGTCAACCACTATTTAAAGATGCATTGACTGTACCGAAACTATTAACACATTTCGAACCTACATGTCAACCACTATTTAAAGATGCATTGACTGTACCGAAATTATTGCTAACAAAGACTTCGACATGCTGATGATACAGATCAGGAGGTGGGAGGGGGGGGGATTCTCATTGAATAATAAAAGAAAATGATCCCGAGGACAGAGAACAACGTACTGTCAAGGACGCCAAATTTTTTTTCCACAACAAAGTAACCTTAGAACATATTTACATGCCTAACCTGCTCTAAACAATAGGCAACACAGAACAGCTGCTTCCCAACTTTACTTGAACCCACTCCCTAAGAATCCAATAATGTTTCCATGATCCGAAGGAACCGAGGAAGTACGTCAACTGCACGCGAATGCACTGTGCGGGGTTCCTTGTACAAGTTAGTATATAAAATGTAATAATATGTAGATATATCCTTCCCTCCCAATATGTTCAATATTTGGTATTTCAACAATTAAATGTTGCTCACCATGTTTGCTTAAAACAAATTAACTAGCAACGCATAACCCAAGCCCCAGACTTCGCATGGTTAACGTTTCAGGGCGATCCCGGTGAGAAGACACTGTGGGGTTGCTCATGGGACTACCCCCCACTGCATCTTCCATCTCACCGTCGCTCAGGGCGATCCCGGTGAGAAGACACTGTGGGGTTGCTCATGGAACTACCCCCCACTGCATCTTCCATCTCACCGTCGCTCATGGTGAACAATAAAACAACATTATCACACAAGTGACACTATTCTGCTCAAATGTATACAAAATGCTTGAACATAAACACAGCACACAAATGAGGCAAATATGCAGTAATGCTCACTAGACCCACAAGTCCACGAATTCAACAAAATGTCACTACCGGGTCAGTAGCAAGACATGATAAAGCAGATATACAGAACGTACACGGTATCAGGACGCCTGTTCCGCATCAGCCACTGTTCCTCTGTGGAAGATATTTAAAAATTCCACTCACCATTGGCCGTCGATACGTTCCACTAAATGTCCTTTCACATTACCGGCACGTGCAGAAACAAACACAGTCACCACAGATCCTCGGAAATTGACGGTGTTAAAGTCGTCCACTCCCTGGGGTTGGTCGATAGTCGAGCTGGAGTCTCTCCTCCAAAGTCCGTCCATCACCGGGTCGTTCCAGGTTGGTGACGGGTGGTTCCAGGTTGGTGACGGGTGGTTCCAGGTTGGTGACGGGTGGTTCCAGGTTGATGACGGGTGGTTCCAGGTTGGTGACGGGTGGTTCCAGGTTGGTGACGGGTGGGATAGCGTGTATACCTAAACTACTACTACTGTACTACTTTCTATTCTCAAAATATGTGTCCACTTATCTATCCTGTCGGCGACGCCAAAATGTGGTGGAGCGCATGCGGGTGTTGCAATTACAAAAAAGCGAGAGGGAGAGAGTACACAAACAATAAAAAGTTTGAATACATTGAATGATGTTCTCTGTCCTCTTTATTGCATAACACTCACGCACACAATCACCAAGCATTTAAAATAAAAGTTAAACATAAGGTTCGTCAGACTAATGCTACTTTTCAATAAACATTTTCAACACTTAGTCTGAAAAAGGTGGAAACACATACTCGCACTCAACTCAGAAGTAGCTTGAGGCAAATTTCTACTACGAAAAAAGTTCTGTTGCCACAACACTATAAAGTCACTGGTGTAACGTGTGCTCTAAAACACGCTATTAAACACGGTAGTAAAACACTACCTAGAACTAACACGCTATCCCACCAAGAGTCCGCTCGGCTGGGAAAACAAAAAGTAAAAGCAAAGTCAGTAATTACCGAAGCGACAATTCATATCAAAGTATCATCTCACACAGTCATCAACACCACAATTACAATCATTCAAGTTCCAGTATTACATCATGCATGTTTGGTTTTCTCAATCTTATCGTTGGCCTTCTCTTCTGTTGTTAGTTACACATCATTTTATTACAGCTGTCAATTTCCAGACAAAACAACAGACCATTTAGCCAAATCCAATATTGGTCCGAGAGGGGACCAACTTTCTGTGCTTGCTGAGATCTAATTCCACACATTCACATGACTAAAGAACAATCAAATTATTGTGCCAATTCCAAAGAAGATGTACTGATAACAAAAGGTCTATTCTCACCTGGTCTACATCATCTCTGGACACGAAACACTCCCTGGTTCACAACAGCATTCGGTTCCAGGACATACAGCCAACACACACTCCATCACTCCAATTGGTACACACCAACACACACTTTTTCACTTCACAAATGCATCACAAATGCATAATTCATCCAAAGGCCGGCAAGGCTTGACATGTTCTTTCTCTGCCAGTCCAGGCCACAAGTGCGCGTTTGTTTCAACCTTGGCCGAGTTCATTACAACTTTTACTCATTTTAGTCGGGAAAAGGGGAAGGGGGGAGAGGGTCCTACATGACGCTGCTTGATTATGCGTCGCCACCCCAAACATTCTTTTATCAATACGATCTAAACTAATTTAACTTATTACGAACAAAACTAAGCATTCCCCATTCAGGAATATTCAAACAAATGCATAGTCTGTGTGTTTTCATTCAAACCGAACACGCAGACATAACCAATATACACAAGCTAACACCCCTGTCTGTGAAATGACGAAACCCTAAAACCTACGTCATACCTACGATAACAGCCTACGACGAAATACAGGCGCTAGAAATTATAATTCTATTGACACAGTCACACAATGTCAATACAAATTTCTCTCACTCACCACATCTTCAACATATTATGCAATTCATTAGAAAGTTGCGGTGGCGAATAACATCCAAGACGTGAAATTGCGGTGGCGAATTACACCAAGCATCGGTGGCGTATAACATGAAGTCTAATTGTTTGTGTTTTCTTTTGCCGCGTGCGTCACCCAAAGACAAAATTGTGCAACAGCATTCATCAAGAATACAAAGGACATGTTTAGCTCACAGGATATCATCACGGGAATGCATCAACTAGTGCTGTTTCGTTGAAGTTACGAAGGAAGGGACAAATCGTGCAATTTCAGCTACAATTCCAGCAGAAATCGGACTTCTGAACTGCCGAAACCTGACATTTCGACTAAAAAAGCACGTACCTTAGACCTTGAGTATATACTTCTTTAAAATGTACTAATGAAGAATCTAGATGATGCCTGAAAATCCTACAAATTTTCATTTTCTGTGAGAGACCTACCTTGCAGCTTGCCTCTTCGTCGGCGTGAAGCGATAAAAAGTTGCGGTGGCGCAAATGCAGAGTTACACGATCCACGGCGTGCTACTAGACTGCAGTTTGCATTGGCTGTTGCTGACCATATTTCCCGTGACGTCATGGAATCTCCCACGAACGCTCTAAGTAGGTCGACATCGTCGTGTAAATAAGAATTTTTTCTTCTTCTTCTACACTTGCTCTGTAAAATTTAACTTGATGCGGTTTGAAGGTCACACGGTAACCGATGTTAGTGTAGCATCACTCATTTAGAGTCATAATTATATTACTTTTAGTTTTACTGATGTAAACGATTGTGATGGAGCATAGGTATGGCAATCCGAATGGTGCAAAAGTCCCTTTTAGCTCTTGATGTCTAAATAACACATTATTTAGCTAAATAACGCGTTATTTAGCTAAACAATGCTTTATTTAGCTATATCATGCATTATTTAGCTAAATAATGCATTGTTTAAATTAAACAATGCATTATTTACAGATACAGAAAAAAGAGAGCCCAGAGCACTAAATAATGCATTGTTTAGCATAAATAAGAGATTGTGTTTGTAAATAACTCATTATTTATAAATAATTACGCGTTTTCTCTAAACAATATATTATATGTAAATAAAGTGTTATTTAAATAAATAAAATATTATTTAGATAAATAAAATATTATTTATCTAAATAAAATATTATTTAGATAAATAAAATATTATATGTAAATAAAATATTATTTATCTAAATAAAATATTATTTATCTAAATAAAATATTATTTAGATAAATAATTTATTATTTAGATAAATAATTTATTATTTAGATAAATAATTTATTATTTACTGTTTTTGCCTTGAAATAGTATTATTACACTAAATAATGCTTTATATAGCTATATAATAGGTTTCCGCTATATAATTCATGATTTGGTAAATAATACATTATATACCGTAAATAAAATATTATATACCGTAAACAATTCATTGTTTAGCGCATCGCGAAGCCGTTTTTTCTCTTGTTGTTTTTTTCCACGTGTTTCCGTGGATCCACGAGAGCTCTGTTGATTCTCAAACTGACCAATCAGACAGCTAGCATCTGTACACTAATTAAAGTCCCATTGTTGAGTGTGACGAAAACTCGTGGTGACGATTTTAAAACATGTTGGGTCACGCATGGTCCAATCTTACATGGTCCAACCTTACATGGTCCAACCTTACATGGTCCAATCTTACATGGTCCAATCTTACATGGTCCAACCTTACATGGTTCAACCTTACATGGTCCAATCTTACATGGTCCAATCTTGCATGGTCCAATCTTACATGGTCCAACCTTGCATGGTCCAACCTTGCATGGTCCAATCTTACATGGTCCAATCTTACATGGTCCAACCTTACATGGTCCAACCTTACATGGTCCAACCTTACATGGTCCAATCTTACATGGTCCAATCTTGCATGGTCCAATCTTACATGGTCCAACCTTGCATGGTCCAACCTTGCATGGTCCAATCTTACATGGTCCAACCTTACATGGTCCAATCTTACATGGTCCAACCTTACATGGTCCAACCTTACATGGTCCAATCTTACATGGTCCAACCTTACATGGTCCAATCTTACATGGTCCAATCTTACATGGTCCAACCTTACATGGTCCAACCTTACATGGTCCAACCTTACATGGTCCAATCTTACATGGTCCAATCTTACATGGTCCAATCTTGCATGGTCCAATCTTACATGGTCCAACCTTGCATGGTCCAACCTTGCATGGTCCAATCTTACATGGTCCATATATATTATTGGACCATGTAAGATTGGACCATGCAAGGTTGGACCATGTAAGGTTGGACCATGTAAGATTGGACCATGTAAGGTTGGACCATGTAAGGTTGGACCATGTAAGGTTGGACCATGTAAGATTGGACCATGCAAGATTGGACCATGCAAGATTGGACCATGCAAGATTGGACCATGTAAGATTGGACCATGTAAGGTTGGACCATGTAAGGTTGGACCATGTAAGATTGGACCATGTAAGGTTGGACCATGTAAGGTTGGACCATGTAAGGTTGGACCATGTAAGATTGGACCATGCAAGGTTGGACCATGCAAGGTTGGACCATGTAAGATTGGACCATGCAAGATTGGACCATGTAAGATTGGACCATGTAAGGTTGAACCATGTAAGGTTGGACCATGTAAGATTGGACCATGTAAGATTGGACCATGTAAGGTTGGACCATGTAAGGTTGGACCATGTAAGGTTGGACCATGCAAGGTTGGACCATGTAAGATTGGACCATGCAAGATTGGACCATGCAAGATTGGACCATGTAAGATTGGACCATGTAAGGTTGGACCATGTAAGGTTGGACCATGTAAGGTTGGACCATGTAAGGTTGGACCATGTAAGGTTGGACCATGCAAGGTTGGACCATGTAAGGTTGGACCATGTAAGATTGGACCATGTAAGGTTGGACCATGTAAGGTTGGACCATGTAAGATTGGACCATGTAAGATTGGACCATGCAAGGTTGGACCATGCAAGGTTGGACCATGTAAGATTGGACCATGCAAGATTGGACCATGTAAGGTTGGACCATGTAAGGTTGGACCATGTAAGGTTGGACCATGTAAGATTGGACCATGCAAGGTTGGACCATGCAAGATTGGACCATGCAAGATTGGACCATGTAAGATTGGACCATGTAAGGTTGGACCATGTAAGGTTGGACCATGTAAGGTTGGACCATGTAAGATTGGACCATGTAAGGTTGGACCATGTAAGGTTGGACCATGTAAGGTTGGACCATGCAAGGTTGGACCATGCAAGGTTTGACCATGTAAGATTGGACCATGCAAGATTGGACCATGTAAGATTGGACCATGTAAGGTTGAACCATGTAAGGTTGGACCATGTAAGATTGGACCATGTAAGATTGGACCATGTAAGGTTGGACCATGTAAGGTTGGACCATGTAAGATTGGACCATGTAAGGTTGGACCATGCAAGATTGGACCATGCAAGATTGGACCATGTAAGATTGGACCATGTAAGGTTGGACCATGTAAGGTTGGACCATGTAAGATTGGACCATGTAAGGTTGGACCATGTAAGGTTGGACCATGTAAGGTTGGACCATGTAAGATTGGACCATGTAAGATTGGACCATGCGTGACCCAACATGTTTTAAAATCGTCACCACGAGTTTTCGTCACACTCAACAATGGGACTTTAATTAGTGTACAGATGCTAGTTGTCTGATTGGTCAGTTTGAGAATCAACAGAGCTCTCGTGGATCCACGGAAACACGTGGAAAAAAACAACAAGAGAAAAAACGGCTTCGCGATGCGCTAAACAATGAATTGTTTACGGTATATAATATTTTATTTACGGTATATAATGTATTATTTACCAAATCATGAATTATATAGCGGAAACCTATTATATAGCTATATAAAGCATTATTTAGTGTAATAATACTATTTCAAGGCAAAAACAGTAAATAATAAATTATTTATCTAAATAATAAATTATTTATCTAAATAATAAATTATTTATCTAAATAATAAATTATTTATCTAAATAATATTTTATTTAGATAAATAATATTTTATTTAGATAAATAATATTTTATTTACATATAATATTTTATTTATCTAAATAATATTTTATTTAGATAAATAATATTTTATTTATCTAAATAATATTTTATTTATTTAAATAACACTTTATTTACATATAATATATTGTTTAGAGAAAACGCGTAATTATTTATAAATAATGAGTTATTTACAAACACAATCTCTTATTTATGCTAAACAATGCATTATTTAGTGCTCTGGGCTCTCTTTTTTCTGTATCTGTAAATAATGCATTGTTTAATTTAAACAATGCATTATTTAGCTAAATAATGCATGATATAGCTAAATAAAGCATTGTTTAGCTAAATAACGCGTTATTTAGCTAAATAATGTGTTATTTAGACATCAAGAGCTAAAAGGGACTTTTGCACCATTCGGATTGCCATACATAGGGGCCTACTGATTTTACACCCTTTCAGTCTTTGACTTTAAACTCAGTTTTTCATCATGGCCGAAGTTATGGGTTCTCCGACTCATCATCATTTCGCGTAAACAGTTCCCGCACTTATGACGCTTTCAAGTCAAAACTGATGAAGTCATCAAACTGTTGCTTATCTCATTTGCATATCAAGCAGAGACAGTTTCCAAATCGATTTATTCTGGAACCGTGTCGGATAAAAATCACGTCAGCTTGTGACAACATTTTGTAAAAGTGGCCAGAAACAGCATCACAAGTGCATCACAACTGAGTGCGCGCGGCCGTTGCGCTGGTCAAAAGGTTTATACTTCCTCGGTGAAGTCGGACTTGTTCCCTTTGAAAGGTAAGAACTGGACTTGTGCACATGTCATGCAATTCGTATCTTTCACGTGACGACGAAGTGTGGTGTCATTTTCGTAAAACTAAAAGATTAATAGAATATGATAGATCTATACACATCTCTACATGAATAAATCATAAGCTTACAGATCTCACTTTGTCTCCCAAACCTGTGTTTGCGGCCACCAGTGCACCATGAATTTAACACATTAAACATGTACGCAAAACAGAAACGAAACAAAGTTTACCACCCATAGTTAATGTCACTGCAAACTGATGCAAAGCTTACATTTTTAAAGAGGCTCTTACTAAAACTTGTCTTAGCTGGGAAAAATCACTGTGAGAAACATGTTTTACATGCATTGGAATATATATATATTAGCCTATGTATTGTATTTGTACATGATGTTTTGCAAACACACTTTTTTCTATCCTCTTTAAATTGCCCAACTTATTCAGTGAAATATCTTATTTGGGTTATCTTGAACTTTAGCGTGTTAAATTCATAGCTCAGAATCCAGAGGCATTTAAGTCTCCAAATTTGTAGAACCTGCACTTGTAATCATAACAAGTCATTTTAGATCCCTTTGAAGTTACGGAATGAACTCCGATGAACTGTACGAATGCATTTTGTTTACATGGGTCAAAGAAGGAATTATCCATATGATCAGACAAGGGAGACAACTCTTTCGTGTAAATGATGTCCCATGGTTGACAACGTACGCCATTTTCGGTGCATTTTCGTCGATTGAACAACCAAATTAATTAATTATGCTTAAGTTTGAAGCTCAATCCATCAATTAATTTCACGACAAATGTTCTTTGGCTTGCTTACATGGACTTGTATCAAATATAAGTAAAGAATGTCACTGGATTCTGAGCTATGAATTAATCACGCTAAAGTTCAAGATTACCCTTATTTGCATGTCTTATAATATATATATCTATCTTTATTTGTTTTTACTTTTAGCCAGGTATTCTTCTTGATAATAATTTTAAAAGAGCCAGAAGACTAATTTTTCTTTCTTTATTTTTTTCTATTATTATTTTGTTGTTGTTGTTGTTTTAGCACAATAATATATGGCACAAAAATAGTGATGGTTAAATGTGACCAGTTGAGACAAGTATATAGTAAGCCTGCGGCCAGTTTCTTCTTTAGTGTCTGATGGTGTGGGTTTTCTTTGTTTTACTACTTTTAGGTGGGTTTTTGTGTGTTTTTTACATTTAGTCAAGTTTTGACTAAATGTTTTAACATGGAGGGGGAGTCGAGACGAGGGTCGTGGTGTGTGTGTGTGTCTGTGTCTGTCTGTCTGTCTGTGCGTGTGTGTGTGTAGAGCGATTCAGACTAAACTACTGGACCAATCTTTATGAAATTTTACATGAGAGTTCCTGGGAATGATATCCCCAGACATTTTTTTCATTTTTTTGATAAATGTCTTTGATGACGTCATATCCGGCTTTTTGTAAAAGTTGAGGCGGCACTGTCACACCCTCATTTTTCAACCAAATTGATTGAAATTTTGGCCAAGCAATCTTCGACGAAGGCCGGACTTCGGTATTGCATCTCAGCTTGGTGGCTTAAAAATTAATTAATGACTTTGGTCATTAAAAATCTGAAAATTGTTAAAAAAAAATAAAAAAATTATAAAACGATCCAAATTTACGTTCATCTTATTCTTCATCATTTCCTGATTCCAAAAACATATAAATATGTTATATTTGGATTAAAAACAAGCTCTGAAAATTAAAAATATAAAAATTATGATCAAAATAAAATTTTCGAAATCAATTTAAAAACACTTTCATCTTATTCCTTGTCGGTTCCTGATTCCAAAAACATAGATATGATATGTTTGGATGAAAAACACGCTCAGAAAGTTAAAACAAAGAGAGGTACAGTAAAGCGTGCTATGAAGCACAGCGCAACCGCTACCGCGCCAAACAGGCTCGTCACTTTCACTGCCTTTTGCACTAGCGGCGGACAACGTTCAGTTTCATTCTGTGAGTTCCACAGCTTGACTAAATGTAGTAATTTTGCCTTACGCGACTTGTTTCTTTATGTCTACAGGAAAAAATGTTTAAGGGTCAAGAGAGAAAAAAGTAGGGTAGTTCAGGTTATTGTAATGTAATCACACACGATTCTTTTCTTTTTTTTCCTGGGGGGAGAGGGGGCTTATACAGTCAAACTTGCCCTGGCAACCGTGCACCTCTTGATAACAACCACCTGCCATTACTTGATAACAACCACCTGCCATTACTTGATAACAACCACCTGCCATTACCACCACCCCAAAGGGTCCTGATGAGGTTATTTTGTATGAGTTCACCTTTCCATAATGACCACTTTTGATTGGTCCCAGGGGTGGTTGACAGGTTTGACAGTATTGTTGTTTATAGTATAATGAAAAGCAGCAATTTTGTTCTTCAATATTAGACAGTCTATTGTGATAATTGTGCTGCATTTGATCTTTTTCAGAGAACTTGCACAGAAACTTGATCCGTAAACATGTCAGACTGTCAGCATGAAATGCCGGACAACCCCAAAGTGTCTGGTGCCAAAGATGAAGCCCCACCGCCTCTTAACTGTGCAAGAGCTAATAGCGTCATGGTTTTCAACCTCCAACCTCCTCCCCCAGCCTCAGGAGATGCTCGCAGTGTGCATGAGCTGATGAACAGTTGGCACAAGCAGAACCGCATTTCTCAGTCACTCGCAGACGTCCGTCACCCAGCTCAGCTTAGCAGCAGGCGTGTCATTGGCAGACCAGAATATCCAGACCAGCCAGAAATGCCTCTTCACCCCAGAGAGCTGCTTTGTGAACCCCGCGCGAGAGAGTTGCTCTTCCAAAGGCGAGCGTTGGAGTCTGGTTTAGAAATTGGGTGGATTCAGGGACAAGGTTTTCGTCGCAATCGATACAGTGAATCTCATTTTTATGCTGCAGGGGATGTCATAGCTCCACCTTCAGGAAGACAGTTTGATCATGAGCATCAACATCACCAGGTAGGTCGACCCCCTCCCGAAAGGGATATGCCGTCTCACTTTGCACTAAACTACTGCGCTAGGCCTCATCCTCCTCCTCCTCCGCCCTCTCAGTCCAGAAAGTCCTACCAAGATTCTGCCACTTTGAACAAGACGGGAAGAAGTCAAGGTGTGGCGTCCAACAACAGCTCAGAGTCGGCATGGAAGATGCCGACCCCCATACCAGTGCGGATGGCACCCATAAAGGCACTGGAGAAGCTGGTCAGACCCAAAGGAAATGTACGAAAGTTACAAGAACCTCTTGGTGAAGCAGAAGAGCAAGGCGGCGCCGAGGCTCTGGCGCAGAGTCGGAGACCATCATGTGTCACAAAGGGAAAAGCGGTGAGTGTCCAGTATTTTGTGCCCATCAATATGAGGGGTGATCAGAATGTCCAGTACATCATGCCCATGAAATCCCAATCACAGGCCACAACATCTGCTGGGCCTGCAGTCTCCACGGTGCCGGAACAGTCAGGGCTTCCATCAGATGCTGCTGTTACGCATATGAATGCAGAAACTTCCGCGCAGTGCCTTTCGTCTTTTCAGGCTGAGTCAAGGTCCGCCGGGGCTGCACTGCAAGCCAAAGCAAAGACACCTGATGAAGAAGAGAAAGAGAATACAAAGTCCAGTGGTACTCAACAACAGCTACAGCTGTGTAAGACTGAGATTGAAACTGAAAGCAGCATTGTTCCCCTTGAATCAAGTGGGGAAATGACCATTGCAGGCTTAGATCCTTTGCAGGATGGAAGGTCTCCTCGACGTACTGTTTATATTGAGTATTATATTGAACCCATTGAAGCAGGTGCAACAGACAACCCAATAACCCAAACACCCCCCACGGAAAAGCCCTATAACTGCGCCTCTTCGGAAAAACAGTCCAACGGTTGCAGTGATCAGGCTTCCCAAATATCTGAGCCTTTATCCCAAGTATCCAAGAAAAATCAGAAGACCAAACAACTCACCCAGCGCATAGAAAGTGCTCCGGTGACAAGTGCAGACTCTACTTTACAGAACAGATCAAATTTCGTTCCTGTCATGGTAAAAGCTGAAAAGGCCATGGACAGTGAAAAATTCAGTGCAGGAAAGGGGGGCTACTCCTCCAGCACTGATTCTGTGGACTCGGACGCTTATGTAAAAGAGGCGGATGGAAAAACTGTTATGATGGAAGCACAGCCTGCCTGTCCCGGTGAGAATGGTGAAAATTACATCGTTATGCGTGTGGGCCTACCTAACGATGTTCTATACCAGAACGAGGTATCACAAGCGAGACATCAGTCATCAAATCATGATGCCCAAAGATCCCCTGTGAAAGTTGAGTCCGAGAACGGGCTTCAAAATGTGACTGGAAACGTTATGATGGAAACACAGCCAGCCTCTCACTCTCAGCTTGCAGATAGCGATGATGACGTTCTCATCATTGACGTGGAAGAACCTGACGATAGTGAAACACAGACTGATAGTGATACTATTGAAACACAGAATGATATCCAAACACAGAATGATACATTTATCATTATCGAAACACAGAATGATACTTGTATTGAAACACAGAACGCGGAAGTTGAGGAAGCAGAAGTCACACAGTCTCATCACTCAATAAACTCAGGTTTCGCTCAAAGAAGACCAGAAAGAGTCACGTCGAACGAGGAATGTACTTTAGGCTTCAGGATTTTGGAAACAGTCTCCTTAGCAGGTCTGCAGCCAAGCTCCCAAACTGCTTGCCCAAAACATCTTTCTCCCGAGGGCTTTTACCGCTGTGGTTGTCAGAGAGGACAGTGCCCCTTCGCATCTCAGTTTCAGGCGCAGTTTGAATCGCACCTGTTGCAAGCCCACCCCGCAGAGACCGAGTACCCGTGCATTCACTGTGGCAGCATGGAGAGGAGCGGCCATGACCTTCTGTTCCACCTGGACCAGCATCTGGACTTCCAGCGCTTCATCCTGTACTGCACGGAGCCCGCTTGTGACTTCCACTCCTTCAGCCCTGACAGTGTGCTGAGTCACATGGGTGTCAGCCATCCCGACCTGGCCACGCACACGTGCTGGCACTGCGGCTGGCTGTCGGGCTCGCTGCGGGATTTCAGCGCCCATGTCAAGAGCAGCCTCCTACAGGTATAGTCCTGTGTGCGATGTCTTTGTTGGTTTGTCAGTGTAAATCTTAATGTCTGTCTAAGTCTCTCTCTCTCTCTCTCTCTCTCTCTCTCTCTCTCTCTCTCTCTCTCTCTCTCTCTCTCTAGAGCTAGTCTCTCTCTCTCTAGTCTCTCTCTCTCTCTCTCTCTCTCTCTCTAAAGTCTCTCTCTCTCTAAATTCTCTGTCTCTTTCTCTCTCTCTCGCTGGGTATCTGTCTCTCTCTTTCTCTCTCTCTCTCTGTCTTTCTCTTTCTCTTTGCCTTTCTCCTTCTCTCTCCGCCTGCAGTCTCTCTCTCTTCCTCTCTCACTGTTTCTTTGAGTTCAAATGAAGAATGTTTGACACCTGACAATTGTTTCTTTTATAAATTTGTAAATACGTGACAGTTTTGATTTTATTGTCTGCCAAATTATGATGGCAGCTGCATGAGCACATTTTGTAATGTAATGATAATTATAGAGCTCTACAGAACCTGTTCATATTATTATTAGTCAAAATATAGGCATTTCTGCAGGTTAATATTATTCAGTATCTTTTTTGTGTAACGGTAGCTTGAAGTTGAAGTAAGTGATTAAATACGGTCGAACTCTCTTTTAAGACAACATCCCCCCCCCCCCCTCCCTCCCAACACACACACACACACACACCCATCCCTTTAAAAAAAACGTTTTCTCAGACTTTCAGTTTATAAGTATAACCCTGTAAATGTACCCCACCACTTTAGGAATCCCTCCTTTTTAGGACCTGATTTACCCCCCGCGGATTAGGGGGAGTCCCAATTATTGGTTGGGACAAGAAAGAATTTACCCGATGCTCCCCAGCATGTCGTACGAGGCGACTAACGAATTCTGTTTCTCCTTTTAGTTTTACCCTTGTTAAGTGTTTCTTGTATAGAATAGAGTCAATTTTTGTAAAGATTTTAGTCAAGCAGTATGTAAGAAATGTTAAGTCCTTCGTACTGGAAACTTGCATTCTCCCAGTAAGGTCATATATTGTACTACGCTGCAAGCCCCTGGAGCAAATTTTTGATTAGTCATAGTGCTTTTGTGAACAAGAAACAATTGACAAGTGGCTCTATCCCATCTCCCCCCCCCTTCCCCCGTCGCGATATAACCTTCGTGGTTGAAAACAACGTTAAACACCAAATAAATAAAGAAAGAAAGGACCTGATTTTCTCAGATTTTTGGAAGTCTTAAGAGGGGTGTTAATTTACAGTCTATACCTGTTAAAACCAGGTGGCGCTGTGTCCCCACTGTGATGCCAAGGACACAGACGGACACCGCATTGTTCAACACATTGCGGCCCAGCACCCAAGACAGGTACGCATGATCGCATTCCACAAGCTGCTGGTCTGTCGCGAGAGAAAGATGTCCGGTTGGAACCCAGAGTCGCCATGCAGTAACGCCGCTGTGGAGGGGGCTGATGTTAGTGGAACAAATGTTCATGAATCAGGAATTATAACCAACGGAATAGGATCTGGCGCCACAACAGGACATGTGGCTCTGCGTGGAGCTGCCAGTAGATTGGCCTCAGGCATTTGCATAGTGTCAGGCGAGGACAAAGAAACTGCTGGCAGGATGACACCAGATAAGATAACACCAAACAGGAAAACACAAGACAAAATGACACAAAACAGGATAACACAAGACAAGATGACACCAAACTGGATGACACAAGACAAGATGACACCAAACTGGATGACACCAGACAAGATAACACCAGGCAGGATGACACCAAAGAGGATGACACAAGACAGTCAACCGGGTACAACTACAAGCAGCAGTGACACATCTGTCACCTGTGGCAGTGGCAGAGCTGACAGTAACACAGTTGCTGGCTCTGTAGCCGAGTCTGGCTGGGCAACATTTGCTACAACTACAACTAACAGTAACACAGAAGTGAGAGAAACTGGTGAAGGTCAAGTAGAAAGTACAGTCGACTCAGCGACCGTGGCAACACACAGCCTTGAAAGCCCAGCCCAAGGTTCCAACAGTGATGTAGACAAGGCACCGGACAGCACAATAGTCAGCTGCACACCGCCCAAGAACTCGGCCCTCCCGGATTTGGGTAAACTGAAACTGCTCCTGCGGCTGCACAAGACGGGTCCGGAAGTGGTGCAGAGTACGAGCGGTGAGGCTCACGGGCATGCTGGGATGTGCACCAAGATGGATCTGGAGCCCATGGATTATGAAATCACGGCCGACACCTCGGCTGACTGCAGCATGGAGGTGTCACTGTCAGACGGGGAAGAGACGGCTTCGGCCTCAGGCAGCTCAGTCTCTGTGACCCAGAGCGCGTCCTCCTCCAGCCTGGGCCCGGAACAGCGAGGAAAGAGCTACAGCTGCACGGTGACTGCCGCCGGAAAGGCCATCAAGATCGTGTCCAGTGCAGCTGCTAAAGCTCCCTGTCGCCCCGCTCTCCCCAGGAAGACTGCTCAGCGAACGAGGATGATGAGAAAAGCTAAGGAGAGTAGCCAAGACGAGGCGAGACAGCAGAGCAAGTCAGCGGCAAGTAAGTGCAAATTGTTCAGATGCCTTCTGTGCCCGTACAGCTCGCGCTTCTCGCCGGGCATCTACCAGCACATGTACAGCAAGCACAAGGAGATCCTGGAGTGTCCGCTGTGCTGTGAGCAGAGCCAGACCCGCACCGAGTT
Source organism: Littorina saxatilis (assembly GCF_037325665.1). Classification (NCBI taxonomy): domain Eukaryota; kingdom Metazoa; phylum Mollusca; class Gastropoda; order Littorinimorpha; family Littorinidae; genus Littorina; species Littorina saxatilis. The sequence goes on along the minus strand of NC_090250.1, from coordinate 17,456,014 downwards.
CTTCAACCACCTGATGACCCTGCACCCCGAGGAGGCCAAGGACATCTACAAGCAGCGCAAGGTCAGAGAAATTCTGTTTGATAAGGCCAACAAAAAATTAAAAAAAGAGTTTCTTGTTTCCGATTCCCTGACTTTTATTGAAAAGGACAAAATTCAAATTTGCAGACTTTGCAAGTAAAGTTCGTCAGGCACAGTTTGCCCAATTTTCCGGCCAATAAAAAGACACATTTGCAAGTGTAAATGAAAAACAAACTTCAATCAAAAACAAATTTTAAAAAATAACCGGCCTACCGACCCTTTTTTGCTTGTTTTTTTGCCTTGTCATTCTAAACAATCATACAATCAATGCGTTTTGTTGGATGCTTGTATCATGGGCAGTGTTTAATAATGCTGTTGTTAGTGTTTGTTGGATGTTTTTATGGGCAAGGTCTATGTGTCTGAAAAGTGAGAGAGAGAATTTGTTTGTGTGTCGGTGTATTTTTTAAAATGTCCAAATCTAATGAGTTTTATATCAATATATAATGTGATTTTCTTTTTAGCATTCTGTGTTGTTACTGTGTAATGTGTTGTAGACATTATACGTTATTTGCGTGTTTGACCAAAATATGACATTTTACACAGATCGAGACAGTCATTGTTCTCCGAGACCGCGCTAGCGGTCGAGGTGAACAATGACTGTCGAGATCTGTGTAAAATGTCATATTTTGGTCAAACACGCAAATAACATTTATGTATCGATCGAATTCTTTTCAGGTACTATGACTTTGTTGTTGTTTTGACGATTGAACAAGCACACAAACACATGCATGCAATCCACATGCAATCAAACACATAAGCTTCATATTTGGGCGTTTCAGGTTGACCGAAACTTCAAAGGAACTACAAAACACACGTCATGTACTGACTTTGTTGTTGTTTTGACATTGAACAGCACACACACATGCAATCAAACACATGACGTTTTGTTTTTTTTAGTTCCTTTGAAGTTTCGGTCAACCTAAAAAGCCAAATTATAAAGTTTTGTCGGCCTCTGACGTCACATGACTCAAAGAAGGGAAATCCAATCTCCAATCGATACATTGTAATTTGTATGGTAAGTTGCACTGCACCGTCTTGTACTGTGTTACAAGGTCACCAACTGAATCTTCATCAGTACACGTAAAAACCCACTCATGTAAAAAAACAACTTCAGTTTCAGTCCATGAACGCAGAAGAAGAAGAAAAAGTAAGGTCAGGCATGGGAATTGTCCGCCGAAAAGCTACTCTTACACTGTGACGAATTGCCCTTGCGAATAGCATTTTCCAATAATTTGCAATGATCGGGACATGGTCGCAAGACATTCGTAAATGTTCTTAACCATACGCTACCATTCGTCTCTTGTTTCGAACATAGCAACATGTTTCTAATATTCACAAGGAAGTCATATTTATAACTTTTTGCCCAACGTACTCGTAAGTATTCGCAAGACATTTGTAATCATCGCAATGTATTCATCACGCTCGCAAAGCATTCGCAACCATTCGTTATGCCTGTCTTACTCTGTGCCGAATATTATTGCAAACATTCGTAAACATCGCAATGCATTCATAACGCTCGCAAGGCATTTTGCAAATATTCGTTATGCCTGTCTTACACTGTGCCGAATATCCTTGGGAATATGGATTCGTATGCATTCGCAATGAGCGGTAGACATTCGCAAGCACTCGCAACCATTTGTAAGACATTCGCAAGGATTCGTAAGGCTTCGAATGGCCAATATTGTTCCTGTCCATTCGTCTCTTTTTTGGGCCTAATACAACATGTATACTGAGTTGTTCTTCAGTACTGGTGACAGAAAGGGGGAAAAGTGGTCAAAATTCAAATCTCTAGACCTAGTTTTGTTTTTGAAATATTGCTTTTCATAAAGCAGAAATACTGTAGTATCTGTTGTATAAGAAAAAATCACTGGTTCACATGGTTCCTACATAATCTAACTTTTAAAGCTGGTTCTTGTGTGTCTGTGTGTATGTTTGTATGAGGACGATAGGACCCGAAACGGCTGCACGGACTGAGACAGGAATTGCAGAGAATGTTCTTTGCCACTCGAGTCGTGTCATAAGGTACTTTTGGAATAGCAAATTTGAAAGGATTCTTCAAAAAACGGCGGAAAACATTATATACCCTGTGAGCTATCGAGGATCCTCCCCGTCTGGGCTGTCGAAACATGGTCTTGTTAAAAGACGTTTTCAAATGCGGTTAACGGAGAGATATATACACTCGAACATTTAGCGAAGTTATGTTGCCAAATCATCAAAGATCAACATTTCACTACACGGATCGATGTGCACAGTCGAAATAGATGTGACTTTCACACGACCGAAGACTACTTACTAGCAGACTAGCAGACGACAAGATCTAAATATTTAGATCAGTCAGAGCAATCCGTTGAAGAACAGTTACTCCGCTTATTCGTCTTCAGTTAAGCTTAATTCCCCTGCCATAAGTTTCCTTGCAGATCTGCAGTCGCGTAGTGAAATGAACTAGTGTCATCGGAAGATTCTTCTCAGTCAATGATCAAAGCACAGTAAGTTCTATGCTGACAAAAGTCACTTTCGGACAACTCGACGATTGACTTAATTTATGAGCCCAAAGGTAACAATATCGACAAGAATGTACGCATTTGACATTAAATGAAACATTCATAGACAGTTTCCAACTCACCAGATCTGCCAAAGAGCCGTCATTCGTGAAAAAAACGATGATTTTAATCAGACAGGTATCGGAAACAAGCCTTAGTCACCTGCGTTATTCCTTCCAAGGCGACGTGACGGCGCCACATTTGTTTGTTTATGGCTGTTTATCGCGAAACAACACAGTTGAAATTTGTGTGTAAAATACCACAAATTTGTGGTGAATCAGTTCGTCATCTGCGTTTCGATTGTAATTAAGTCAGATTGGAGTTACTTTGAATCGAAGGCGAGGGTAACCTGCGTTATTTGTGGGACATCGTGAACAAATTTGATTGCAATATTTTATACAGAAAGTAAATTTCAATGATTCTGGCTCAGACTTGTAGATCTGTTATGCAGTGTGTTGGTAGTGTATCTGCTTTTCTGCTATGAAGCTCATTTGGAGTGATACGCTGATCGAAGTGGGGTACCCTATGTGGGACATCAGCCGTATGCAGATTACGCCTCAGAACACTCTCGCATTTCACAAAGACAACAATAATTTGCAACATTTCAAGAACTGCATCAGTTTTATTAGATACTATTTCAACAACAACAGCACAAACACGACTATTATCAACAACACAGAACGGGAGGTAAGTCTTCAAAGACGCACCAAGTGTGCGTTCCCGTTTTTGGACGCCATTTTTGCTGGCATTTTCACAGTAAATCTTAATATTTCCATATCTATTGAATGATTTTGGTATTTTCTTTGATTGTGCCGATTCTCCTATCTCTCTGGCATGTACTGGGTGCTTTGTGACCAGTTTCTCCCCTAGACTGTATTGAAAAATGCGTCCGTGTGAGCTGACCCCCACTTGTGACCAGTAGCAAAGAACAACTCATATATATATAAATATATATATATGTATATACCCCCCAATTTGAGACTCCCTCCCTTTTAAGACCCTCTTTTCTGAGACTTTCTGTACCCCCCGCGGGTTAGGGGGAAGAATTTACCCGATGCTCCCCAGCATGTCGTAAGAGGCGACTAACGGATTCTGTTTCTCCTTTTACCCTTGTTACGTGTTTCTTGTATAGAATATAGTCAATGTTTGTAAAGATTTTAGTCAAGCAGTATGTAAGAAATGTTAAGTCCTTTGTACTGGAAACTTGCATTCTCCCAGTAAGGTCATATATTGTACTACCTTGCAGGCCCCTGGAGCAATTTTTTGATTAGTGCTTTTGTGAACAAGAAACAATTAACAAGTGGCTCTATCCCATCTCCCCCCTTTCCCCGTCGCGATATAACCTTGAACGGTTGAAAACGACCTTAAACACCAAATAAAGAAAGAAAAGACTTTCTGTTCATAGGCTTTGTAAATGTACCCCCCCCCCCCCCCCCCCCCATTTTAAGACTACCCTTTTTTTTAAGACCTGATAATTTCTCAGATTTGTTGAGGTCTTAAAAGGGGGGTTCCACTGTACTGTGTTACAAGGTCACCAACTGGATCTCCATCACCACCCCAAGCAGCAGCAACGACAACACGTCCAGCGCCGGTCAGTCCAGTCCACCCAGGCTCCCCAACCCAGTGAGGCGGCTGGACCTCCCAGAATTGCCCGTCAAGGATTACTACGTTCTGTCGGGACAGGGAAAGGAGCGGCGTTTCCACTGCGTCTTCTGCGACTACTCCTTCAAGAAGAGTCAGCGGAGCAACGTGAATGTGTGCCGCAGCATGTACAAGCACATGTTCCTCATGCATACGCCCTGTCTCTTCCAGTGCTCCCACTGCTCCTATACTGACTGTGTGCAGTGAGTATTATTATTATTATACCAGCCTTTGTTTTATTGTACAACTGGGGATGGTGTTAACAGCCAAGTTGACATATTTTACAGGTAAATGTCAATGCGGTGTTAACACATTCTTGTGTGGCTCAGTCCTTGCGGACAGTATTACCCTTCCTTCTTTCCTTCCCCTTTCTTCCTTCCTTCCATCCATCTGTTCCTTCTTTCTTTCATTCCGTCTAGCCATCTTTTTTTCCCCTTTTTTCCATTCTTCCTTCCTTCCTCTTTCTTCCTTCTTTCCTTCCTCCCTTCCTTTTCCTTCGTCCACCCTTCCTTCCTACCATTCTTCTTTCCTTCCTTCCTTCGTTCCTTCCTTCCACCTTTCCTTCTCCTTCTTTCTCCTTCCTTCCTTCCTTCCTTCCTTCCTTCCTTCCATCTTTCCTTCTCCTTCTTTCTCCTTCCTTCCTTCCTTCCTTCCTTCCTTCCTTCCTTCCATCTTTCCTTCTCCTTCTTTCTCCCTCCTTCCTTCCTTCCTTCCTTCCTTCCTTCCTTCCATCTTTCCTTCTCCTTCTTTCTCCTTCCTTCCTTCCTTCCTTCGTTCCTTCCTTCCACCTTTCCTTCTTTCTCCCTCCTTCCTTCCTTCCTTCCTTCCTTCCTTCCACCTTTCCTTCTCCTTCTTTCTCCCTCCTTCCTTCCTTCCTTCCTTCCTTCCTTCCACCATTTCTTCTCCTTCTTTCTCCCTCCTTCCTTCCTTCCTTCCACCTTTCCTTCTCCTTCTTTCTCCCTCCTTCCTTCCTTCCTTCCTTCCTCCCTTCCTTCCTAAATCCTTCCTTCCTTCCCTCCTTCCTTCCACTTTTCCTTCTCCTTCTTTCTCCCTCCTTCCATCCTTCCTTCCTTCCTAGATCCTTCCTTCCTTCCTTCCATCCTTCCTTCCTTCCACCTTTCCTTCTCCTTCTTTCTCCCTCCTTCCTTCCTTCCACCTTTCCTTCTCCTTCTTTCTCCCTCCTTCCCTCCTTCCTTCCTTCCTTCCTTCCTTCCTTCTCCTTCTTTCTCCCTCCTTCCTTCCATCCTTCCTTCCTTCCACCTTTCCTTCTCCTTCTTTCTCCTTCCTTCCTTCCTTCCTAGATCCTTCCTTCCTTCCACCTTTCCTTCTCCTTCTTTATCCCTCCTTCCTTCCTTCCTTCCTTCCTTCCTTCCTAGATCCTTCCTTCCTTCCACCTTTCCTTCTCCTTCTTTCTCCCTCCTTCCTTCCTTCCTTCCTTCCTTCCACCTTTCCTTCTCCTTCTTTCTCCTTCCTTCCTTCCTTCCTTCCATCCTTCCTTCGTTCCTTCCTTCCACCTTTCCTTCTCCTTCTTTCTCCCTCGTTCCTTCCTTCCTTCCATCCTTCCTTCCTTCCTTCCACCTTTCCTTCTCCTTCTTTCTCCCTCCTTCCTTCTTTCTCCCTCCATCCTTCCTTCCTTCCTTCCTTCCTTCCTTCCTTCCTTCCTTCCTTCCTTCCTTCCATCCTTCCTTCTTTCCTTCCTCCTTTCCTTCTTCTTTCTTCCTCCTTCCTTCGTTCCTTCCATCCTTCCTTCGTTCCTTCCTTCCACCTTTCCGTCTCCTTCTTTCTCCCTCCTTCCATCCTTCCTTCCTTCCTTCCTTCCTTCCACCTTTCCTTCTTTCTCCCTCCATCCTTCCTTATTTCCTTCCTCCCTTCCACCTTTTCTTCTCCTTCTTTCTCCCTCGTTCCTTCCTTCCTTCCATCCTTCCTTCCTTCCTTCCACCTTTCCTTCTCCTTCTTTCTCCCTCCTTCCTTCCTTCCTTCCTTCCACCTTTCCTTCTCCTTCTTTCTCCCTCCTTCCATCCTTCCTTCCTTCCTTCCTTCCACCTTTCCTTCTCCTTCTTTCTCCCTCCTTCCATCCTTCCTGGCCTTCCTTCCTTCCACCTTTCCTTCTCCTTCTTTCTCCCTCCTTCCTTCCTTCCTTCCTTCCACCTTTCCTTCTCCTTCTTTCTCCCTCCTTCCCTCCTTCCTTCCTTCCATCCTTCCTTCCTTCCACCTTTCCTTCTTTCTCCCTCCTTCCTTCCTTCCTTCCTTCTATCCTTCCTTCCTTCCTTCCTTCCTCCCTTCCTTCTCCTTTCTCCCTCCTTCCATCCTTCCTTCCTTCCACCTTTCCTTCTCCTTCTTTCTCCATCCCTCCTTCCTTCCTTCCTTCCTTCCACCTTTCCTTCTCCTTCTTTCTCCCTCCTTCTTTCCTTCCTTCCTTCCTTCCACCTTTCCTTCTCCTTCTTTCTCCCTCCTTCCTTCCTTCCTTCCTTCCTTCCTTCCACCTTTCCTTCTTCTTTCTCCCTCCTTCCTTCCTTCCTTCCTTCCACCTTTCCTTCTCCTTCTTTCTCCCTCCTTCCTTCCTAGATCCTTCCTTCCTTCCATCCTTCCTTCCTTCCACCATTCCTTCCTTCCTTCTTTCTCCCTCCTTCCTTCCTTCCTTCCTTCCACCATTCCTTCCTTCCTTCTTTCTCCCTCCTTCCTTCCTTCCTTCCTTCCTTCCACCATTCCTTCTCCTTCTTTCTCCCTCCTTCCTTCCTTCTCCTTCGTTCATTCCTTCCTTCCCCTTCTTTCCTTTTCCTTCCTTACTTTCATCTGTTTCTTTTCTTCCCCTTCTTTCCACCTTTCCTTCCTTCTCCTCCCTCAGTCCCTTTCATCCTTCCTTCATTCCTTCATTCCTTTCTTTCCTGACTAGTAAATATATATCTGTCATTGTGTTGATAGAATGTAATGCTACTAAAAGTGCAGTATACATTTGGTGCACATGGAAACAGATGGGTAATCACTGACACCTTATTTTGCAGAGATAAGGTGAAGAAACACATTGACGAGGATCACCGCCACGCAACCCAAACCCACGAACCAAAGATGCTGCTGCTGCCCAAATCAGGCAAAGAACGCTTAGACTTCTACCAAAAGTACGTCAACCCTAACGACAACCTCAGGGAAGACATGTCTGCTTCAGAGTCAGGGTCCCCTGCTTCACAGAAAGCCAAAGACACACAGTCAGTCATACGATTTGACGTGGAGCAGTTGTCTCCAGAACACAGTACTACGTCCATCGATGATCCCTACACTTCCCACCAGTACAACCCACCAGCCTTGTCTCAAAGTGTGTTTCCCGAGCGGATGAGGGTTTCGTCTTCCACCGAGAGTTCCTCCTCCAACCTAAGACCTGAAATACGGAGACACATGACGGCTTCTTACCCAGCATGCAGCGAGGAGCCCACCAGAGAGGAGGGCGTACAAAGGTCAGAGTTGCAGAGGCCCAGAGACTTCTACGACGTGAAAAACACTGGCAGTCAGCAGGTGTTCAGCTGTCTGCACTGCAACTACACGATCACGGGCACCAGGGGCAAGGTCAGCGCCCGAGCATCCACCATCTTCCACGTCCGACGCAAACATATGGATGGGCGGCAGTTCTGGAGGTGTAGTGTGTGCACCTTCAGGCGGTCCACGGAGTGAGTATAATGTTTGATTGCATCTCCTTTGTTTCTGCATTTTCGTATCGCACAACAGGGTTTCATTTACCAGTGCGCCCTGCGCCATTGGCGCATTAAATCTGAAAATGTCCCATCACAATTCCTTTCAGTGCGTCAAAGGGCGCATCGAGATTACGTACCACTGCGTCACCAAATGTACACTTTGCATCGGATTACACACACACACACACACATACAGAGATAAAACGATATATAGGTATGGGAATTGTCCACTGAAAGGCAAATTTCCACCGAAATGTTTTTTTGTTCCGCAGACCTGTGCACATCTACGGTTTCTCCGTAATTTCTCCGATTTTTATATGCAGAATACGGTGCTACGGATTTGTAATTAAAATTCCGAAATTCCGATGTTTTACTCACACAAAAAAATGTACTTTTTGTTCTGTTTCAAGATGTTTTGACCAATTATTTGGCCGTTGCGCTGAAAAGACGTTTTCCGATTTACCGGAAGCACGCGAGTTCTCAGCATTGAGTCTTTGTTCTTAGACTTAGTTCGTCCAGCGTCTGCGTGGCAACTTGTGATTGAAGTGAAACATAGAAAAGAACAAGTCGCGTAAGGCGAAATTACAACATTTAGTCAAGCTGTCGAACTAACAGAATGAAACTGAACTCACTGCATTTTTACAGCAAGAGCGTATACTCGTAGCATCGTCAGTCCACCGCTCGATGCAAAGGCAGTGAAATTGACAAGAAGAGCGGGGTAGTAGTTGCGCTGAGAAGGATAGCACGCTTTTCTTTATTTCTATTCTTTTTAACTTTTTGAGCGTGTTTTCAATCCAAACATATCACATCTATATGTTTTTGGAATCAGGAACCCACAAGGAATGAGATGAAATTGTTTTTAAATCGATTTCGGAAATTTTATTTTAATAATAATTTTCATATTTTTAATTTTCAGAGCTTGTTTTTAATCCGAATATAACATATTTATATGTTTTTGGAATCAGAAAATGATGAAGAATAAGATGAACGTAAATTTGGATCGTTTTAAAAACAAATTATTTTTTTTACAATTTTCTGATTTTTAATGACCAAAGTCATTAATTAATTTTTAAGCCACCAAGCTGAAATGCAATACCGAAGTCCGGCCTTCGTCGAAGATTGCTTTACAAAAATTTCAATCAATTTGATTGAAAAATGAGGGTGTGACAGTGCCGCCTCAACTTTTACAAAAAGCCGGATATGACGTCATCAAAGGTATTTATCGAAAAAAAGAAAAAAATGTCCGGGGATATCATTCCCAGGAACTCTCATGTCAAATTTCATAAAGATCGGTCCGGTAGATTGAATCGCTCTACACACACACACGCACAGACAGACAGACAGACACACACACACACACCACGACCCTCGTCTCGATTCCCCCTCTACGTTAAAACATTTAGTCAAAACTTGACTAAATGTAAAAAAAGAGTGCGAGATTCAGATAGTGAAGAGGAGACACCAGCTCTGTCACCAAAGAAGACAACAGTGTTGATGTTTCACCTTGGCTTGTTAATAAATCGTCATTCCCATTCTACTGCGTCATAGTGTTTCAGTTTGTGTGCTTTGTGAGCAGAATTATGTCTTGAACTGTCGTTACAGCTTACTACTGAAACATTTTAAAAACTACTGAAATTTGGTTTGTTTACTACTGATGAGCGTTTTGAGTGTGCACAGGTCTGGTTCCGCCGAAAAAGTAAAAGTGTCCCCCGAAAAAATAAATGGGAGAGGCAAAAATGGTTCTGAAAACTGAATTTAATGGCAAATTTGGAGCTCAGATGACACGTAATTGCACAATTTGGGTTCTTTGGAGAAAAAAATGTCCGGGGGGGGGGGGGGGGGGGGGGGGGGGGGCATGCCCCCGGACCCCCCTAGTAAGGCTAAGCGCTTCGCGCCGTCGACTTTGTTATTACTTACAAATTTTCAGCCGTTTTTACTTTTTTCAATTCCCATGCCTGGATATAGCGGCTAATTCTCAGATGGCACCATATTGCACCATTTTGCATCTTTGGTCAAAACGCGTACAGGCCTCTGGCGCTTCTTGCCTTCCACTATGTCCCATCAGAATTTGGTTGAGGGGGACAAATGTCCAATTACCTTTTTCTCCCAGGCTAAACCCTGCACAAAAAGAGATGGCTTGATGCAGAAGATAGCAATTAACTTACTTTATTTCAAAGACACCCATCACTTCTTGAAAATCCTGGTACTCGATCATTTCTAATACTCATTCCTTGTAGCAGTCAGAATTTGTGTCATAAAACATTGTCCATACTGTAAAGTGGCACTGCAGACACTCTCTTTTGGTCATTATGTTGTGTGTTTTTTTCTAAATAAACTTGTTAAAACTGTATATATATATATATAATACTTGCGCAAAATGTGAATGTGCGAATGAATTTTAGACAATTTTGCTACATTAAAACACTACGCTGTTAACAGCTACGCTGAAAATTCCAAAAATATGTAAATTGCTACACTTGAGGTGTCACCAGGGTTGGCAGATCTGTGTGACCCAAGGTATAATTTATTTAGTGATAAAAAAAACAATTAAAATCAAGACTTTGGTAGCGACAGATAACATGATGCTGACGACCCATCTGTTGGTGTTGCAGAGCCCGAGTGAAGAATCATTGTCTGAGACAGCACAGAGGAAAAGCGGCAGTCATCAAGGAGTAAGCAATGTAGTGCAAACAGGAGTTCAGTGCTTTGTCGTACAGCTGTGATGTGAGGCCCCTCCGAGAAGAGGACACCTTCCAGTAAAGGACAGCCGTCCGTTATCCTTAAGAGGATAAAATGATTTGATGCAGTACTGTCAATTCTCTTTCCCCGAGTAGATTGAGCCTTTGTTATTGTATGCTACAGTGGTACCTGTGCCATGAGGCCCCTCCCATGAGAGGACACCTTCCAGTAAAGGACTGTCATCAGTACTCTTTTGGAGGATAACATGATTTGATGCAGAATTGTCAATTCTATTCCTGAGTAGAGCCTTTGTTATTGTGTGCTACAGTTGTACCCGAGATGTGAGACCCCTCCCAAGAGAGGACACCTGCAACCAGTAGATGACAGCCGTCCATTTTCCTTTGGAGAATAAAATGATTTGATGCAGTGCTATTGTTACTTTTTTTCATGAGTATAGAGCCTAAATTGTATGTTACATTGGTACCTGTGATGTGAGGCCCCCTCCCAAGAGCGGACACCTTCCAGTAAAGGACAGGCATCAGTTCCCTGGAGAATAATATGATTTGATTCTTTTTTCCTGACTAGAGTCTCTTTTTTTTTGTATGGGTACCAACCAGGAAATGCTATCATGCAGTTCAAAGGATCTGCTCGGTTCTGTTGGATGGTAACATTATTTGTTTGCAACACTGTTGTACTCTTTCCGGAGTAGAGAGAACATTTGTTATTGTATATTATTGTTGCTGATTTCTTTGAAATTGGTATTTGGATTTTTTTGATTTTGGATTTTCTCTTAGGATTTTAATCAGTCTGGAACTACAGAATTTTAGTATAGGCCAGAAGAAAAGATAAAACAAGATAGTCTAGTTTAATTTAATTTAAATTATTAACAAAAGAAAACATTTGCACAAGAAAAAGGTGTACAGATATATGAAGGGGGGGGGGGGGGGGGGGGCAGAATTAGGGTGTGCATGTATAAATGGGGTACAATATTATTCAAGGTAGACACAGAGTTAGGCAAGGTCAAAGGAATAAAGAGATAAAATATTGACTAAATAAATCTGGCTCTATTATCGTTGGTATTAATGTTACATGTAGTAGTGTGTATCCAAGATGGGTGGGGGAGGGAGCAGGTCTGACTATTATATATATGTTTGTATGTGTGTGTGGGGGGGGGGGGGTGTTAGAGCAGTGTGAGAGCTACCAGGAAGAGTTGTATTTCCTGAACAGATCCAGGACGAAGAGTACTTTAGATTTTTGACTCACATGCGAAGCAAAAGTGAGTCTATGTACTCACCCGAGTCGTCCGTCCGTCCGGCCGGCCGGCCGTCCGGAAAACTTTAACGTTGGATATTTCTTAGACACTATTCAGTCTATCAGTACCAAATTTGGCAAGATGGTGTATGATGACAAGGCCCCAAAAAACATACATAGCATCTTGACCTTGCTTCAAGGTCAAGGTCGCAGGGGCCATAAATGTTGTCTTAAAAACAGGTATTTTTCACATTTTTCCCATTTTCTCTGAAGTTTTTGAGATTGAATACCTCACCTATATATGATATATAGGGCAAAGTAAGCCCCATCTTTTGATACCAGTTTGGTTTACCTTGCTTCAAGGTCAAGGTCACAGGAGCTCTTCAAAGTTGGATTGTATACATATTTTGAAGTGACCTTGACCCTGAACTATGGAAGATAACTGTTTCAAACTTAAAAATTATGTGGGGCACATGTTATGCTTTCATCATGAGACACATTTGGTCATATATGATCAAGGTCAAGGTCACTTTGACCCTTATGAAATGTGACCAAAATAAGGTAGTGAACCACTAAAAGTGACCATATCTGATGGTAGAAAGGGCCAATAAGCACCATTCAGGGTTCCTGCAGGGCAGAGCTGATACAATTCAATGAGTTTTCAAGGACATTTCCAGGACCAAAAAATGCTTTTCAAGGACATGATTTTCCCCAAATTAATGCAAAGCACCAAGCTTACCTTCAGTTTTTTAAGTCTGCAAACTATTAGTCATTCCGTAGTTGTTTCCCTTGCGCAACTACGGGTGACTAGTAATAGTTAGTTCGTCTGCTTTCGTTTTCACTCGATCTTTTATTCTCCCAAAATGTGTGTAGCCTACTGTATTTGACAAAAAAAAGGGGGTTGCATTTTTTTTAAACAAGACAAGCTGCTGACAAAATGTATAGGCAACATTTTGGAAAAATCAAGTACTTTTCAATGACTATTTCACAAAACTATTTTCAAGCACTTTTCAAGGCCTGGAAAAGGTTTTCCAATTTTCAAGGAGTTTTCCAGGGTTCAAGGACTCTGTACAAACCCTGACCATTGTACTTCCTATGTCTTGAATTAACAGCTTTGTGTTGCATGACCTTGGATGACCTTGACCTTGGGTCAAGGTCACATGTATTTTGGTAGGAAAAATGTGTAAAGCAGTTCTTAGTGTAAAGGTCAAGGTCAAGCATGTGAGTCATATGGGCTTTGCCCTTCTTGTTATTCACTTCAGTGTTAACAAGGCTCATTGATGTTATCATAAATTTGAATTTTTAGAGTGTCTTTTTTTTCTTACAGTTACACTTCTCCCAGTTTATAGTACATCACTAACAACATGAATGTTTTTGTGTAGTGTTTAAAAAGATTTGCTTCATGATACATGTAATACAGACTTTTATTTTCTTCTTTTGATTTGCTTTATGTCAGGGCTTGGGTTGTCAGCTTGCCGGTGATGATTTTAAAATATTGTATGTAACGTCACTTTGTACGAATGTAGATAGCATTTGTGTTCAGCTTGTTGCTTACTGCTTCCAAATTTAGGAATTGGTGATTTATTTGTGTTACATACCGTCTGGTTCTAGCTCACTATACATGTTGAAAAGTCTTCATTCATAATGCTGTTTTCTTTGCAGAAAATTCAAAACTTAGTTGATTTGTTAATTCTTGTAATCGTTCTAGTTACAATGTTAAATTTAACAAACTGTTGTGAAGAATACATGTATTATTATTCTCAGTTGCATTGGGTTCCTGGAAATTCAAGGCATTTTATTTCCCCCCGCGGGTTAGGGGGACTCACATATTGGTTGGGACGAGAAAGAATTTACCCGATGCTCCCCAGCATGTCGTAAGAGGCGACTAACGGATTCTGTTTCTCCTTTTACCCTTGTTAAGTGTTTCTTGTATAGAATATAGTCAATTTTTGTAAAGATTTTAGTCAAGCAGTATGTAAGAAATGTGAAGTCCTTTGTACTGGAAACTTGCATTCTCCCAGTAAGGTCATATATTGTACTACATTGCAAGCCCCTGGAGCAAATATTTGATTAGTGCTTTTGTGAACAAGAAACAATTGACAAGTGGCTCTATCCCATCTTCCCCCTTTCCCCGTCGCGATATAACCTTCGTGGTTGAAAACGACGTTTAACACCAAATAAAGAAAGAAAGCCATTTTATTTGTCACAAGTATGTTTCATGAAACTCTGTGGTAGTTGCTGCAAACGGTAAAGCAGTGCTTCGGAAGAGGTGAAGTACACATTTCATGATTTGGTTTAAATCCCATATGCTGACAAAGAGTGGAACGTAATCAAGTGCAGAATAAATCATGTTCGAAAATACCGATGTCTCTGAGTTTGTATACATGTGCAAAATGTGCAAGAGTTGTATTTCTTGAAGTTGTGGGGCAAGCTCATGTGTGTGCCAGTGTATCACTGATGCAGGGGTACGTGGGACTTTTCCGCGAATACGTGGATTTCCGCGGACACATTGTACTTACGAATTCCGCTTGAATAATCTATTTTTCCGCGTCCCATTTCATCACAGTATCTATAACTTGTTGACTGAATGATATGGAGAGAAGTGAAGATGGAACAGAACACTGGAAGCTTGAGAGTTGAATTGTGCTGACTGAAAACTCCTGATAACTAATAGTCATTTTGAGCTTCAATGCATTGGATCATACTATTGCCAGTATTGGAGTAAGTATGCACGGTTACAATGTTACCATTGTCGTGTGAAAGTGTGTTTTTTGTTTCAAGTGGTTGGTTTTGTTTTTTTTGTTTTTTTTTGGGGTGGGGGGTGAGGAGAATGTATTTTTTACCTGATCCAAACGAGTTAAATTTTAGTCTCAGAATGCACAAGATTGCACAGATTTTAATAGAAAATTTTAAAAGTAAATTTTTATTTGATTAATATACTTACCCGAATCACATATATAGCGATGTTGACACAGTCTGAGATGCTAAGGTCTGAAAACGCTTACCCGTCGAACATTTTTAAAGGGAAGCAACCCCATCACCAAAAGAGCTAAAAATAGCCATGGTAATGAGCACATACTCTGTGAGTTACCTCCCATTGGTGTGTACTACGTCACTACCTCTATCACCAGGTGGCTACAATCATACGGCTTTAAAGGAACTAAACAAGTCGCGTAAGGCGAAATTACTACATTTAGTCAAGCTGTGGAACTCACAGAATGAAACTGAACGCACTGCATTTTTTTTACAATGACCGTAGTCCGCCACTTGTGCAAATCGGAGTGAAACTGATGAGCCTGTTTAGAGCGGTAGTGGTTTCTCTGTGCTGCATAGCACACTTTTCTGTGCATCTCTTCGTTTTAACTTTCTGAGCGTGTTTTTAATCCAAACATATCATATCTACTAGATGATTACCCGCTTCGCCGGGAAGAAGTAGAGCCGAATACCCGGCCGTCGCCGGGGACCCGGGTGTACGCCGGCATCCCCGGCGCACGAAGGAAGGGAGATCTAAAAATAGTAACGTGCAGTGACCTTCTAAATATAGTAACGTACAAACGGGAATATGGATTGACGCCACACGAAGGAAGGGAGATAAACGCAAAACATTGGAGAAGATAAGGAAGAGTTACTGGGAATGGTGAAATAAACAGAAAAACGATAATCGGTTCAGCGCCGCGCGCTGAGAGCACGTGTTGAAATATCTCATCGATCAGGTTGTGTCCGGGGTCTCTGTGAATCAATAAGCCCACCAAATTTGAAGCAGATCCATCGAGAACTTTGGCCGTGCATCGCGAAGACACAGACACACAGACACAAGTCGTATATATATATATAGATATGGTTTTGGAATCAGGAACCGACAAGGAATAAGATGAAATTGTTTTTAAATCGATTTCGGAAATTTAATTTTGATCATAATTTTTATATTTTTAATTTTCAGAGCTTGTTTTTAATCCAAATATAACATATGTATATGTTTTTGGAATCAGAAAATGATGAAGAATAAGATGAAATTGTTTTTGGATCGTTTAATAAAAAAATAATTTTAATTACAAGTTTCCGATGTTTAATGACCAAACTCACTCATTAGTTTTTAAGCCACCAAGCTGAAATGCAATACCAAACCCCGGCCTTCGTCGAAGATTGCTTTCCCAAAATTTCAATCAATTTAATTGAAAAATGAGGGTGTGACAGTGCCGCTTCAACTTTTACAAAAAGCCGGATATGACGTCATCAAAAGTATTTATCGAAAAAAAGAAAAAAAGTCTGGGGATATCATACCTAGGAACTCTCATGTCAAATTTCATAAAGATCGGTCTAGTAGTTTGGTCTGAATCGCTCTACACACACACGCACAGACACACACACACATACACACACACACACACACATACACCATGAGATCGTCTCGATTCCCCCTCTATGTTAAAACATTTAGTCAAAACTTGACTAAATGTAAAAACCATACGCGGGGCAGGTGGGAGGGCATACACTATGTGATTCGGGTAAGTATATTAATCAAATGAAAATTTACTTTTAAAATGTTCGATTAAATTACATATTCTTACTCCGAATCACATATAGCAGATAGCTTCAACAAGGTGGTGGGAAAGAAAAAAAAAAAAATTTCAAACTCACTTTCAAATCCTTGCCAGAAACTGGCCAGCTGCAATCAATGCAGGAAGTCCACGAGAGCCATCCTGACGGACAGCCGAGACGTCCCGAAGATAATAGTTTATAAAAACATCTTCAGAGCGCCAAAATGCTGGCGTCTCCATTTTGAATCTTATCTCTCTCAGGAAAGTGTTGAGATGGGATAAATCCAAAACAGGACGCCATGCTCCCAAAGCCTTGGGAACGGCGAAAAGACGCCCGTAAAACCCCAGGGAGCTGTGATCTAGGACCCTCTCCACTGCGCCCTTCTGTATCAGGGAGGCAATTTCCGCCTGAAGAACGGACCTTGCTTCCTGTGAGAAGGGGGGCTTGAAGATCCGACCGGGAAAGAGGTGCCTTTTCCTCCTGCCAGAGCAGTCGGAAGCCAGACCTCACCACTCCCACAATCCATTGGCCAGACCTGTTTACCCCCATAAGTGTTTTGGAGTAATGCTCAGCCCCAAAAATAGTAATCCTGGCACAAAAATAGTAATCATCCAGCATTCGTCGCCAATTACAACGCACATGACAACTGTGTCTGCGAAACGCAATCATGCACATATATCCATCATTCACGAACAAAACACATCAGTCAGTTTTTGTAGTCATCATAATTTCAAAGAAGATCACATCAAAAGCACATGCATCACTGATTCTTTTTCTTTTGCTCGTAGTAGGCCTTTTTCAGTGTGTCAAGCGCTTCTCTACTGTACTTGCGCTTGCCGAATGAGTGAGGGCGAGACTTCACCACTAGAATAAGGCTCTCCAGCGTCTCATCAGACAGACATGATCTCAGGTCAGTCCTGTGCTTTTTCACCCCATTTTGCCATTGAAAAAAACAATGCCAAACATGTGAATTGATAAAAAAAAAAAAAAAATTATTTATGAAAATCGTAGTCTTGACACGGATAGCGGAATGGCGTATTTTTTGCAGAAAATCGTAATAAATTACGCCAAAATCGTAAGGGTGAACAGGTCTGATTGGCTGTCTACAGAGACCATCCAATGCGAAAGTGCCCGGGAGGGGCCTCCCGCCATCACCAAGGTGGAGGGTGGAAGGGGGGTGAGATCGGGAGCACTTCATTGGGGGTGGGGCTTGCTGCTAGAGCCACCCCGCCCCCTTCGCGAAGCAGTTCTTTTCTTCGAACCATGAGAAACCTGCTGAGCTGGCCGTTTGGATGCAGGTTTGGGATGAGTAGAGGACTGAGCCTGCTTTTGCTGAGTAGGCTTGCTCTGTTTGATTCCCTGCAGAGTAAAGTCAGAGAACTGTTGGTCCTTATTTGACTGGATCTCCTTGTGTCGAGCGTCAAGCGCCATATGACCAAAGAGAGACCCCTCTGCGACCGGAGACACTCTCAACGTGTCTCTGGTAACCTGATCCTTAAACTGCGAGTGCGAGAGGAACAAATCCCTCCTGCACACAACTGCGTGAGTATAGTGCAGGGAGGATAGTCGCATCTGCTCTTCATTCACCCTAGCCAGGGCTGCAAGAAGAGTAGAGACATCATTGGCATTCTGATCCTCACTGAATGTGAACGGATCAAGACTCTCGGTCAGCGACCGTGAAAGCACCCTGATGATCGTCTCAGAAATGGATACTAGTTCCAGGAGCTGACGTCCTATCTCCTCTGACGCGAGAAGGGTGTGTTCTGTTAGCGTCACACCCGAATCACGCTTCAATGGTTTGGCCAACAGAGGAAGCAATTCCTGCGACACCTGTAAAGTTGTGCGCGGAAGAGCGAAGGACGAAAGCAAGTTCCGGCCGGGTCTGTTCAAGTTGAGCTTGCCCCGAAGGAACAAAGGTAGAGGCTTGAGACTCCGAAGCCAGCCAAGGCTGAGCCTGTTCCGGAACTGGCCCAAGAGGAACCAGAAGAGGAACAGGGACAGAGGGAATACCACTTCCAGATTGTGATGGCTTAGCCAAAACATGTGCAAGGTGGTAAGCCACCGAAGGAGACTCTTCGAACCGGAAGCAGGAATCATCCTCCTTCGCGGGACGAAAGTCAGACATAGCTGAAGGGGCAACCGAACCGGAAGCCGACAAAGCTGATGCACCCTCCGGAAAATAACGGGATGTCACCTCCGCCGCAGCTTCAAGTACTGCCTTGAGCCTAGACGGGAATCCCGACCGTGTCTCCTCACTAGCAACAGACTGAACGTCAGAGTATTCGAGCGAAGGACACTGACCGAAGTCACAGTCGCCGGTGGCGGAAGGGTGTGCGGGATAACCGGAAACCCGTGTACCCGGAAATCCTCTTGACTAATTCCTTGACTGACATGAGAGAAAGGGTAAGTCGAGTGACCATCCGAAGCCACCGGAATTGGATAGGCGGAAGTCACCCCACCCACAGGGTGAAGCAACGACTGCCCCGGCCGAGGCACTGCATACCGGCTGCTGTTGTTCACTCACCGGCATCCGTCCGGAAGTGCCAGGAAGAGGAACAGCGTATCCGTCCGAAGCCGGAAATGCAACCGACGAAGCCGCACAATGCGGAAACGAGGGCTGCGTAGACTGAGGCAGGAAGCCATAAAGCCCGGAGGCCAGTCTCCGGTCAACCCCAGCACCGACCTCGGAGTGAACGTGTGGTGGGGGACCTATGCTTCCGGTGGGAACCGGAAGCGCAGCAGGCGAGAACGGCTGCCGCCCTTGTTCTGAAACGCCCGAGGAGAACATCGGGGGAGACAGAACAGAAGAATGCAAGTTGTGAAAGTGCCCCAGAGAACTGTCTCCCAAAAAGGAGTGTCCGGTCGCCTCACGAGGGCTGTTGGACCAGTTCAACTTACCGGCAGTGCCGCCCTCGGTGGCAGAAACCGAAAAGACAGGAAACTGCTCCCTGGAACCGGAAGCCGAAGGCGTCGACAAAGAAGCCAAGGACCGCACATCCCCCACGGACGGAGGAAGCATGACGCTGGTGGATGGCGTGGAACGCTGCATCTCCTCTTTAACCATGCTACGAATCTCTGGAACCAAAGATTTAAGAAGAGAAGACACCAGAGCACCCTGCTCCGATGCCAACACAGAGGGAGAGGCAGAAACAAAAGAAGTGTCCAGCTGAGAGCCAGACGCAAGTGCGCTAGGAACAGAAATAGACACAGTCATAAGCGTGTTGCGAGCTTCATCAGAAACAACAACTATCACTGGTGGTTTGAAAGAAGAAGACGACTTAGGCTTAACTTTGCCCTTAACGTCGGCTTTACCCCGCTTTTTTATCCGAGTCAGTCATGCTGACCAACAACAAAAATGGCGTCAAACCACACAAACTACTGAAAAACACAAGTCCAAAATGGACAGAAATTCAGCAACTACAAGGCAAAAATTCCTGTCAATAAAACGACAAAAGGAACGAGCTCACCAACTACAGAAGCCAGCAAGCAAAGTAGACGGGTAACGTGGCCGGCAGGTGTCAACCAACACAAGTCAGCCACGGGAGCGCCAAAATCAGACAACCTTCTCTCAAGAGGCTGAAAAAGTCGTATGATTGTAGCCACGTGGTGATAGAGGTAGTGACGTAGTACACACCAATGGGAGATAACTCACAGAGTATGTGCTCATTACCATGGCTATTTTTAGCTCTTTTGGTGATGGGGTTGCTTCCCTTTAAAAATGTTCGACGGGTAAGCGTTTTCAGACCTTAGCATCTCAGAATGTGTCAATGCTATATGTGATTCGGAGTAAGAATATGTAATTTAATGCACCATTTAAAAAAATTTCGGGCCCGAACCCCCGGAGAAAAAAAGGATTTCCTCTTTTTTCATCACAAGAGAGTCCCACCCCTGCTGATGGCAAACGACCATGGCCGAAATCACAGTAAATAATGTCCTACCATCTTCATGTTACTGCAATAAAGCATAAACGATGTTCACAAATAATTTTGTATGTGTTGTGGAAGAGCCGCTTTCCCTTACTCTTGCATAGCAACACTGTGGCAAGCTACACGTGACATTGTAGGCCATTCACTATAGCCAACGGCGTTACTCTGCACACGGCGGAGATCTGTGCAAGTGAAATCATGCGAGCAACTGACAGTGAGGATTATAGCTCTGTTCTGTGCTTTCTGCACTGTGCTAAATATAACGCTCTTTTCATTCAAAAAGTACACACATCGGAGCTGAAACCAAAATCTGCTCGTGTTAAGTCAAAACGGTTTTATTCCAGTTTAAATACAACTTTTATCAATCACTACAATCGTCAATGTCATAATACTTGATAAAATGCAATGGGAAGACATCATATTTTCAGATGACATTATTATATTGTGTAGTACTGAGACATGGATGTATGTGTCACAGTGGAAAGTGGAATCCAGAGGAATCTGAGATTCCCCTAGGGGAAAGTAGAATTCCAGTTTCCCCTAGAGGAAACTGGAATTCTACTTTCCTCTGGATTATTGCCAGATGAAACTGGAATTCCAGTTTCCTCTAGGGGAAACTGGAATTCAATCTCTAGGGGAAAGTAGAATTCTACTTTGCCCTAGTGGAAACTGGAATCAGACTTGAACAGTCACAGTGGAAAGTGGAATCCAGAGGAGAATCCTTTGCCCTAGTGGAAACTGGAGTCAGACTTGAAAATTGCTTAATTTTGTGCCAGATTTTACTGGACTTAGAACTTGTTTTATTACAACAAAAGGTATTGAGTGAATGTCAAATTATTTACCAGTTTTCCAGGTGTATTGTAATTGCCACGACTTAAGATCACGAATTCGTGAATACAACTCCATTAAGCTGTACTGGAGCAATAAAGTGCTCCTTGGTGAGAACAAATTGTGAGCACTGGTTCACACAAAAGGGGAAGTTGCTGCCACAGATCTCAGTTTGACAGCCAAGAGAGAAGCAGAGGACAGTATGGAGATTAACGGTGACAGTGGTGACCAGCAACAATAAGCAAACTTCTACCAGCAATTGGATGCGCACATACAAAAACTGAATATGAACAATAGAGAGACTTTTTGCCTGCCCCAAAACAAATATAACAAAGTTCTGCGGGTGCTCAGTTTGGACGAGAAGGAGGCATGTCCAGAGGGTCCAAAATTCAAACATTGGGCCAAAAAGCTGTACAAGCTCGGGATGGTCGGCTCGCAGAATATAATATTTTGCAAGAAGTCGGGTTGTCCGGTTGTCGCACGTGAGGAGATTTTCCAAACAATCTCCACATGCCACACTAACGTTGGCCATTCTGGCCAAGACAAGACCTGGGCAGAAGTCAAAAGCAACTACGCCGGAATCAAATGGGATGTAATTGACATTTTCCTCAAGACCTGCACTAGTTGCTGCCAAAGGCAAGCAGTGAAGAGTCTACCATCAGGCAAGGCGATGATCAACCTGTCGTTCCTTCTTCGAGTTCAGATCGACATAATTGACTTTAGAAGCCGACCAGACAATGAGTACAAGTGGATTCTGCACGCCCGAGATTGCTTCTCCAAGTACAGCTGGGCATACGCCTTGAAGTCTAAGAGGGCTGCTGAGGTTGCAAGTCATCTCTTCGACCAGTTCTGCAGTTTTGGACCTCCGAGAATTCTCCAGAGCGATAATGGGAGGTAAGTAGGCCTACTGTTTCATGTATTGTCATCCAGTGCACCTAAGCCTACCTTCAATGTTTTCTGAATAAAGGGATTTTGATAAGGCCTAAAAAAAAAGGTTTGTCTAGGTTAACCCGACGGTGTGTATGCAGGGGCGGATCAGTTGCTTTGTAAGGGAGGGTGCACGCCCAAATTTGCTAGGGGGTCCGGGGGCATGCCCCCCCGGAAATTTTTTTGGCCCAAAGAAGCAAAATGGTGCCATCTGGTGCCATTTGAACTTAGAAATGGTCATAGAATCAGCTTTCCATTTTTTTCGGGGGGGGGACGTGCCCCCGGTGCCCCCCTCGTCCGCCCCTGGTGTGTGTGTGTGTGTGTGTGTGTGTGTGTGTGTGTGTGTGTGTGTGTGTGTGTAAGTAAGGGGGGTTGGGGAAACGGTGGAGGTTCAAATCTAAAGAAAATAAAAGTTATATGCTTTAAAACAGCTTTGCAACTGCAATGGGCGAGGTAATTGCTGATCTATTGATTTATCTTTGCAGAGAATTTACTGCTGGGGTGATTCAGAAAGTCTGCAACATGTGGCCCAGTACTGTGATGATCCACGGTCGCGCCCGTCACCCGCAGACACAAGGTATGTAGTTAATTTTCATGTTTGTACGTCTGGCCTATTGATAGGCAGTTATTCTGACCACAGCTTGTTGGACGTAAGGAATGATGATAATGGAAGGGATGATGCTGATGAATGAATTGCTGCAAACGATCTTGTTGTTGTTGCTACTGATGATGATGGTGTGGAGAAGGATGATGATGATGATGTTGATGATGATGATGACGATGATGATGATGATGATGCTGATGACGCTAGTGCCTAAA
Source organism: Littorina saxatilis (assembly GCF_037325665.1). Classification (NCBI taxonomy): domain Eukaryota; kingdom Metazoa; phylum Mollusca; class Gastropoda; order Littorinimorpha; family Littorinidae; genus Littorina; species Littorina saxatilis. The sequence continues at coordinate 17,433,103 of NC_090250.1, read as the reverse complement.
TGAACAATGTCTTTGTTCTGCAGTTTTAATGTATTATCACTGATACAAGCATTGTTTCAAATACAGGGAGCTTGAATTATCTCTCTTGACTTAGAGGAGGAGGATTGTGATGATGATATTGATTGTTGATGAAGATGTTACTCTCCGCTGCTGCTGCTCCTTTATGCGGTTTCTGATTACAGTAATTTCATAGTAATCATAATGGTGGTGGAAATTCAAAATTGTATGTATTTATGTACTATGTTGTTTGTTTGCAGGCTGTGTCGAGCGTGGGAATGGCGACCTTCAATTGAAACTTGGAAAGTGGATGGACGAGTATGGAACAGATTGGAGTAGGGGGTTGAAGTTTGTCGTGCACGCCATAAACACTTCTGTGTCCTCTACAACTGGGACGACCCCATTCGAGCTCGTCTTCGGCCAGAAACCCCGAGCAGATCAAGCCTTATGGGAGCAGCTAGCAGCTCAGGGTGTTGTTCATGAAGATGATCTGCCTGAAGACATCCGTGAACAGCTGCTGGAACCATCTCTGAGTCTGTCTGCAGTTGGTGAAGCCGAAGGTGGGTCTGAAGGTAGCCAGGTTGATGTTGTCGTGCAGTCTGGCGAAGATGGCGACGCTTCTGGCAGCCACAATCTCGAGCATGAAAGTTACAGCGATGCAGTTTTACAGTGTGAAAGTCAGGGAGGTACAGGCTTTGAGAGTCATGGTGAAAGTGGTAACCAGAGTCAAAGTAGTGAGGTATCACAGTTGGAGAGTCTTGCGGGTGAACTTTCCATGTCTGGGAGTCAGAGTGACGGGTTTTCCCAGCCTGGGAGTCAGAATGACGTGTTTTCGCAGCCTGGGAGTCAGAGTGACGGGTTTTCACAGCCTGGGAGTCAGAATGATGGGTTTTCACGGTCTGGGAGTCAGACTGATGGGTTTTTGCAGTCCGAGAGCGGCAGCCACAGTGGTGTGAGTTTGGAGCTGGAGAGTCAGAATGGGGCGGTTCCACAGCCTGGCAGTCATGACAGCGGTGCAGTTCATGCTGTTTCAGTCAACAATGATTCAACTGAGAACAGAAAGCGTGGAAGACAGTATCTCCTCTTGAGTGAAAACCACATTGTCGGTGCAGGAACAGAACACACGAACATTCCCTCAGTTAATGGTATGAAAGTAAATCCACGTGAGCATGCCGTGATGTCTGTTGATCAAGTGTTTGACCCTGCATGTGTGCCCACAGAGGGAAATCCCATGCAAGAGCCATTAGAGGTTGGACAGTTTGTTCTTTGGAGACGCAGTGCGGTGGTTGAAAATGAGGCCAGTGCAGTTCACAGAGACAAGCGGTTGGCTGCAAGAAGAAACTTCCTGACGGCTGCCAGGCGCCAAGAATCTCGGTACCAAAAGAAACTAAAAGATGTGACGAAGTCGTTTTCAGAGGGCAACACAGTGGGAGTTAAAATCCACAGTGCCGATAGAACCAACACAGATGTTAGGCTGCTCACTTGTAAAGTGCTCGAGTCCAAAACAGTGGGTGGTTGTGAGATGTACAAAGTGTACTGTCCTGCTGGTATTGTGAAAAATTGATTGCGTGGTGAGGAACTGGTTGACATGAACAGTGTGGTGTTTCCCCCTTTGAATGCAGTAGATCCTGCCAGACTGTCAGAGGTGACCTTGATTCACGCATCACGCGCATCCACCAGATGGCAAAATCAGGCCGTCGCGAGAACGGTATGTTCTTGCAAAGGCAGCTGCAAAACAAAGAAGTGCTGCTGCAAAGATGCAGGAATTCCCTGCAGCACCAAGTGCCATCCTCGCCCTGACAAAACAAACTGTCAAAATACAGACAAGTAAGAAACGAACCCTCAAGACTGACAGAACTGGAACAGTTGTTAGACCATTTCGTGTAATTAAAGATGTGAGTGTGTGTGCAATAAATTATGAATGAACGTTAAATTGGCATGGTTAACTCTTCCATCACAACAAAAAATAGTAACGACATCTGTCCACAACACTCTTCAATTCAGCATTGTCGAGTCCACTACATACACAAGGCAAAAACATATGTTTTGGGTAAAATGATGAGAAAAAAACTGAGTCGGTCAGCAGGACTACGTTCTAAAGTTCAGTAAAATCTGGCACAAAATGAAGCAATTTTCAAGTCTGATTCCAGTTTCCACTAGGGCAAAGTAGAATTCTACTTTCCCCTAGAGATTGAATTCCAGTTTCCCCTAGAGGAAACTGGAATTCCAGTTTCATCTGGCAATAATCCAGAGGAAAGTAGAATTCCAGTTTCCTCCAGGGGAAACTGGAATTCTACTTTCCCCTAGGGGAATCTCAGATTCCTCTGGATTCCACTTTCCACTGTGACATATGTACTCATAAAATTGAACAGTAAAGTATTAGAAAAATGCAAACAGTAAACAATGTGTTAAGAAATGTATAAAACACGCACAGACTGAAAAAGAGGAGTTCAACACAATCACAACAAATTTCAGCTATTCACAACAACTTAATTTAATAAAGTACTTACTGAGTTGGGCTATTATTTAAGCAGATACTGCCAAAACCGGAGGTAGAGATTTTGATATCACTGTCGAAACAGACCAATAGCAGAAGATATCATCACATAGTCAGTCAATGTTAGATATATTGCTAATTCTCTGGACATTTTGTATTTACTGTAAAGAAATTACAAAAGTATTTGTCTCAGTTTTGGCTGTTCCATATCCCTCCCTCTGATTATTTCTTTTTGTTCATTCTTGTACTTTTCAGTATTTCAAAATGTCTTTTCTGTCAAAAAGTCTTTAGTCACGTGCTCAAGTAAATTCTGGGATAATTACATTTTCATATATATATTTGTTTGTTTTTAAATGTAGGTGTTTTTGTTTTTGAAGTGGGGAAGCAATAAAGAGGTCGTCAATATCAAAACTGATATCGACGGAAATGTCGTCGATATCACTTTTGCACTGAGCTCAGTTTTGCCCAATTGACCAATGGAAATCCACGTAACATATGAAATAGCAATATTGAGGATTATAGCTCTGTTCTGTGCTTTCTGCACTATGCTAAATATAACGCTCTTTTCATTCAAAAAGTACACACATCGGAGCTGAAACCAAAATCTGCTCATGTTAAGTCAAAACGGTTTTATTCCAGTTTAAATACAACTTTCATCAATCACTACAATGTCATAATACTTGATAAAATGCAATGGGAAGACACCATATTTTTAGATGACATTATTATATTGTGTAGTACTGAGACATGGATGTATGTACTCATAAAATTGAACAGTAAAGTATTAGAAAAATGCAAACAGTAAACAATGTGTTAAGAAATGTATAAAACACGCACAGACTGAAAAAGAGCAGTTCAACACAATCACAACAAATTTCAGCTATTCACAACAACTTCATTTAATAAAGTACTTACTGAGTTGGGCTTTTATTTAAGCAGATGCTGCCAAAACCCAGTGAAACACCAACATAAGATAAATAGATAAGTACTTCTTTGCCTCGAGTTCAGCTGTTATTTTCCCCCTTTCAATTATCTTGGGGTTTTTTTCTTCAGATTTTCTGCTAATTTTATCCACAAACATTGAAACAACATGATCCGTACTTTAACCTCAATTTAAGGACTCCCTCCTTTTTATTAAGACATGATTATCTCAGAGTTTGGAAGGTCTTAAAAGGTGGTGTGTGTGTGTTTTTTTAAAGCAAGCAAATATTGTGACTGATAGTGGCCATGTATCACAACCATCTGCAGTTTACAACAACACAAGAACTTAATTTATGAAAACAAAAATATTGGTATATTATACATGTACATATATTACAAAATCCTGTAACAAATACAAATATTGTGCCTTCATTAATACTGAGAAAAGAAAATCATTTCCTGCCATCAAACATGCATAATAATTTTAAGTCTCACTTCCAGGAAATACACTGATAGTCTTTGACATACAAAAAACCCAAAGATTTCCTAGACTTACACATCTGACCAAAAAACTGAATATTTAGAGAATAGAAATTTCAGTTTTTGACGAAAGACATTCAAAAGTAATTTGACCGAATGGTATTTATAGTGGATTAAACAAACAAACAGTTATGAGGCGAATACAAAAAATAAATGTATAAATAAGATGAACAGTTTGTGAATGGGTTTTTTTGACAAAAATTAAACATTCACTAAATATTCTTTTTTTTGTTGTTGTCAGATGTGTAAGTCGTGGAAATCTAACATTCTTGGTTCTTTTATTCTGGATTTTAAAACAGTTGCAGTCTATAGACTATCTGTTTTTTGGATTTCTGAGCTCAGACATTTGCATTGTATCCGGTCATTATAAGTGAAAGTTTCCAAAACGAAAACATACATACTTATGGTAAAGCACTTCATCAAGGGTATTTTGAGGTAGTTGTAATGAGCAGGTGGTCTTTATCAAGAGGTGGCCGCCAGGGCAGGTTTGACTGTACCCATACTCCCGTGTGAAGGATCATAAACACAAACCACCACCTAGCTGCCTCGTCTTTTGCACGGAATAAGAGCAGAGCATCATCCCGTCAGGACACATACCTCAAATCAAAATCCTGGCAACTTTTCTGTGCACACCCGGCATTTTTTGCCAAATTAATTTCACAGATTGATAGGACAGTTTGCAATGAACTTAAAGGCACACTCCTTATCTTGAAAGCAGTTAAGCACACCATCTCAGATCTTTTTTTTTTTATTTGGTGTTTAACATCGTTTTCAACCGTTCAAGGTTATATCGCGACGGGGAAAGGGGGGGAGATGGGATAGAGCCACTTGTTAATTGTTTCTTGTTCACAAAAGCACTAATAAAAAAATTGCTCCAGAGGCTTGCAACGTAGAACAATATATGACCTTACTGGGAGAATGCAAGTTTCCAGTACAAAGGACTTAAGCATTTCTAACATACTGCTTGACTAAAATCTTTACAAACATTGACTATATTCTATACAAGAAACACTTAACAAGGGTAAAAGGAGAAACAGAATCCGTTAGTCGCCTCTTACGACATGCTGGGGAGCATCGGGTAAATTCTTCCCCCTAACCTGCGGGGGGTCCAGAACTTTACATGGGATAAGACCATCTCTCCACTTGGACACATTCTAAAAAGAAACACCCTGACAGGGATGTTGCTTCAAATTCATACCTATAGGACAAATGTCCTATAGCTCTTGAGCATCAAGCTCTTAAACAAATTAAATCTGGGTCGGCCCCTGGGGTTGATGGTATTACTGTAGAATTTTTGAAAGTGTTTTGGACCCGCATCAGAACATTGTTAATTGCGTCTTTTAATGCAAGTTTTGACGATGGAAAATTGTCCTCCACGCAGCGCAAAGCTGTCATTACCCTTATACACAAGGGAAAGGATTTGCCTAAAAATGAATTAAAGAACTGGAGACCCATCTCCCTTACAAACAGCGATTATAAACTGATAGCCAAGTGTTTGGCAAAAAGGTTAGGAAGCGTTATTGGTGATATTGTTCAGAAAGAGCAACAGATTCAGACAACCAACCGCAAGATCCACACGCTACAGAAATTCGTTCATTCCATCTGCAATTCACATCTTCAATTCTCAGGTGGGGCGGTAGATGCTGGTGTTGTCGCTCTGATGCACGGGGTCAGTGTTCTGTATTGTTTCAGTATTGTTGATTTTGTTTTGCATTCTACTCTCTTAATCTTAGACAATATGTGATAACCGGCAAGGTGCTGACTTTCTTTTGTGCATTGTTGATGGTGAATGCATGTTAATTTTTTTTTAATATACTTTCTTATGTGATAACCAATGTGCTATATTTTCTCAGGACAAAGAACAAATGTTTATTTTGAATGTTTTATGTATGTTATTATTACGGACACAAACGCTCAGCAATGTAATTTCTCTTTTAGAGATTAATAAAGTTATTGTATTGTATTGTATTGTATTGTATTGTAAGATCAAGTCGGTTACATTAAAGGCAGAAACGTATCTACAATATTAAGGCTAATTGATGATGTAATCGAACAGTCACACGAGTTAAATCAACCTGGTCTGTTGGTCGCAATTGACTGTGTTCAAGCGTACGATAGTATTTCAAAAGAGTTTATTATTAAAGCCTTTCAAAAATTCGGGTTTGGGCCAGAATTTGTTCAATGGGTGACTGTGTTAATGAACGACACGGTTAGCTCAGTGCAGTATTGTGGATGGTTGTCTGATTTTTTTTATGTGAAAGCCGGGATTCGTCAAGGGTGCCCGTTTTCATGTTTGGCCTTTGTACTAGCCATTGAATTGTTGGCATCAAAAATAAGACAGTGTAGACGTATTAAAGGAATTTCGTTATGGAATAATGCTGATATTGCAACCGTTATTAAAATTGCTCTGTATGCAGACGATATCACCCTTTTTTTAAAGGATGAGATTGATATGTATTATGCACTTGAAATAATGAATGACTTTTCTAGCTTTTCAGGCTTAAGGATACATAAGAGAAAGTCTGAGGCGATGTGGTTGGGTAGTAGGAAACATTGTGATGAAACATTTTATAATTTTGTTTGGAAGAAGAAGTTGAAGATTTTGGGTGTATATTTTTGTAATGATAAGAGTGCTTCTTTGGTAGAAGATAACTGGACTGGAAGAATAAGGAATATTAAGCGATTGATTTGTGCATGGGAGAAGCGAAATTTGAGCATTGTAGGGAAAATATGTATTGTGAAAACGTTTTTAATTTCACAATTTGTGTATATTATGCAAGCGTTTGTATTACCTGACTGTGTTTTGAATGAAGTCAATACCTTATTGTTTAGATTTTTGTGGCGAAAAAGAGATTGTAATCGGAAGGCCTTTCAAAAGGTGAAAAGAAGCGTTGTATGTTTTGAAATTGAAAAAGGTGGTTTAAAAATGATCGATATTAGGCAAATGCAAATCTCTTTTATATTACAATGGGTTTCACAACTTACTACATCAAATGAAAATGATAATTGGAGTTTCACTCCAAAGATGATGTATTTGCGTTTTGGAAAACATTTTGAATGTTTCTTATCGAATGTAAACAGTGCAAGATTTAAAGGGTTAGACCTAGTGAAATCACACTTTTGGAAAGCAGTATTGAAATATTGGCTGGATAATAACCACTACGATCGTGGGACAATCGGGCCGATTTTATTATGGAATAATGCATGCATAACGTATAGTGGCAAAGTTTTATTTTTTGAGAGTTGGATACAACGAGGTGTATTGGTATTAACTGACATTGTACGTTCGGGAGATATATTATCATATCAAGATATATGTGATTTGATTGGATATTCGCCAAACCGAATTCTTGAATATAATGTTGTAAAAGCTGCTGTGTCATTATTTATGAGGAAAAATGCTGTAAATATGACTGATGATGTTTGTATTACCTTACCACTGTTTAACGGCAAAAATGTGTTAAGTGCCAGCGAATACAGGAAAGAGATTATTAATATGAAAACAGATGTACCATGTTCCGGAGGATTTTGGAAGAGAAAGTTTAATGTAGAAATTGATGAACGATCCTGGATAGTTGCCTATCAGTCAACACAAGAGACTAGATTAAGAGTTTTACACTGGAAAATTATGCACAACATTTATCCGACCAACATTCTCCTGTGTAAAATGAAAGTAACGGAAACTAATAAATGTAATTACTGCTGTGATGTAACTGATTTCATTGAACACTTCTTTTTTGAATGCCCGGTTGTATACAAATTCTGGAAGTTTATTGAAGAATTTATTTTTCGTACTGTACTTTAGAAATTAAGATTATTTTGAATGTTAGTGATGTTTTATTTGGTATGCATTTTGTAATGGTGAGAAAGGCAACTATGTATAAATTGAACCACATTATCTTAATTGGAAAGATGTGCGTTAGTATATATAAAATTCGTTTTTACCGTTGGAAAGTATTTTTAATAGGCAGTTACAGATAAGAAGCATTTTTGTGTGAGTGTTCGAAGAACGAAACGTTAAAAAAGTTAGCTTGCTGTTCTCGATAAGTTGTATTTAATTCATTGTATGAGATATTGTTAATTGTTGTTATTTATGTGAATAAAATTGTTTGAAAAAAAAAAAAAAAAAAAAAAAAAAGGACATTTGACTGCTTTCAGAAATTTCAATAGGACGTCAGAATTTTTTCATTTTCAAGAATGACGCTCGCTGTACGCGAGAGTGCTTGGTCGCTTTTTGAAAATGTGTATCTTGAAAGGAACATTTAAACGAATATCGCGCTGTCCGAAGGAATTGAGTTCTTATCGGACAATGCCAGCGCTCAGCTCAAAACAATAGGACATCTGACCGCCATGCGGCAATGTGAATCGGACATTTGAGCCTCTTAATCGGTCAATGTCCGATGTCCGACACCGACATCCCTGCTTGGTGTGATGAGTTGAATTTTGTTATGAATTAAATTCTCACTGAATTATTAGTTTTCAAAAAAATTCCCACTGAGCACAGATAGCACACAGGCTGTTGAGTATTGGTATGTCAGCAAGTGGAGGGATGGTCCAATCCCATGTGAACGCTTGGCCAGATCTGAGATTTCTTTCTTTATTTGGTGTTTAACGTCGTTTTCAACCACGAAGGTTATATCGCGACGGGGAAAGGGGGGAGATGGGATAGAGCCACTTGTCAATTGTTTCTTGTTCACGAAAGCACTAATCAAAAATTTGCTCCAGGGGCTTGCAACGTAGTACAATATATTACCTTACTGGGAGAATGCAAGTTTCCAGTACAAAGGACTTAAAGGCACAGTAAGCCTCCCGTAAACCATCACAGAGCTCCCCGAGCGTCTACATACAGTACAAGCATACTTCCATTTGAACACTCACCGAACGGGAACATCATGGCTGCTTTCTGTCGAGCGTGAGAAATTTTCAAAGAATTTATTTTCGTGGACTTGCTCCTCAACAACAATGGCGCCTCGTTTTGGTGCTGGACGGCTGTTATTAATATTCAATACCGGAAATCACGCCCGGACAGTGAGCCTCCCGTAAACCATCACAGATACTGTCAGGCTTTTACACACAGTACAAACACACTTCCATTTGAACGCTCACCAAACGGGAACATCCTAGGTGCCCTACGTAAAGAGCGAGCAATTTCTAAAGAATTAATTTTGCAGATTGTCTCGAACACTTTTAGAACCCATCCTGAACTCAGGTCAAAAATGAGTTACTTCCCTTCGGATCTCATTCTATCGATAAAAACTGGTCATAGCCGTTTATCGATGATTATCAGAATGTTTTTGGACCGTGGTGCGTTTTTGCGCTAGACCTAACTTTTAAAATCTAAATAATAAATTGACAGCTTGTTACACAAACATTCTTTAATCATAAAAGAATTCTTTTTTCATCAAGACAAGGTCAGTACAATTCGAAGTTGTGAAAGTTTGAAAAAAGAAAAGCCCGGAAGCAGGGTCACGCAAGGGTTGTAGCAGACGACGGTTTATGCATATCGCCGTTCCTCTCAACAGTCAAAAGCCATCGCTAGAGTTCTTGTGAACCACAGCCGTTTGTTTCGTGCATAAAAACGTGCTATTGTAGATAAGCTCACATCGAGTCGCATTCAAATGACTAACCGTGACGACTACAGAATACATTGTGAAAAAGGGAAACTGGATCACACGGGTTCACGATGGCTCAGGGGTAAGATAAACCACGCAAAAATAAATTCTTTAAAAATTGTTCGCTCTTTACGGAGGGCACCTAGGATGTTCTCAATCGGTGAGTGTTTAAATGAAAGGGTGTTTGTACTGTGTGTAAAAGCCTGACCGTATCTGTGATGGTTTACGGGAGGCTTACTGTGCCTTTAACATTTCTTACATACTGCTTGACAAAAATCTTTACAAAAATTGACTATATTCTATACAAGAAACACTTAACAAGGGTAAAAAGAGAAACAGAATCCGCTAGTCGCCTCTTACGACATGCTTGGGATCATCGGGTAAATTCTTCCCCCTAACCCGTGGTACGGAAAGACCAGGAAGAGGAACAGTGTATCCGGACCAGGACGAAGCCGGAAATGCAACCGACGAAGCCGCAAAATGCGGAAACGAGGATTGCGTAGACTGAGGCCGGAAGCCATAAAGCCCAGAGGCCAGTCTCCGGTCAACCCCAGCACTGACCACGGAGTGAACAAGTGGTGGGGGACCTATGCTTCCGGTGGGAACCGGAAGCGCAGCAGCCAAAAACGGCTGCCGCCCTTGCTCTGAAACGCCCGTGAACGCGTAGAACATCGGGGGAGCCAGAGCAGAAGTTTTTGTGTATCCGGACAAAGCCGGAAATGCAATTGACGAAACCGCACAATGCGGAAACGAGGGCTGCGTAGACAGAGGCCGGAAGCCATAAAGCCCGGAGGCCAGTCTCCGGTCAACCCCAGCACCGGCCACGGGGTGTACGTGTGGTGGGGGACCTATGCTTCTGGTGGGAACCGGAAGCGCAGCAGCCGAGAACGGCTGCCGCCCCTGTTCTGAAACGCCCGAGCCCACGGGGGAGACAGAACAGTAGAATGCAAGTTGTGAAAGTGCCCCAGAGAACTGTCTCCCAAAAGGGAGTGTCCGGTCGCCTCACGAGGGCTGTTGGACCAGTTCAACTTACCGTCCATGCCGACCATGGCAGTAGACGACGAAAAACAGGAAGCTGATACCTGGAAAACGTCACAGACGGCAACGTCACAGAACGCCAAGGAACGACCTTCACCCATGGACGGGGGAAAAAAGACGCTGGAAAACGGAGTAGAATGCAATTCTTCTCTCCCAAACTGCGGAACTCTGGGAATAAAGAGCTAAGCAGTATAGACACCAGAGCGCCATGCTCCGATGCCAAAAAGAGGGAAAGCAAGAAGAAAAAGAAGACAAAAACATGCTTACCTGCCCCCCAAACAAGTGTTCGTATGGGGCAGAATAAGTCACGGACATAACGGCATTACATGCATAGTCCGAAACAACAACAATTACAAATGGTCTGGTAAATCCATGATCTAAGTCTTGACCAATGTCAGCCATGCTGGCCAACAAAAAGGGGGCCAGACAAAAAGTTACTGGAAAATTTACAAGTCCAAAACGGACGAAAACTCAGTTACTACAACGAAATTCCTGTCAAACTAATGACCAAAAAGGAAAGAGCTTACCAACTAACAAAGTAGAAGGTTTGTAAGAAGGTAACATTAAGTCTACCTCAACATTACATAGGCCTAGCCACATTAAATAATTGTCAGCTATGCCGACCAACGAAAAATGGAGGCCAAAACGTAAGTTACTGAAAAATTTACAAGTCCAAAAACGGACGAAAAAATCAGCAACTACAACAACATTCCTGTCAAACTAATGACTAAAAAGGAAAGAGCTTACCAACTAACCAAGCAGAAGGCAAGTAAGAAGGTAATATTAGGTTTACCTCACCATTACATGGGCCAAGCCACATTTTATCACTGTCAGCCATGCTGTCAGCGAAAATGGCAGCCAAACAATAAGTTACTGAAAAAAGTTTCAAGTCCAAAAACGAACGAAAAGTCAGCAACTACAACAAAATTCCTGTCAAAATAATGACCCAAAAAGGAAAGAGCTCACCAACTACGAAGCAGAAGGCAAGTAAGACGGGTAAGAGGCCAGTGGGTTTCCAAAAAACACCAAACCACACAGCCACGAGAGCGCCAAAAATCAACAACCTGCTCGTCAGTGCTGAAAAAGTCGCATGATCTTGGACACGTGGTGATAGAGGTAGTGACGTAGTACACACCAATGGGAGGTAACTCTCAGAGTATGTGCTCATTACCATGGCTATTTTTAGCTCTTTTGGTGATGGGGTTGCTTCCCTTTAAAAATGTTAGACGGGTAAGCCTTTTCAGACCTTAGCATCTCCGACTGTGTCAATGCTATATGTGATTCGGAGTAAGAATATGTAATTTAATAGTTTTTCACTACACAAATCACTGCAGTGTGAAAAAAAACCAAGTCTTCTGGACACGCAGAGCTGTAAACATAATTAAGCAGGCTTCTGAATACAGCACATTATGCACTGATTTCATTTATAATTTGTGATGCTGTGCTTCATTTTCACCCTGTATACCCACAAAAATTAGTTCTGACCAATGATTATTCAGATCAATTCACACAAAAGGCATTATTATTTGTACATGGCACACAATGCGAAATTGAAAAATAAAGTTCTGAACATATTTGATTATTTTGCACTGATTTATACTTTAGCCAGACCAATCAATAGACGATGTTTGGAAATAACTCTGTTGGGTTTGTATGGATTGTGAAAAAAGTGAATACTCTGGCTTTTATTGAGTCAAAACGTTCCCATGTGACATTCAATAAGCCAGTCACTAGCGAGGGGTGTGTCTGGAACATGCAGACACATGGGAAAAGCTTGCCTCACTAAAAGCAAGAGTATTCACTCTTTCACAACCCACACAAACCCGACAGTTATTTCCGGAGCTAATCCTCTATTCACAGAAAAAACAGTCTTAGGGCAATTGTCACACAAAGCGCAAAGCTGCAACATTTTGTCACAAGCAAAATGCATAATAATAAAACCTTAAAAAAGGGAAAATTCATAAAATAAAAATATCATTTGCTCAATTGCTATTAGATCTTCCACTTACAGTGTCATTTAATCAATTGCTGTTAGATTCTAAAGCTCTGTTTCCATATAGCGATGCGGCGGTGGCACGACGGCGACAAACACGCGCTGCCGCCAGCGAATATCGCCGTGAGTGTTTCCATTAAAAACGGCGCGGCAGGCGGATTTTTGTTCTTTCTGGTTTGACTTCTTATAAATCGGTCAAAAAATCACACAACGATGCCATTATCAAGAGAAACTATATTTGAAGCTACTTATGTTGGTTAGACGAGAAATGTAAGAAAAAAAACTTTTATTTCAACAACATGCTCAAAAAGCGGAACAACCTCGTCGCAACCATCGTGCCGCCGTTGCGTCGCTATATATGGAAACATAGCTTAACAGTGAGTATTTCTATATGTATGTAAACTGTGGAAAAAAACACAGTATTAATTCAAAACAATAATATATATAATCAGTACAATAATGCTGAACACAATTTTGTCAGATGAAGTGTTAGCTGGTTGCTTGATCACCACAAAAATGTTCATACATGAGACTTTCAGTTGGTTTTCATTTGAAGATTATTCAGCTTTTCCCTTCCAAGACACGGCCTCCACCCTCCAACTTTCAGGTGTGAAAATGGGGGGGGGGGGGGGCAGGCACAGGGAAATGAGGGGTGAGGTAGAGTTAAAAAAAATTGTGATTGGAAGGTAAGCTTGGTGTTTCCAATCACTCGCAAGAGCTTTTTGTCATCGAGGAATCAGGAACAGCCCTGAAGAACTGGTCTCGTCATCCGAACTGAGGTTAAAAAACCTGATTGGACTATACGCAAATCTTGGCTTGACCAACGCTAGCCATCATTAGCAATAGCTTTTAGCCATGCAAAACTCAGGAACAGGCCTGTAAAGAACTGGTCTTGTCATCCAAACTGCTACTGTCAGGATTGCGACCTGAGAATCCACTGCCAATTGTTGAAGTCGTGTCTGCAATTGGGATTCAGTCCTCTGAAACATACACGTACACACTCCGATTATTATAAATTAAAAAAATGCTACAAGTAATACAGAGATTATGCCACCTGGAAATGTCGGGCAGTTTAGCGGTAAAAATCTGAAATTAATATAAATGAAATCGGCAACCAGTTATACATGCCTGTTCATGTTTCCTTTGAGTTTAACTAGTTTTCTTCCTCAGATATATGTAAAGATTACATTTAGAGTCTCACTGGATTTTAAAACATTCACAAATAGTTCGCAGATCATAAAAAAATGCGAGCTTTTTGATGACCGTGAATTAAGTGTAATACGTTTAAATCCGATGAGACCAGCTGTGTGAGCTTTTCATTCCATATTTGTTTCATTTCAGGCTGTTTTTAGAACATGCAGGGTTCGTACAGGTTTTTTGTTCTAAAATTCAAGGACTTTTCAAGGACTTTCAAGACGTTCTGAAGAGAAAATCAAGCACCCTCTCACCTTCGAGGCTTCAAGGTTTGCCGTAATGGGTCACTCGCTGGTAATTATATAATTATATACCCCCGTCTTGCACACTGATTTTAAACACTGGATGTAAAAAAATTAATGATTTAATGAGCCGACAGACTCAAAAGGGACTGTGGGTTACTGTTCAACTTTTTCCTTGAGGTTATGAAAAAATTAAAACATTGCAATTGTTTATTTTGGTTGATTATTGTGTAATCAGTTTGCAGAATCAGAGTTTTCAAGGACTTTCAAGGATCTTGTCAATTTTTCTTCAATTCTTCCTTCAACGTGACTACCCATCCAGCCTCTTGAATGTGGCCTTACATAAAGTTCGCTGCATACCGAGACAAGTAGCTCTGCAGCCATCATCCACCTCAGACAGATCAGACAGACCTGTGGCAGTTCTGACCCACCATCCCCACAACCTACCTGTTCGCCACATTTTGAAAACCAATTGGTTCATCCTTAAGTCTAGCCCCTCTGTTGGTGAAACGTTCAGCCTGCCACCCTTGTTGGCCTCCCGACGGGACTGCAACCTTCGAGACTCCCTGGTTTGATCCTCTCTTCGTTCGCCAGTTCCCCTACAACCCGGCACACACGCATGCCAGAACCCTCGTTGCCACACCTGCCCCCACATTTGCCATTCTACCACTCTGACCGGCCCCCAAAAAGATTTCAACATTAAACGCACGTTCTCTTGCACTAGCCGCAATCTCATCTATGCCATATCCTGTCTCAAATGCCCCAAAGTACTCTACATTGGTGAGACCGAAAGAACCCTCTCTACCCGCTTCACCGAACATCTGGCAGATATTCGGCATCGCCGCTGTAGGTCTGTTGCCCAACATTTCAACAGCAGCAACCACACCTCCCTGGATGCACGTGTGAAAGGTGTCTGGCAAATGTACAGCACCTCCACAGACAGAAAACAAGTAGAGTCCGATTTTATATTATTCCTGGGCACATCCACACCTGATGGTTTGAATGCGAAAATGTGATGTACTTGTATTCCCCAAACATACTGTGGATTTACAGTACGTGTGTGTGTGTGTGTGTTTGAGTGTGAATGTGTGTGTGTGTTTATGTGTGATTTCATGTGTTTGGTTGTGTGTGTGTGTGTGTGTGTGTGTGTGTATGTGTGCGTGTGCGTGCGTACGTTTGTTTCCCCCCCCCCTACCCCCTTTGTTTATTTATTTATTTATTTATTTTTTTTTTTTATTTCCTCTGTCCCCACCCCCACCCCCCTTTTATGAATGTGTATCACTTTTAGTCTAGTATGCCTGTGCCCATGACATCATCCAACCACTTCTCTCCCCTTTCATTCATTTCCGTTCCTAGAGTTCCTTCCCTTTTTTGCGTGTTTCCCCTCCATTTTCTTTCAAACCTTGTTCGTTCCGTGTTGCGTCTGCTTTTTGTTGTCTTTTGTGTTCTTGTTTTTCCTGATGAAGCTTCTATAAGCGAAAATTCGTATCGTCTTGTCCCGTTCTTGTATTGGTGAGTACAGTATTCCTTTGTTTTTTAATTTTTTAAGCACTTTCAAGGCCCTTGAAACTGACCCCTCCAAATTCAAGCACTTTCCAGGATTTCAAGCACCTGTACGAACCCTGAACATGTCTTGAGTAAAAATCCTGATCACACAAGACCAGTCATGTGCCTATGCAACAGGGCATACAGGAAACATTTTCCTTCGTTGTTTTTAAACGATTCAGTCCCGCATCAAATTGGAATTATTATTCTTCTTGTTCGCAATTCTTCAAACACAATCTCTCTCTCTCTGTCTCTCAAACACACACACACACACACACACACACACACACAAACACACTCACACACACTTACACCCATCTCTCATTGAAGCAGAGAGAGAGAGGGCAAGACAGAAAGAGAAAGACAGAGAGATTGATTACAAATTTAGAACTCGGGAGAGCAAGAGAGATGGAGAGAGAGAGAGATGGAGAGAGAGAGAGACTGAGACCCCCGACCCCCTCCCCACCCAACATGTCCATAAAAATAAAAACTCACTCAGCGGTTAGAAGACTGTGGATGATCTGGAGGGAGCTCCTCACAAAACAGCAAGCCATCGGCATCCACAGAGGTAGGGACATCAGCATTGAACGCATCATTCCAATGCTGGGGACTTCCACAAGCTTCATCCACAACTCTCTCAGGGTCACTGCTGCTGTGTGCTGGAGGATCCTCAAACAAGAAGTTTGCAGGCATAATTTCATCTGGTGAAAAGCTGGCTACCTTCGCGCCGGTATCATGAGAAAGAGTTGCCCGTGCTCCAGCTTCTGAGTTGCTCGTGGATGGATTTGTTTCAAACTCTGAATACCTTGTAGCTGTATTCCCTGTTTCAGTCTCTGAATACCTAGTAGCTGTATTCCCTGTTCTAGTCTCTGAATACCTTGCAGCTGTATTCCCCGTTTCAGACTCTGAATACCTTGCAGCTGTATTTCCCGTTTCAGTCTCTGAATACATTGCATCTGTATTCCTCGTTGACTTGATGGTAAGAATAAGTCTAGCATCCACAGAAGTGGATGAAGACGGGAAAATGTTGGATGCGTTGTCTGATGACTGCTGAGCATCTTCCGGATAGCTTGTACGCCTTGTTTCAGAGTTGTCTGATGACTGGTGAGCATCTTCTGCATTCACTGTGGGATGACTCGCCAGGACGTGGGAAGATAAGGCCTCCCTGTGGCAAACAAACGCAACATGTCAGAAGTCTTTCTCCATAACTGTCAGCGATTAGATACATCTCTCTCTCTCTCTCTCTCTCTCTCTCTCTCTCTCTCTCTCTCTCTCTCATGATTGAAGTTTTATTTTGTTATGTCCGTCTGTCTTTATGTGTTGTATAAAGGACAGGTTGGAAGAATAGGCTTTGCCTAAAACCTTTATCCTTTTGTAATAAAGTTCTGAGTCTGAGTCTCTCTCTCTCTCTCTTTCTCTCTCTCAGCCTCTCTAAACCTCTTTGTAGCAGAAAAAAAGCATTAGACACTCAAACTTGTTAAGTCAAGATATCATATCACGGCTGACAGGATTACGGTCAGTAGGTCGGCTACTTTTTATTTTTTTAATGAAATTATTGAAGCTTATTTTATCTATCGACACAAGCGCATGTGGCTCTTTATTGGCCAGATATCATGTGAGCTGCGTCTTCTTGATGTTGGAGTAGGGGTAATTTTCTTTCTAAAGCCAGTGAAATCAAGTTATGTCTATTTCTTTTTCTTTCTTTTTGTTCCTTTGGGGGGGGGGGGGGGGGTCCAAACAATTCTAGTCAGGAGAAAAAAAATCAGTTTGGTGAAGGAATCTGAAACATTGACATATTTTTCCTCGGCCTTACCTGTCCGTTGTTCTAAAAGGGCAGCGGCTACAGCAGACTCTGTGCATCGTCCGCACATGCTGGGCCATCTTCTCCCGGATTATCACCTTGGCCCGCTTGTTTCCACGGAACCAAAAACTGTCACAGTGAGTGCAGCGGTGCACATCGCTTTTCCCGCCAGAATCCACGCCTTTCTGGTATTTCATCTTCACGTTCCCAGAATCCCCGCCTTTCCGATATTTCATCTTCACGTTCCCAGAATCCCCGTCTTTCCGATATTTCATCTTCACGTTCCCAGAATCCCCGCCTTTCCGATATTTCATCTTCACGTTCCCAGAATCCCCGTCTTTCCGATATTTCATCTTCACGTTCCCAGAATCCCCGCCTTTCCGATATTTCATCTTCACGTTCCCAGAATCCCTGCCTTTACTGTATTTCATCTTCACGTTCCCAGACACCTCTACTTTGACTGTCGATTGTGACAGGGCTACTGCTCTGGCCAAGAGCTCCTTGAGTCTCTCCTCTTTCCTCTCGATGCCTTCAAATCGGACTGTCACTGGTTCCCCAGGGTGGGCTTTGGGGATGTGGTTCTTGACGGACTTCTCTGAGCCGGTCGTGACTTCACAGTACGGACAGCAGAACGGTTTGTAATGGATGTGGTATCGAATCTCACCCTCGATGGCAGTCTGTGTCTTCCGTTCCCCTCTGCAGTAAGGACACATCAGCCACTTTCTTTCACCACTGCGGGAGATTTCAGAAGAGTTCTTCTTTTTCTTTGATGACAGGGATGCATCAGGTTTCTTTGTCTTTTTCAGAGATATTTTACCTGGGCTGCTTTTTCCTTTCTTTGGCACTTTGTTAAGCAGTTTCTGAGCTTTCTGCTGCTGTCGCTCGCTTTGCTTCAAAAGTTTTTTCTGCTTTGCTCTCTCCAGAGCAAGCAAACGCTTCTCGGTATACGGGTCCGAGACGGGCACATGGGCTTTCTCCGACACCAAGTGAATTCTGTTCTCCATCCTTTGCTTGATGTGATGGTGAACCTCTGGGGCCTGGCTGTGGGTTTTCTTGCTGTGGTTGACAACCGCCGACTCGCTGAACGCCTGGAACGAGCAGTGCGCACACTGGTAGCAGCGGTGGTGGTAGTGGTAGCACAGGTGCTCGTAAAATCTGTGTTTCGTCTTGTGGTTGGAAATGCAGTGCGGACACCGGTATTCCATCTCCTCTTTTGGTACCCTTGTCTCCAACTTCACCACAACACCATCAGCTGATGGGGTGGAAACTACAGCATCTTTTGCATCTCCCCCAGCAGAACTTGGGATTCTGATAGCGCTGCTCTGCAACTGTTGTGAGTTGCTTTCAGGCTCTTTGGGTGTCACCGTGTCCATTGCTTCACTGTCTGAAGACAGCGCTGCCACCTCAGACAGATTTGAACCCAGAGCACAAGGAGCGTTGTTGGTGCACTGTTTTTCAGGCTCGACTTTGTCCATTGTTGTGCCGTCCGAAAGGAATATCCCTCTCTCAGATGGATGTAGATCAAAAGCAATATTAGCGTCACCTGAATACTGTTCATCTGATGCGGCTGTATCCATCGCTACGCTGTCAGAAGAAAATTGCCCTATCTCTGATGGCATTGAATCAGAAGCAAGCTGAGCATTATTTGAACACCGCTCTGTAGGTCCGGCTCTGTTGTTAGTATTACTGTCAGTGAACGACAAGAAGAAGTTAGTATTACTGTCAAGTTCTGAGCCGTGAGAAGGATATACTTCTGTGTTATAACTGTCCAGTTCTGAGCCGTGAGTAGGAACATTTTCTGTGTTATAACTGTCGAGTTCTGGGCTGTTTGATTTTGAAGGAAACACATCTGCCTCCTGTGGATTTGAATCCTGAGCTAAACAAGTACCCTCTTGATTGGTAACACTAACAGCATCAAAAGCTGAAGTGGGCGCTTCAAAACTGCCACAGCCTTTGTCAATATCAGACAATTTGGAGACAGTAGACGCAGTCCATGCCTTTCTGATGCGCATCCTCATGGGGTTTTGGACCTTTTTGCTCAAAACCCACCTTCCTTTCTCTTTGCTCGATTTCAGGTCGTCAGGGAAACGCAGCCAGTTGGCAGGCTTGCTCTGCTCATACAGAGCCTTCACCTGCTCAGGGTGTTTCTCTTTCAGGTGTTTTTTTAACTCTGACGCGGTGCTCACCTGAGTGCTACAGGCACTGCACTGAACTTCTGGGTGTCTTGCGAACAGGTGCAGATACATCTTGTCCTGGGATCGGCAAACCTTTGAGCACAATTTGCAATGGATGATGCCACATTTGAACCCCTTGTTAGCTTCTGCGCCAGGTTTTTGGGTCGACGTTTTGAGTTTTTTTGCTGCCGATTGTTGTGAAATTTCTGACGCTTTTCTTTTGGGGGTTGATGTCTGAGCTGGTGAAGGTTTGACATTCTTGGATGTTGTCTGTGTTGGTGGTGCTTTCAGTTTCATGGCTGCTGACTCTGCTGAAGTTTTTGAGGCTTTGATTTTCTTTGCTGTTGCAGATAGAGAGGTCGCTGATGCTTTGAATTTCTTGGCTGCCGATTGAGCTAAAGTCTCTCCCTCTCCCGACACATTTTCACAGCTGTCATGTTTTCTTTTCTGGCTAGCAGAAGTGGAAGTTTTGGCTTTGTGTCCAGTATCGTGAGCACTGGGATAGACACTCATGAGCCAAGCAAGAGAGCGGTGCTGTTTGTAGAGGGCGTCTTTGTGAGCAGGATGCCTCACGGACAGGTGGTGGTACAATCCCCTGTCGTTGGTGGGATACGCGTTGCAACGTGGACATTTCATTACTTCCTTGTGCTGCAGGTAAACGTGTACACGCATCCATGTCAGACTGCGCCCGCTATGGCTGCACAGTTTGCAGGAATACACCGCAGACTCTAGGCTCCTCGATTTCTTCTTTGATGGTACAGGCTTCATCTTTGTTGTGAGCGCTTTTTCTTTACAAAGCTTTGAAGATGCGATCTTTGTCCCTTTCTGTGAGGGTTTTTCTTTGTAATGCTTTGATTTTGAAGATGCCAGCTTTGTTTGTTTCTTTGAGGGTTTTCCCTTGTCACAATTGGCAGATCCTGGTTTTATCCCATCCCCAGAGACCAGCACTTTGCAATTTTTTGAGGATACAAGTTGTGCATTTTCAGCCTTTGTTTTATCACAGTCGCTCTCACCCGCCTCAGCCGCAAGCTCAGTAATCCAGTTAAAAGCGCTGACCTGGCTCAAAATGGCGTCCTTCTCCTCAGCGTGTTTGTCCGAGAGGTGTCTGTAAAAGGTGTTGTCTCCTGCAGGGTACACACTGCACAGAGGACACTTCATGACGCTCTTGTGCGCTCTGTAGACGTGCTTACACATCTTCTCCACATTCCGCCTTGAAAACCTGCACAGCTTACAGTACAGCATCTGCTTCTTGGCTTCTTTGACAATAGCCATGTTTGATTTGGAATGCAAACCCGCAGTGGTTCTTTTCGAACGACTACCATCATCGTCAACAGTGCAGCCGCTAGCTAAACCAGACACGTTGAATCTTGCCCGAGCTTTTGCCAACGTTGACTTTAAGCCAGGCGAGTCAAGCTCCACAGTTCTTTGAGGAAGCGACATTTCACGCGGACCGGTAGCCGAGCTTCTTGTCATGGGCGTTGCTGGTGATGAACTCCGAGCAAAGATTTCTCCAGCATTGCATTGTTTTGTGGTAGATGTCTCAGCCCCATCCACCCCAAAACTGCTTGGTTTCACATGGGGTGTCCTCTCTGCCCCATCCAGCCCAGAACTGGTAGACCTTAACGCCCCATCCACCCAGGACCTCTCGGACCTTACATACACTCTCATTCTTGCCGAGGAACTGGGCAGTTTAGGCGAACGGTCTGAGGCAATCACAGTGGCAGTCTTCTTATTTCCTCGTGGTGAGGGGTCTTCTCCTGTCAAACCGGCTGCTGCCCGGGAGCGTAAGCGGCGGCATTTGTGAGCGCTCCGCAACTCGGGGTCTGCAGATACAAAGTCACAAACACGGCACGCAAAACCCTTGAAGCGTTCAGGGTGAAAGGCGTGAATGTGCTGCACGTGGTCTGCCACAGTCCTTGAGCCGTGGTCACAGAAGCGGCACAGAATTTCCAGGGCGTCGACAGAGTCGTCCAAATTCTGCTGGCTGTAGGTTAGGTTTATCCATGCTTCAGCGTCACAGTGTGGACTCTGTCTGCCTTCTGCAGGCTCCTCTTCACCTTGTGTAGTTGAAGCCTCCATGGGTTGCTCTGTACCAACTGTTTCTGGTCTTGTGCCAACAATTTCGGCCTTGACCTCGGTCATGGGCGCTATCACACAGACTTTACGTTCTGTGCTGGCATCGGGCACCCCAGACACACTGCTCAGGTCTCCATCCCTCTGGCTGCTACTCAACATGCTGCTGTGCTCTGCAGAAACTACCCCTTGTGGAAGGCCTTGAGATGAGGGCAGAGGTTCGATTCTTTCAAGAACAGGTGGCCCTTGGTCCCTGTCAGCCCCGCCGGACTCTATCTGCCCGCTCCAGTTGTTCAGCTTGCGCTCCTGACACACCAGCGCCTTCTGGATGCCGACCATGCGGCCGTGGTCGGGGTGGGAGGTGACGATGTGCGACAGAACGGACTTACGGTTAACGTCCTTGGCCGAGCAGTGCGGGCACTTGATGATGGTGACCAGGTTCCCCTTGACGTGGGCAGAGAACTCCCGCAGCGTGCCAAACTTGGTGCAGCACCTCCAGCAGATGTGGTTGTGGTAGTCCACGTGGCACACCCCCATGTGGGTGATGACCTCTTCTGGGGAGAAAGAGGAGAAGTCGCAGTCCAGATGGGAGCAGTAGAGGGCCAGCGACTGCAGGCCGAGGTGACCTTCCAGGTGCTGCAGCAGGTCGTCGTGACCCAGCTCCTGGCTCCCGCAGTGCACGCATGGGTACTTCTCGTCACGTGGGTGCACCTCTCTCAGGTGCAGTTTCAGCTTGGTGGGTATCAGGGTGTGAAAACTGCAACGCCCGTCGAACCCCCCGCAGCGATAGTAAGCCTCCGTGCTCAGAGCGTTCATCGGTTTGGCTCTCGCTGGCTGTGTTGACCAGTTACAGGACTGGCCTGATAGAGACACTGTATGACTGGCATCTTCCTGGATTGCTTCGTCATCATCGCTGAAGTCCTCCAGAATGATGAAATCGTCATCACTGTCTATCTCGGCATTGTCCAAAGTAACTGAGCCATCTTTGGCAGAAGGCTGGCTTTGTTGTTTGTCTGGGCCGGATGCAATAGGGTGAACATGTGCAGAAGGCTGGCTTTGCTGTTTGTCTGGGCTGGATGCAATAGGGTGAACATGTGCAGAAGGCTGGCTTTGCTGTTTGTCTGGGCTGGAAGCAACCCCTGTGTCGGGTTCTTGCTGTTCTGAGGCTACTGTGTGTGCGGAGTCCACTTTGTTCAAACTTGAGGTCGCGTCTGAAGAAGGACCAGTCACAGGAGCTGAGGAATCCTCCTGCATTTCCTCCAATTCCGAATCCAAAGCCTCCTCTCTGCTCAGGAGAACATACGCCACCTCCTTTTTCTTCGCCGCACCATTCACCCTAGGGCGTCTTTCCACACCCTGGAAGAGAATGTCGTCGTCCTCGTTAACATGTGCAGAAGGCTGGCTTTGCTGTTTGTCTGGGCTGGAAGCAACCCCTGTGTCGGGTTCTTGCTGTTCTGAGGCTACTGTGTGTGCAGAGTCCACTTTGTTCAAACTTGAGGTCGCGTCTGAAGAAGGACCAGTCGCAGGAGCTGAGGAATCCTCCTGCATTTCCTCCAATTCCGAATCCAAAGCCTCCTCTCTGCTCAGGAGAACATACGCCACCTCCTTTTTCTTCGCCGCACCATTCACCCTAGGGCGTCTTTCCACACCCTGGAAGAGAATGTCGTCGTCCTCGTTAACATGTGCAGAAGGCTGGCTTTGCTGTTTGTCTGGGCTGGAAGCAACCCCTGTGTCGGGTTCTTGCTGTTCTGAGGCTACTGTGTGTGCGGAGTCCACTTTGTTCAAACTTGAGGTCGCGTCTGAAGAAGGACCAGTCGCAGGAGCTGAGGAATCCTCCTGCATTTCCTCCAATTCCGAATCCAAAGCCTCCTCTCTGCTCAGGAGAACATACGCCACCTCCATTTTCTTTGCCGCACCATTCACCCTAGGGCGTCTTTCCACACCCTGGAAGAGAATGTCGTCGTCCTCGTTAACATGTGCAGAAGGCTGGCTTTGCTGTTTGTCTGGGCTGGAAGCAACCCCTGTGTCGGGTTCTTGCTGTTCTGAGGCTACTGTGTGTGCGGAGTCCACTTTGTTCAAACTTGAGGTCGCGTCTGAAGAAGGACCAGTCGCAGGAGCTGAGGAATCCTCCTGCATTTCCTCCAATTCCGAATCCAAAGCCTCCTCTCTGCTCAGGAGAACATACGCCACCTCCTTTTTCTTCGCCGCACCATTCACCCTAGGGCGTCTTTCCACACCCTGGAAGAGAATGTCGTCGTCCTCGTTAACGTCAGTCTCTTCCTGCATGATCTGTTCCGGCAGTGAAAAAATGGGCAAGTTTTCAGAACCCATAAAGATTACAGCATCTTCGTTGGCATCACTCTCTTGTTTCATGGCCTGTTCGGGCAAGTTTTCAGAAGCCACGAAGATGATGTCATCAACGTCAGCAACCTCCTGCCTCCTAGGTGGGTCTGGCACAGGCTCCTGTGACCTACTGAAGGGTGTTGAAAGAAAATCACAGTCACGTGCCCCGGTCACTGTGTGCTGATGTCTGGCCCCTTGTTCCAGTGATTGACTCAAGATCGTGGAAAGAGAATCGTCGCTTGCTGGGTTGACTGTCTGTTGATGTTCGAGCTGTTTGGACGTTGTGGTTGGGCCGGACCTCTCCACGCTGTGGGTCTCTGTTACACAAGGAGCGTGCGAGGACCTGCTGTTCTGGTCAGCTGATGAGGCCACACCTGAGGTCAGACATAAGATTAAGAAACAAGGTAATTATCGTTACGTTTAATCACAGACAAAACAAAACATTCCCTAGTACAGAGAGATCATCAACCCAGTCATCTTCAAAACAGACTGACATTGAGTGACAAATGAGACATTCAGACGGACAAACAAAATAATGAGACTTCTTCTTTTTCTTCAGTGTTCAAAGACAAATAATGAGACAATCAGAGTCAGACAGACAAACAAATAATGAGACAGTCGGACAGACCAACAAATAATGACTCAATGAGACAGTCGGACAGACCAACAACTAATGACTCAATGAGACAGTCGGACAGACCAACAAATAATGACTCAATGAGACAGTCAGACAGACCAACAACTAATGACTCAATGAGACAGTCGGACAGACCAACAAATAATGACTCAATGAGACAGTCAGACAGACCAACAAATAATGACTCAATGAGACAGTCAGACAGACCAACAACTAATGACTCAATGAGACAATCAGACAGACCAACAAATAATGACTCAATGAGACAGTCGGACAGACCAACAACTAATGACTCAATGAGACAGTCAGACAGACCAACAAATAATGACTCAATGAGACAGTCGGACAGACCAACAAATAATGACTCAATGAGACAGTCGGACAGACCAACAAATAATGACTCAATGAGACAGTCGGACAGACCAACAAATAATGACTCAATGAGACAGTCAGACAGACCAACAAATAATGACTCAATGAGACAGTCAGACAGACCAACAAATAATGACTCAATGAGACAGTCAGACAGACCAACAAATAATGACTCAATGAGACAGTCAGACAGACCAACAAATAATGACTCAATGAGACAGTCGGACAGACCAACAAATAATGACTCAATGAGACAGTCAGACAGACCAACAAATATTGACTCAATGAGACAGTCAGACAGACCAACATCTAATGACTCAATGAGACAATCAGACAGACCAACAAATAATGACTCAATGAGACAGTCAGACAGACCAACAAATAATGACTCAATGACACAGTCGGACAGACCAACAAATAATGACTCAATGAGACAGTCAGACAGACCAACAACTAATGACTCAATGAGACAATCAGACAGACCAACAAATAATGACTCAATGAGACAGTCGGACAGACCAACAACTAATGACTCAATGAGACAGTCAGACAGACCAACAAATAATGACTCAATGAGACAGTCGGACAGACCAACAAATAATGACTCAATGAGACAGTCGGACAGACCAACAAATAATGACTCAATGAGACAGTCGGACAGACCAACAAATATTGACTCAATGAGACAGTCAGACAGACCAACAAATAATGACTCAATGAGACAGTCAGACAGACCAACAAATAATGACTCAATGAGACAGTCAGACAGACCAACAAATAATGACTCAATGAGACAGTCAGACAGACCAACAAATAATGACTCAATGAGACAGTCGGACAGACCAACAAATAATGACTCAATGAGACAGTCAGACAGACCAACAAATATTGACTCAATGAGACAGTCAGACAGACCAACATCTAATGACTCAATGAGACAATCAGACAGACCAACAAATAATGACTCAATGAGACAGTCAGACAGACCAACAAATAATGACTCAATGAGACAGTCAGACAGACCAACAAATAATGACTCAATGACACAGTCGGACAGACCAACAAATAATGACTCAATGAGACAGTCAGACAGACCAACAAATAATGACTCAATGAGACAGTCAGACAGACCAACAAATAATGACTCAATATATAGAGCTTTCCAAGGGACACGTGGGGG
The DNA here is from genome assembly GCF_037325665.1 of Littorina saxatilis. Taxonomy (NCBI): domain Eukaryota; kingdom Metazoa; phylum Mollusca; class Gastropoda; order Littorinimorpha; family Littorinidae; genus Littorina; species Littorina saxatilis. The sequence goes on along the minus strand of NC_090250.1, from coordinate 17,406,944 downwards.
AATTCGGGGGCTGTGATTGGATGGTCTCACACATCCCTTTTCCGATCATCTAAGCATAATGCTACGGAAGTCGGCCATTTTTGCCAATATCCAAAAGCATATTGGCAATATGAATAACAAAGACGCATGGTTCCGGTTTCTTCCACGGGTATAAAGTACACGCATACCTCGCCAGGTTTGTTTTTGTGACAAGTCGACAGACGATGCCATTTGCTTTGTGTGTGTTTTTGTTGTTGCTTAATGTACATTACATACATTATGTGTAAAATCCAGTTCTTCAACAGGCAACAAACCTTGCAAATTTCCAGAAGCTGCAATCTGAAGCGACCTATCTCTGATTCTAGCAGACAATCTCTCCAATGTTTAACACAAAATCAGCAAACTCTCCTGTCACTTAGAACATCTATTGTACAGTGCAATATTGAAATGAAGTTACTGGTCTGAAACATTTAGTTGTTTCTTCTGAGACAATCCTTGTTCTCTTATCATCTACAGATTTATCGCAGTCTTCACCACGCGAATTCCCAACAGAAGTCAGACTTTCGAACATACAATCTACGTAGGCAAGCAGGATACGTCATGACGTCATATGATTCCTAGCATATTGACGTAATGTTAAACATCCGGTTATCTCGCGTTTTCTCCGTAATACATGTCCATGGGTTTTTCAATGTTCGGTTATTTCCGTGGCTTCATGCGGAAAGGGAACCGCTGTCTGCAATCAACGACATGGACCATTCTGGTACTTGTTGCTGACAAAAACATGATTTTAACACAGAATTTAATGTCAGAATAGCTAAACGCTATTGTGTTTTCACCGTAGCAATAGGGTCCGATATTTAGACTCGAACAAGTATAATGCGACTCGTCTTCGACTCGTCGGCATTATACTTGTCTCGTCTAAATATTGGACCCTATTGCTACGCTGAAAACACAATAGCTGTTAATGAGACAGTCAGACAGACCAACAACTAATGACCCAATGAGACAGTCAGACAGACCAACAAATAATGACTCAATGAGACAGTCAGACAGACCAACAACTAATGACCCAATGAGACAGTCAGACAGACCAACAACTAATGACCCAATGAGACAGTCAGACAGACCAACAAATAATGACTCAATGAGACAGTCAGACAGACCAACAAATAATGACTCAATGAGACAGTCAGACAGACCAACAAATAATGACTCAATGAGACAGTCAGACAGACCAACAAATAATGACTCAATGAGACAGTCAGACAGACCAACAAATAATGACTCAATGAGACAGTCAGACAGACAAACAAATAATGACTCAATGAGACAGTCAGACAGACCAACAAATAATGACTCAATGAGACAGTCAGACGGCCAAACAAATAATGACTCAATGAGACAGTCAGACAGACCAACAAATAATGACTCAATGAGACAGACAGACCAACAACTAATGACTCAATGAGACAGTCAGACAGACCAACAAATAATGACTCAATGAGACAGTCAGACAGACCAACAAATAATGACTCAATGAGACAGTCAGACAGACCAACAAATAATGACTCAATGAGACAGTCAGACAGACCAACAACTAATGACTCAATGAGACAGTCAGACAGACCAACAACTAATGACTCAATGAGACAGTCAGACAGACCAACAAATAATGACTCAATGAGACAGTCAGACAGACCAACAACTAATGACTCAATGAGACAGTCAGACAGACCAACAAATAATGACTCAATGAGACAGTCAGACAGACCAACAAATAATGACTCAATGAGACAGTCAGACGGACAAACTACTAATGAAATAATGTCCAGAAAAATAACTGGGCTGAGCACTGTCCCTTTGAATTTGATCTCAAGATGAGGCGATAAAAGTCCACAAAATACAAACAGCCCATGTCATTAAAAACTGTGGCTTGACTGCTCTTATTTATACTAAGATAGATAGAGTTAGAACTATACAAGCAAACAATAAAAAAGTCGGACATGCTCAAGACCACCAGACACATGTATATATATATATATATATATAATGTGTCAGGGATCGCGTTAACGCATGTTTTTTGCCTATTTGACGCGTTTTAAAATCCGCCCACGCATTTTCCCGGCGCTTATATGCGTAACGCGTACGCAAAACAACTTCTATTCAAAACGGCATGCTCAGCAGCACATCCCAATACTGAATCAGACAATAGCACACGCGCGCGCGCGAGTTTAGAATCTTTAGTCTGTTCTGGATCAAACATAGCACAAGCGCGCGAGTTCAAATCTAAAGTCTGTTTTGGATAAAACAAAATGAGGTGACGTGCTCTCCGTCTTGGCATAAGAGTGTCGCAAGCGACGCAAAGCAACGCCAGTCGGTTTTCTGAAACAGAACATACACCCAAAATGCACTGGGCGTGTGGCGCCAAATCTAGGCCGATGCTTTCAGTTCAAGCCTGTCTTTGATTCATTCAAAACGGCATGCAGCGAAAGTTGTCCCCGTTTTTTCGCACATCGCCGCGAATTCCAGAGCCGATGTGAGCGCCAGAAATAGGTGAGTGAAATGCGTGCTTTTGACATGATTTAACTGTGTTATAGTGTGACGCAAAATCGGT